>NC_090203.1:14081190-14403065 GCF_033026475.1 Channa argus | reverse complement strand
TTATCAAGTAAAAGAAAAAAAGAAAAAGAAAACGCTGAGGGGATGCAGGGAATTGTTTCTGCACTGGGACACCCTGCCTCTGTCATAACTTCAGCCCTGTGGGTCTCAAGCATGGAGCAGGGCAGTGTGTGGAGGATGTTGAGACCTAGTGCCTGTCATAGATAAAGGCTGCAGACCTCCTGCTAACCTCCTACTAGCAGCGGGACACGACCATCTGGGAGGACCACTTGCAGTGTATTACTGATTATCCATGCAGACCCAGGCTGTGCAGCCTTGTATTCACATGTACACAGCATCCTTAGAAATCATTGCTGGGCCAAAGAGGACCCTGTCAGATTGATTCAGATGTCTTCTTGGCACACCTTTTTGTCTCCCTAAATCCTAAAAAAATGTCCAGCACAGAGACCCTCCCAATCACTTTCAACAGTGTGGATTCTTTCTCTTGTCTACATTCTGTCCAGCCAGAGCAGGTCATTGTTCTGGGACCATTCCCTGTTAATCGAAAGGGGGTGTAACTCGTGTCATTGTGTGAGCAGCAATCAATGTCTGACATTGTATAATGAACGAAAGGTAGTTTTCTCTGTCAGTCAGCATTTTACAAGGAACAGAAGCAAGTGAAAGCCACTGTATGCCTTTCACTGGTTGATGTGCTAGCATGCATTATTGTGAGCATCCAAATTAGACCACTGGTGCTTATCAAAATATTAAACATGTGGTCCACATTTGTTCCAGCTGTGGTTGGCTCAGTAGCTTGTGGTCTGTGCTACCAATAATGGTCTGTGAATAAACATGTAGTTTTGTAACTGATATAATGACCCAAACGATCCAGATATTTACATTTCTGATACCATCTATATTAGTTTACAATATGATTATCACCTTCCTATTTTTCAGTGGATTGAGGTAGAAATTCTTACCCATGTGGTTTTTCCTCTCCAGTGACTCAGGTGCTGATCTTCCTCTATCTTTACCAGCGGAACCATGAGGAGTGAGACACAGAGCTATCCTGGGAAATTACCCTGTCGACAGACGGCACATTGAGACTTCGTTAGCACAACCATCCAACCTAGTGACTCTCCAGCCTGATCGAACAGAGCAACTCTCCATGACAGAGTAAACAAAACAGAATCAAAAGGATGATGAAGAATAGAAGTTTTTGTTTTTTCATGTGATTCAGTCGCTGCAAATGCCTCAATACTTATGCGATTTTGTGTGTTTGTGTATTTGCACTTGTGTGTGCAACTGAAAATATTATTTTCTGAGTTTTAATTTTGCATAGTTATGTTTATGCTGTGTGTTTCCTTATGAGTTTTTTAAGGCAGTACACCTGTATAAAGTGGGTCCATATTCATATATACCATATAATATATTTCTGGGCTTGTGTGTTTGTATTTATGCAAATATTTGTGTTTTTATGTGTCTGCGTGCATTGCTGTGTTTTTCTTTTTGTGTGTGAGTGTGTGTGTGCTTCAGGCAATGGAGACTGTCTGTGTTGAGGAGAAAGAAGAAGCAGAAGAGGTGTAAGTTAGAGACTCCAAGTAAACAACCTGCAGTAGTTTCAGTAAGTGTCAGTCTTCCCACCTCTGCCTCCACCGCCTTCCTCCTTTACCTTTCATTCCTGCCCTTAAACAAACATAAATGGTAACTATAATCATTCAGCAAACTTCTGGACTTTATGTCTTTGCTCAGCTTTTTGCACCTAAATTGATAATTGAATTGACTATTGCCATGTAATCAATTAGGGTGTTCATCCCTTGCTCTGAATCAAACAATTAATTGGCTTGTGCCACAGAGAGGGTGAGACGGGAACAGACTGGTGCAGGAGGAACTGTTGGATTACTACAGATGGGCTCTCAGACCTATTTGCATTGTGTCTGATTTTAAGTCCTTAATTGCTTTTCTGGTTCAGAAATTGCTCGGGTGCAAGCAGCACATAGGTTGGAATTGGACCTTGGTGAAAAATCCTGCCCGTTTCGGTGAAGAGGGCAGAGATGGATATAGAGACACACAGCGGGTTATCTCTCCACTTTGATCACAATCTTTCAGACAGATGCATGCAGGTTTCTCTTCCATTAAACATCCTTTGTTACTTTTTACCCAATGTCCGGAAAAAATCTTTGCCACCTGCAGTCAGGACTGCTTTGTCTGAGCACACAGAAAGCAAAGCATTTCAAGTCCAAACAACCCTGCAGTATTGATCCACCGCACACCTTATTCCATTTTTGTCCTCTAAAACATGCCTTTTCACTCTGTTGACTTCTATTCAAAGCTATCCAGTGAAACCTGTGTCAATGGGAAGCTTGACTTCATTCCATAGCTCTGGAAGCCCCCCGGGGGCTAAGCATAGGCTGCTAGACCATGACAGGCAGGGGGCTAATAGGCCGGATAGGACTGGATAAAAGAAAGCGGGAGGGGGCTGTTGCAAAAAAAAAGTTTTAAGACCCGGACACCACCATCTGCTTTTGTGGTGATGAGCATCAAAGCCTGAAGGAACCCTGTTGGGTCCCTCTTTCATATGGCCGTCCTACATATGGGCTTCGTATTTCACCAGGACAGTCAGCAAGGCCCATTGGGCCACAGCCGAGAACGCTATTCCGTCTCCCTGCATGGTTTAGTAGCCTTTGAAAAGAGCAGTGAGATTACTTTTATTTCTCCTGAGAAATGTGGCTAATAAATGACCAGGCTTGACCCAGAGGATTTGGGGCCTGCACCCCCACTTCACTAAATGAAGCTATGGAATAAGAGGTGCTCTGTGGGCATGTTACTCTTAAAAAATTGTTAGAGAAATGGGTCAGTGCATGGCTGCAAAGACATGCTTCCAGGGTGATTAATTATTGACGTGACTAATACTACATTTGCCTGGCTGCACCAGGGGCTTCAGTTCACATTGGTGGCACTATAACAATAATCAGGCCTATTGCATTCTTTATATCTATACTCCCTTTTCACTTCTCCCTGTCTCCCAGACTTCCTGATAATTTCAACTCTTTTTGTTATTTTGCCCTCACAGATTTCTTTAGTCCTTCTCTGTCTTTCCCACTTGACGCACATGGACCTCATTATCTAACTATGCCTTTTCACTCATCTCCCTATCTCTGTCCCTTCTTTCGCCACTTCTTTCAGCTCTTTTCCTTTGTTTCCCCTGTGTCAGTAGCATGCCCTCTATCTGTAAAAAGGAGTGGATAAGAAGGGATAAGTGCACTCCTTCATCATAAATGTGAAGGCCAGACATATAATATCAGTGCTGATGGAAGCCAGTCACTCTTGTCCAACTCTGCTCCTTCTTCGCCATTTGCCAGACTTTGCCTGCCTCAAGGTAGCATATGGCCTTCTCCCAGACTGCTGGACTTGTTGGCCTCCTACACAACATTGTGCATCCATCTCTTCTCACTTGCAGCTCTTTTATGGGCTCTCCAATAGTTATTTTCTCCCGTACCCCTCTCCCCTGATACTAGGCAGAGCCCCATCTCTCCACATTCTATTTCACACAGCCACACTTCAGTGACGATCACTGCAGAGATGGCTCAGGTCTGGCAGTTGGTGAGAGGAGGGCGGTCGAAGCTGGAAGGCACAGTCATTAGTTAAATATTAGCCAGACTGTGCTCTGTTCCCCCAACATGCAGGGGAGGGGTGCAGGAGGCATACCCTTCCAAAACAATGGGCCACAAGGGGATGGCTTTGTGCCCTTATGCCCAGATATATGTGCACATACACACAAACCTCCCAAGCTTCCAAACTCACACAGATGGTGTTCTCTTATATACATGTACATAAAGCATAGTACATTATACCCCTTGAGAGATGTGTTAACCATACCAAGGTAAAAGCAAAAGGTGGGGATGGCAAACAGCAATTGACACAATTAAAGAGGTATACAAAGAAACACGTGAACAGACCTAGTGGATATGTGTTGTGCCTGCAGATGTATAAATCCTGAGGTGGGGGCAAAAAATTAGTTTCCACAATAGAGTGGAACCGATAGTTATACACAGTGAAAATTGTATAAGCACAATATACTGCACATTTTATTATATCTTGACCAGGGGAAATTGGAACCAAATCCAATAGCAGTTATTTCCTGCCCAGTAAAAGTCACAGTCAAGTAGCTGATGAATACATAGTGGTAGATAGTGCTTGCTTGGGTGTTTCTTACATGAAGCTGTATCGTTAAATTACAGGTGAGCAGCTGTTTTATCCTACTGATATGATGTTTCCGCGTAGGCGATAAGGAAGGGCACCATCAAGCATGGATCGGTCTGAATGGAAAAAGTTTTACAGATAAATATGTTTTTTGTAAAGCTTGTTTTGCCTCCGCATGAACACATTCTTTGGTGGTTATAATGAAAACACTCTGGATGCCATATCATATCTGTCAGACTCTGAGGTGTTGCTAGGAGTGACTCTTTGTCCATGGGTTTCGCTCAGTGTATGTGAGTCTACAGCATGGAGTGGGAGCCACAAGACGCAAACATGTGGTGCAATGGATTCATGGTGTTTGTGTGTTGACGGGTGTGTGGAATTCATGCTGTGAGACTCAGAGATCATCTCTGCTCTGCCCAGGAAGCCTCTGGTCAGACAACAGCTAGCTCAGCGCACTCATTTTTCACTTCTTTCTCCAGTGCTCTCTTTGCTTACCTACTCTAAATAGTGTCTGTACTTTAAATGTGAAGAGAAAAGTTCGACATGCTAAAAGAACATGAAGTAAAACCACAAGTTGTTTTTTTTTTTAAATAATGACAGTTTTAAAAAGATATATGTAATAGTTACACAAAAATAATCAATTAAAATACAATTTGTCTCTTTATTTATGTGCTGTAACTTCGATATACTGTATGTCCATCGGTTTAACTTAAAGCAGGGGAGGTTGAGATTGGAAACAGATTCCTAACATAGTAGTCCAGAGTCAGTGCTTTCTTTGCTGCTGCACCTAAGAAAGCACCTCATGTCTTTTTATTTTCTTTTTGCTAAGAGTGTTGGTTGAGGTCGGGTATTTGAGCTGGTAGCAAAACAGGCCACTTACATTTGCTGGCTTTCAGAACCAAACAACAATAAATACTCCTCTGAAGGCACACATTCACCCATTTCCTCTTCCACTGTGTTCACTGAGTGGAACCTGACAGTAAATCTACTACATCAGTAGATGGACACATCACTAACTTTGACTTGTCCATATATAGAAAGATAAAGGAACAGAGTTGGACATCTGTAGGCTAAACTTTAACGTTTATTACCACACCCATATGTTTCCAGCTTTCTCTTTATTGTTCCCCAGCATACCCAGCAGAGGTGGGTATTCTAGGGCAGACACAGGTGTGAGCAATTAGTCGGACTGAGTAATGTACTCTCCTGCTCTCAGTTCTTTGCTCTCCTGAGTCCCAGACGGGGTCCATTGGGCAGGCAACAGTGCAATTAGTTCAATTTAGTAGCGTCAATTCATCCAGCAGCAGTCTCCCCAATGAACATTCATACTACAATAAAACGGCACTGTAAAATGGGGCTAATCCTCACTTTGGTACAGAAGTTCTGCAGAGCATTCAGTGACTACACATTGTCCATTATGGGATGGTAATATTCCTTAAAGGGGTCTGTTTAAAGTACTGTTTTAGTAAAATCCTGTATTTCAACATTTTCAAATCTATATTCAGGTTTATGGACTTAATGATTATGTATGTTGATGTATTTGGCATGTTTTTTGAGGGAGTCAGCTTTACCACAAGTCTGACATTTTGAGCATATAGTATTTGTGCCAGAAAGGCAGTGCTGAATAAAAGTCACCCCTTTCTCACTACGTAAGGTGCAATCCCTTTTCCATATGGCCTATATTTGCCATGGACACATGCACATTCAATAGCATCTCTGTACACACATGTTCATAATCCTTTAATCAATAAACATTTGGATTGCAGTGGAATGTCAGATGGTAGTGCTGAGTATCCCTCCAGTTCAGCTCTCTCCAGCTCTCTGTCACAAACACACAGCCAAATCAAACTACATCTCCAATCCAGCCCCATGCATCCCATGACACCCTGAATATTGTCTATGTGCAGTATGTAAATTGTTCCCAAACAAAAAGTTAAAATAGAAATAAACAGATTAAGCATAGTGAAATGAATGTATAATAAAATTTAGCTGATATTGTTTAAGGCAGTGCGTAAAACTCTGCACATTTCTTACTATTTCTGGTTCCTTAACATGTATATAGCTTCACTTGTGGTTTCAACTGTGTTTAAATAGGCCCTTACCACCTACCTTGCACATGCCTACTTGCCTTGTGTGATGGTGAATGCATGGTGAATGTTATTTACTGTTGACCATGTTTATGCAGCCTGCATAGTCTTTTAAATAACCTTGATTACTTTTTCAATGTGTCTATGTATGTGCTATTGTGTGTATAAGTGAGTGCATATGTTTGTGGATGGGAGAAGAGAGAGAGTGACAGGTTACCGGGGTAGTGTAGTGTTCATGGACACGTTTAATTTCTGTCAATTATGACAGTATGTGCAGCCAAGCTTATTTGTTATTATATGGTAAAGTTTGTTTATTTTAACCAGGCTTTTAATGAATGGCACTATTAGAGTGCTGAATTCAGGAATGTGCACAGGCGGAACTCCACTGATTGCCCATTCAGGTTTTCCACCCTGTTTTCTTAAAGGGGGTGTGCAGGGGAGTGGTGGTGGTGGTGGGGTCTCAGGGCTGATTCACAGTATAATTAAAGTCCATGTGTTGGAAGTGAACCATGGCATTTTCTTGCTTGTTATTCTTTATGCAAACTTCATTTGTTTTGTGCTTTAAAATTTCACAGCATCAATACAAAAAGCAAAACTACAAAAACATTAATTAAAATCAATCATTCCATCTAGAGACTGTTCATCTTAGTCCATTTTGTCCTTGGCAGAATTCACAGTCTTTGTTTAGGACCTGCCAGGATGATTAAAATAGAAAATTAATAATTATTTAAATTATCTATGTTATAAATAACACTTGCATCCCTTGAGGATATTCAGTGTACCTTTAAAATCAGATCAGAATTGTATGTTGTGTAGGTTAGTTGTATGTTGTGTAGACTTTGTTCAGTGAAACTTCAATCAGCTTATTCTCCTTTGTCTTTGCTGGTATTCTCATACTTTTGCAATTAAGCAAAATTTTCTTTTGAAGTTGATTGCCCCCTTTCCTCTCATTGCTTTTGTCTGTAGTTATTCAAATGAGAGCATAGCGACCTGGCATACCACCCTGCAATGTGCCTGCTGAGTTTATACCACTGCTATAGAGTATAAACAAAGACTGTTTAATTAGGTGCCTTGCACTTTATTAGTCCTTAACTCATATTTAACACAGATGTATACACACATACACACAAACCACCATTCCTACTGAATACACACTTGCCTGCGTTATAGTCTTAACTTATTGAATAATGAGGCTCTTGCGTAGCCCGAACAAAGAATCGTTAAAGCACAATGAGGACCAGCGTGCAAGTGGATGTGTGTTGTTGTGTTTGTATGTATATGTGTGTCTTTTTGGATGCTGACAAGGGGAAAGAGCTTGTTAAGAAAAATGTTTTCTTGGCCAGAAAACAACAGCTTTTTACTAACTGGCCTTTTTGCCAGGATAACAAAGAGGACAGGAAATGTGCAACATTTAAAATCCTAAACTGGTGAAACCACCTCAATCTTTTAACATATGCAGGCACATGTGCTGGTGTCCTTTGTCTTAAGTGCTTGGTTTTCAATAACTTGGCTCCTTCCTTTGTCCCTTTGACAACTTTGGCCCAGTAGACTACGTTGGTCACCATGGAGACCCACCCTCAAGTGGTGTGGGAGTGGTTTGGATCAGGGGAGGTCAAACCAAAGGGACTGTTTTGGCAAACGGAGCACGCTTCATTAGGCCTTTTGGCTTGGAGTTCATTAAAACCGCAGGAGAAGACATTCCAGGAGACTCTATTTACCAAGCAGTCATGCTGTCAGGCCAACAGATTTCAAGCATCTTGTGCTAAGCTGTTGTGCCCCCCTTTCCTAACCTAGCACATCCCCCCCCCCCACACACACACACACACCCACCCCCGCACCACACACACGCAACCACAAAGGCACGCATACACACAAACACAAACACATGAAGACTTAACATACCCATGCACAAGCACACTTAATCACATCCACACAAACGCTCACTTTCACTAGTTCCTACGTCTTCTGCAGCACTCGTGCATCCTCCCTCACACAATAGCCTCCATCTGTTGGCCTGTTCAACTTTCTCTGGTGGTCCCCTGGGGGTTGTGGGAGAACCACAATCACCCTGCCATTGCTCCCGTGAGACCTCCAGATCAAAATAGATACTCAGAAGGAGGCCAGTAGAAGAAGGGAGTGGTGGACTGTTTGTTGGAGTAAACCTGAAAGATGGCAAATAAATAGGTTTTATGAGGAATAAAGTGTTAGCGAGGCAGTGGTGGTTAAGGGTTAGAAGATGATTAGGACAGAGAGCCATGGTGGGAGGAAGTTGTGTGGGTGGGAATAAAGTAAAAGCAGGCACAGGGGATAAATAAAATAAAGGCGCATGCAACTAGCAGTCTGTATATTTAATGAGATTGTCCAAGTGGAGCCCATGCTAGAGAATGTAGATAAAATGACTTAAAGAAGCCCATCAGACTGAGACCCATGATATAAGTGCACAAACCACTTCAGTTATATCAAAATGCAAGCTATAGGACTTCAGGGAAAACCTGTCAGATCAGTGCTTTTAGCTGTGCACTGTATAAGCAGGTATAACTGGATTATCCTTGTGTTTTGGCTGGCAAGCCTTATCATGTAGGCTCTATGGTTGGTCAGTTCAAACTGACAGATTACAGTTCTCAGAGAAGCGGTTTAGCCTCATTTGGACCTCTGATATGTTAATTAAAGTGGATTTTCTGAAAATGGGACGAACAGGAGGCAAACTCTACCTCAGCAAAGCCATAAGTCCATCTGTTGGCAGAGGTGTATTTGATCCTGATTGAGTTTTTTTTTAAATGTCTCTCTGCTCTTGTACTTCTGTCCCTGTAAGAACAAGTTACAGCCTTTCAGAACCAGGAAATATTTGTGAGGCAAGGTAATTTTAGCAAGGGTCTTATTTAAAAAGGTATCAGTGTACACAAAATTCTACATTTGGTCTGATAAAAGATATATGACTGCGTCACAATTCAAGTCATTTGTTGTATAAGTAAAAAAGTCTATTTACTGCAGTATATAATGTAACATTGTAATTCCTTGATTGTAATCATGTACCCTTGGTCCTCCTGAAATGACTTGGTCGGCAGCAGATAATGTGTGTATGTCAGTCTACAGTAGACTGTAGTAGCCTCTTTCAGCCAGCACAGGTAAAATAAACGTAAGGTAGGTGTTTCCTTTACGAGGATATACAGGGATCATCTCTTAGATATTTGCAGTATATGGCT
This sequence comes from Channa argus, assembly GCF_033026475.1. NCBI lineage: Eukaryota > Metazoa > Chordata > Actinopteri > Anabantiformes > Channidae > Channa > Channa argus. The sequence goes on along the minus strand of NC_090203.1, from coordinate 14,393,635 downwards.
TACTGAGTTTGTTAAATGCTGTGTTAAATTTTGCTAATGTGAATTTAAAATAAGCATTCTGGAGTAAGCCAGAACGTATACATTTTTTACCTGCTGCAAAATTTGTAGGCTAAGAAAAAAAGTTTTCAACTAGAGAAGTAAGACAGAAGGCAGTAGCAGATCTCATTCTCTAACCAAAAAATATCACATTCTTAAAAAAGGTAAAATTGCAAAAAAATTCACCCCTCTGGTAATGCTAATGCTGTGAGGATGAGGTGAGGGAGAACATTATGGCTGACCTCGGTGAACGGGTTGGTAGCAGAATGAATCTATTCAAGGGTCTTTTGTAAAAGAAATAAATGTACTGTTCTTAGGTGTGTGTATCTGGGGTGGGTGCATGTACATTAGTATATACTGTACATGTGCAGTGTGTGTGGGTGCATTTTTGGCAAATGAAACATTAATACCTCAAAACAAGGGTTTTGCTATTAAATTGGTCTTTTATTACTTAATAGCTTTTGTTAAAGGCTTGCTTTGGATCTATTCATTTTTTTCTTGCTATGCCTTGTTTTTGCACCGGTTTTTAGCTTGCCCAGATTTAGCTCAGTTTCATCCTTTAATCCTTCTGTTTTGTTAGTGACACTGGCAGAACAGCCTAGGCTGTGTGGCTCAGCCCCGCCTGTCCCCCGCATCTCTCACCAGTATCAGGTTATTGCCGGAGTTCTGTGTATGTTTATATTGAATTGCTTGTGATAGGAGGGTCTGGTGTTGTGCGCGTGCCATGCGCATGTGTGTCTCTATGCACTTGTTGGTGCATGCATATATTGAACATGCTTGAGGTAGTTCTGAATAAGTGAGCAGGACACACAAGAATGGATATAACAATTGTCTTTTCTGATAACAAATTTCAATATTGTCCCCTTATGTCGGTTGAACACTCCTTCCCCCACACATCATTGTGTTCTCTCTCCATTCGTCCATCACCACAGTGAGGTGATAGATGGGGCGGTGGAGATCGCAAACGTTAAACTTTGTGGGCCGTGGATGGACAGCTCGGCATGAATATCAGTGGCACAGAGTAAGCGCTGGGAATTGGATGAGCGAGAGCAAGGGAGGCGTCAGCATTTTTTCTCCCATGCATTTTCACTCAGCCGGATTGAGTCTTATTATCTGACCCTACTCCTCTTCCCTCAGCGACCTAATAATATTGTTTCAGTGCTCCTGTCCAGCCTCTGACCTCATGACTTTACACAGAAATATGTTAGATGAAAACTTCCAAAGATGTCCACTTTTGAACATACCAGGGCCTAGGCAGAAACAAAAAGCTTCTCTAGCCCTTGCAGCAATTTAATGATATTTAGTTCTGTCTAAATGTTGCTGCAGTTAAATTTTGATAATTCAGCCATCACTAATATCGCTGTATCTAATGCTGTTTATTAGTCTGATGAGGATTTTATCTAATACTGACCCTCTTGCATGTCCTCATGTTGTGCCTTACCTTGACAAAAATCTGTACAAAACGTCCTCAACATGATACCATTTGATTGGTTGACAGTTTTTTGTTCATTATTAACAGTGGGATCAAAGTTGCAATATCAGTGAATTAACATGGAGATGTAGGAGCTCGTTAGGCAGCTGAGGTAAATGGGAGGGGGATTTGGGAAATAATCCCTCCCCAATCTGGACCCCACAGCTGGTTCTCTCAAGCCTCTCCATCCGTTCTAATACATACACACGCATTTTCACACACATACACACACCCACCACTCTGAATTCCTTGTTGGTGCCAAACATACATAGGCCACAGGGATAGAGATTGAAGGCGAACAGTAAAAAGTGTGTCTGTGTGTTTAATTGGGTTTTTCCAAATCCGTCTTAACCCCGATACATATCCTTCCACATGCTTTGGCATCACTTGGTCCACAGGTCACCCAGAGAGAGCAACTTGAGAATCTCCTCTCACTCTTGTCCGCAATAGGACAAGGTTGATGTTCCTATTCACACTTAAACATCACTACAACAGACTTCAAAGAAAGTCTTAAAGAATTAAATAACCATCTATGCTGTCAGTATTAAAGTGCTCTGTGCCTTTGACTTATTTTAGTGATGCCTATAATTGTCATTTCTGGTTTTTGGTGACAGTGCTCTAAGTCTGCAACTGCCTGTTAAATCTCCTTCTCCTGTAGTCAACTGTGAGCCAGATTGGCCCGGGGAAAAACATGTTGACCTTGTCTACAGATTTAGAACACAGAAACATCAGTGATATGGCAGCTGTACTGTGGCAGGCAACAGAAGCTGAGGATCCAATCAGATCATCAGGTCAGATGGTTGTAGTTAATGCTAAAGCTTAGAGTGTGGATGTTGTACTCTGCAACTCACTGCACAAAGACAATTTAGCAATTTTGTCACCCTCAGACATCTCGAAGGGTAATGGGCTTTTTTTTAAAAAAGTTTTAAGTAATATGCTACTAAAACCATGGCTGTTGTAGCAGATAAATCTTTGTGCAGATCTCATATTGGGCATTGCTTATTTCTGCTAACTGTTGCTACTGACTCCCAGCTGCCACATTCATTTTGTAATTGAGCATTTTTTTTTGACAAAAACTAAGCCTGTACATTAATTATGGCGGTCCAGATGATTAGGCATGCCCCACTTCCCACACGCAAACACACACACACACACACACACACACACACACACACACACACACACACACACACACACACACAAACACACACTATGTGCCTTGAGACAAATATTTTCATTTCACAAGTTCATTCAGAACTCCTACTCCTCTTTTTTGAATCAATCTGGTGGATGTGACCCTATCTTTCCACATATTGTGTTACCTTCCTCCACATGTAAAGCTTATTGCTTACTTTGATTAATCTTCCTCTTTGGTTTCCCTGCCGTACGGGTCTGAGTCAGTAGACTTCCTGTTTTCAAAACAACCCTTCATGTCAGCCTTCCTTCCTCCCATCTCCCTTCTCCCCCCGCTCCCTCGTCTTCTATTCATCACTCCCCAGCCCATTTTACAGTATCTTTCTGTCTCCTTCCTCCATCCGTTTCTCTCGCTCCATTACCTTGCTCGTTCATGTCCCCTTCATCTCACCCTCTGCCTGTCCAGCCTCCTGACATGAATTCTTTTTACCCTCTTACTGTATTTTTCTCTTCTTCCCTGCATTTCCCATTTTGCTGTTCATCTTCAGGTCCTCTGTCCATCTCCCTCCCTCCCTCCCTCCCTCCCTCAGCACCTCTCTGTCAAGCCTCGGCACTCTCCCTCCTCTTCCTTCATCTGGCAGTGGAAAGGCACTACTCTTGCTGACAGTGCTGTTTGTGTGAACTGAGTGCTGAGCTTCACAGCCCCCTCGCCTCCCATTGCTCACCCCGCCATTTCTCCTCCTCATCCTCCACCTCTCTCCCTGTTCCCCTCCTGCATCCCACCTACATACCCCTCTAGGCGGGAGAATTAACCTTCCAGCCCTGGACTTAATGACTGTCTGTAGGGCCAGATCAACACTACACAATCCAGCTGCTAACATCTGGGCCACACACACCCACTCACACAGCCAATACATATAAACCCACACACTACACAGAACAGATACTGGACACTGGCACTGTGCAGAATGTTACAGTGCTTGAATTTCAGCCATTGTAAGGATGTGTGACATTACGTCTCTGTCTTCATTGCCTGCTGCACAAATGTGGGAGTTTCTTAGCAGTAGACAGTGATTGGTCTGCCATTACTGCATGGCTGACCCATAGTGGGAACAGTGGATGCAGCAGTATTACTGCTTTTACATTTATGTTTATATTATATTGCTTGTACATATAGAGTCACAGCACACATGTGAACTAACAACAGATCTAACAACAGATCCGCATGTAGAAAATAAAAACGACCCTCAAGTTGTTAAGCTAGAAGAGGTTTCGCAATGCTACACTGAGCAAATGCTTGTATTCTCCAGCCACTGTTCAGATGGGAGTATATGTATAATTGACAAATTTGAGGGATTGCTATTCAAAAACAAAATCAAATATTCTACTGTTGAAAGTCAATTCTTTGGCCTGTCTCGATCTCTGCATCCGAGCAGATCACCCCAGGAGTATTCAGTATAGGAAATACAGTTATGTGAATACTCTATTCTATTCATTATGTATGAGCATAAATGTTACAAACTAGCATCTGTGAAGACGTCCATGTTGCATCTGTATTTTTGAGGGCTGATGTGCTTCTTCCAATCCAGCACAGTGAAATGCTGAACAATGGGATCCATGAATCCTCCTCAGCAAAGAAGATAGAAACTACAAGCATGTTGCTCTGCTCCTGTAACTGGCTCGCTCAAGCATTTATAGTTTAGATATATTCTACTAGGACAGGAGATCTAACAACTTTTTAATGGTCATTTTGTTAATGTGAAACCCTACAAGTATTTTTGAAAATGCCATGAAATTGTTGTACATTTGTTCTTTTGTTGATGTAACCCCTTTGTAACCATGGCCCACCAACATACTGTACTCACATTCCTTCATTCTCAAATATTATCTCTCTCTCTCTCCATATCAGTTTGCTTCCATCTTAGACTAAGGAGTGAAAGAAAGGGGGAGTCCCATTGGCATTCCTTAACATCTCCGTGGCTCACTTGTGTTCAGAGAGCCATCTGTAGATCACGAAAACAAAAAGACGCTCCTGAGCCTTGGCGTCACTCAACAGGTAAGCACAGTTCTCTCTCTCTCTCATGCAAATCCGCACCCTATTCAAAGATTCTTGTTTTTTTTAAGGAGCAGGTATACCCTCTCTATGTGTCTGCCTGCCTCACTGGTTTTCACTCTGTGCACCCATAGGTAGAAGTGCTTGAGTTGGTAGAGGTTGAAAGAAGGTTTTGCCTCAGAAACTTTGTTTCTGAGAAAAGCTGGCGTGTGTGTGTGTGTGTGTGTGTGTGTGTGTGTGTGTGTGTGGCAAAGTCAGAGTAATCTAGTAAACCTGAACATTTTGAGCTAAAGGAAGGAGAGACAAATCACACAGCCACCTAACATTTTTTTGATTCCCTTGAAGTTGTAGTGGACAATTGCTGGACAAAGCTGATGATTTAGCTTGTGTGCACTCAAGGTCTTTGTTATCTGTGTTATCCAGTCAGGACTTAATCAGACTGCTTAAAGAATGTTTGAGTGTGCGAGCAGTGCTTCTGATGTGATTAGATTATGTTGATAATCTAATCTGCATCTTTTAAAAACCATTTTTATCAGCAGTTCAGTGTTGAAGCATTAATGGTTCACAACACCACTTCCATAATCTACTGTAATTGGACCAAAAGGCAACTAGGGAGATTGGTAAGGGATATTTTCTTATTAAGATATAGGACCGCATCTGAATTGGATGGCTGCAGAACTTAAAACTTAATTTTCTGTACATTGACTGATTTCATGGGGTTTCACCTTAAATTGGTCTAGGATTAAGAGTATTGAGTCATTTGATGATGTTATGAAAGGAGCTATTAAAAATCGGGGGTCACGCAGAATGGTTCAGCTACCTCTAATGCCCTTGCGGGGAAAATGGCAGCCTTGTCTCTGAAAGTGAATCAAATTTCAAATCAAACTTTCTAATTTGCATTTGCAAGTAGATGGTGAAGAACAAGGTAAAAAAAAAACTGGCAATGAGTGGTTCTGTAGTAAAATATGATCTTTCTTATATTGAATTGCCTTTCAGTCTGGTATTAATCTAATGTAATGTTTTAATCAGCAGCTAAATGACACAGTTATTCCACAAATGCCACACCATTTTGTTTGAACCAACATGTATCATTGAATCAACATTCTTGTGATGGGGTGTTTTTATAAAGATTTTAAGGCGGTTGTTTAACTAGGTAATGGGAATGTGGGGAGTTCGAGCAGGCTGTGTCTTATTTCATTAAGAGTCCCAATAAAATTCGTGACTAATGACAAAAACTTTCCTGTGTTGGCCAGACACATTTTTTTCCTAACAGGGAATACCTGCTGTTTGAACCTAAATTCCCAAATTATAGCTTTTCCATAGCATAAACAATTGTAATAAATGCAGTATTTTATATCAAGAGATGGACTGTAAATTGCAAACCATATGAAAAAACATGTAGATGTTAGGTGGGATATAATTTTGTTTACTACATACAGCATTAAGAGACAATGATAAAAAGGGCACTTTCACCCTCAGAAAAGAATTTCTATTCATTGAAGAGGGAAGTAATTGCCCTTGTGTGCTCAAAGAGTATACTGGGGGCTCTGAAATACACAAATGTTTTCAGAGCGAAAAAATAATTGAGTGTGAGTTAATTCTTATCAAAGCCTGTTGGAGTGCAACTAATAGACTGAGGGGAGATGCGTCAAAGAGCTGTTGCCTTCAATTCATTTTGTCTATTCAGATGAGAAAATATTTAGTTTTCAATTAAGTAAATCACTATTATTTGTTCCACTCCTGCAGCAGATAAATTGGAGTGATTACAAAGTGACTTAAAATCCACAGAGGGCTCTTCCTGGTCAAATAAGGAACAGTATTGGATGCAATGGGCACCGACCCAGAGCGCAGAGCCTACAGTCTTAATTCCCAACACTGATTTCAAGAGCATCTTGTGATCCTGTAATGACAGTGGATCACACTTTCATACTATTTACATTGAATGTAAAAAATCTCATATTTTTTGTTGGACAAAATATATATTTGAATAGATTTTCCATGTAGCCATTGTTTTTTATTTAAACATTAAAACAGAACTTGCAGTATCATAAAATTTGGTGAAGAAAGGTGTTTTGAGACATACCAGACATATTGTGCAAATCTCCTCTGTTTTTCGGTCCTTCAGCTGTTCCTGTATGAGAAGCAAGAAAACAAATGCCAAAAGAAGCCACAGAGGTCTTTGCAAAAACTAATCATAAATTCAAATGTACATTTCTAAGGGAAATTGTGACTCATCAGAGCATTAGCTTAACAAACTTAGCCACTCACACACAGAGAGTTCCTCTGCATTTATTTTCCATCTAAAACACAAATGTCCAACAATGTTCTTAGGAAACAGGTTTTTGCAATCATCAGCTATATTTTAAATATTACTGGATAAAGAAGCGACAGTATATTGTAAGAAACTCAATCATATGCCTACATTCATCTTGCACGGGATGTTTTTTGTATGCTTCATGTTTTTTTTCCAGGATACTTTCAGGATTGTCGAAGGCCAGGTGTCAGTGGTGAAATGGAATTCTTGTCAGCATGGATCATGTCTCCTTCAGCACGACTGTTGCTCTGTCTCATCTGGGGTGAGAGAATCAAATGTCACCATAGAGCTATCATTACAGTAACTCTGGCATTTTCAAGTTCCATCTGTGTTCAGGCCATTCAGCTGAGCACTGAGAACCTTGACTTTATTGAAACCTTAATTAGATTTTTACTCTAACATAATAGCTACTGTAAATTTACATGAGTTGCTTGCTCTGGCTCTTCAAGTAACACAGGTTTACAGTGACACTTGCAGTGTAAATGAAAATTGTTTAAACTAACCTGGTTAAGCCAATACTGGTGTCTTAATCCCGTATATAAAAAAACCTTAATCTTTAAATCTTACCAGGTTTATTTCAGTATTAATGGTCTTACTGTGGCATCTACTTATGTACCTTTTATTTTGTTTATTTAAGCAAATCAGACAATAGCTAGAAAGGTGGTGGACCATATGAAAACATCCTTCTGGTTACCTTTCTCTGTTGCTAATGCTCAGTCAAATAATAAACTAGCAGCTTTACCTTTACCCCTGTGTTTGGCGTAGGGAAAATTCTACCTATGAACACAACCTCAGGTAGAGAGGAACATTTTGTTAATGGCATATTGAAAATCAGTCTTATGTTATTAATGTTTTAAGCAAATATTTTAATCCAGATACTCTCTCAACTGTAGTATGGCCAATAGGGTTATACCACGTCACCATGGTGGCTCTTATCAAACAACAGGATTGTTGTTTGATATGGTTTAGCTCAAGGTGAATCTGTCCAAAGTGAACAGTATTGTAATCTGCATGTTATCCTTGACAGCTTTTAAAGACTGGACACATCCCTCCTGTTTTCACCTCTGGCTTTGAGAAGTTTATATAGAGAATAAATAGCATTAACATTATTTCACTGCTACTGGGTATTATTTATCTCTTCACTAGTTTCCATGGTGATTACCCAAGTGAATTAAAGTTCATAAACACAACTCTTATCCAAGTTATCTGACAACATATGGACAATGCAATCTGAATTAGATATTGTACTTATGACAAAAGAGGAAGATATAGTAATAGACATACATTTTCATCGAAAGACGGCTACTTAGTATTGATATTTGAGTTGCATGCTGTACCTAAAGGTGTGAGATACTATCTGGTATTACAAGAGATCTTTATCTTACAAATTAAAAAGTAATGGAGAGATAGGGGCTAGCAAGTGAATTGCATATGTATAGTTGTATGCATCCAGTCTTGAACATAGAATGAAAGTCAGTATTTCACAGCAGACAATTTGACATGTCTTAAATTGGTTTTACATTAACACTGGGTGAGATACTATTTTATACATAATCTGAAAGGAGACGAACATTGAATTGGCCCTTGTTGCGTAAATTTCCCTGAAGCTATGTGAAGCATTTTAGCCCCTTTTGTTTATTATTTTTGGTTTCATGAGTTAAAAGAAATGAATGTTGTAATTACATCCGACTACAATGCTACTGATGTTGTTCTGTGACGTTTAAAATAAGCTTTTATGCAGGTCAAAATGTTTTACCTTACAGGCTTTGAAGGATTTTCGATTTACGTTCCATTCCTACACTCATTATAGGACATAAAAAGTATCATGACAAAATTTTGATGGTATCTGTTGCTTCTATATCAAAGAATAACACAATATAATGCTATTTAAACAGCCACTGTAGACCACTGCTGGGTATTCATTTATGGAAACTGTATGCAAATGTGGTTCTGTGTTTGGTTGTTTGTATGCATCCTCTGTAATGGCCAATCTTGCCCTTCATATTTGACGTGAGGTGACTGGTTCAGCCTTGATCTGAGAGGTCTGCCTCTCACTCATGTTGTCAGATGCAACAGAGCATGTACTTCACAAACAACTTGGTCATTGCTTCAGTGAAGGTCAAGATTCAAACAGCTTAGCAGAATCCGGCTGGCTTCTCTGTGGGGCATTGTTTAAACAAGATTCACGCTTAGATATTAGCCACTAATTGGTGTATGCAGTTGTATTTGGCTCCTTGAACTGAATTTATTCATAAACCTCTCTGTATAATAACCATATAATCCTAGCTCCAGTGTTAAAGGCTCACGGACACTTTACTTAAAGGTTGCCTTCCTCAAGCACACTGCACTGCAGAATGACTCCAAAGAGCTTGGTTGAAAGATGGCCATCCCCATCTATGACAAACAAGGGGGATTAAAGTGATAATCATTAGTCTTCCCAGGTGGAATTAGGTTGTGGGACATCGACATTGAAGAAAAACCGCAGGTGAACAAGGTCTCTGATACCCCATGCTTTTTTCCACCTCCCCATACCCAATCTGCATGGCCGAGGGGGGATTTAATTCGCAGTAATTACTTTATTGACTCATTTTCAGGGCCGTATCACTGCAGTTTCCCATCAATAAAACATATGCCAGGATGAATAATGTGGCCTGACACCATGGGGTACCTTCTCAGACAAAAGACCACAAGACTGCATCCCTGTGGTGTTTATTAAAGTCATGCTCCCTCTACTCTACTTTTATTTCCACCATAATACTCCTTGTTTGGTTCTTCTCCATTTCTTTTCATTAAACACAATCACATTGCTTATTCCACTCCAACTCATTTCCTACTTCACGTCTTATGTTTCAAGGCACACAAGCCCAGCAGGCCTTTAGGTCTGAGCCCAGGAACCTCACTGTGCGGATGGGAGCCACAGCTGTGTTAAAGTGTGAGGTGTTGCGGGCCTCAGGGACTGTGCAGTGGGTGAAAGATGGCCTCCTCCTGGGACCTCAAAGAAGTCTGCCAGGCTTTCCACGCTACAGCATGATTGGAAACCCTGACAGAGGTATACAGGGATACTCTTGGCATATGGTCTATGGCCTATTAGGCTTTAATGGACCTTTTAAAGCTTAATGAATGAACTTGTTTGATAAAAGCACCATTAAAACACATCAGACTTATTATTCATACTGTAAAATGCCTATGATTGCCTATGATTTATAGGTTTTTTTAAAGAACATCTTACAGAAACAATAAGCACAGAAGATCCTGGAATAGATAAAAATAACAATCTGGGTTACTGCTAAATCACTGTGATGGCAAATGTGTAAAGGGTGAATTCAAAAAGTATTATGTACTAAAGAAAGTAACAGGCTGTTAGTAATAAATGAATCCTTTTTTTTTTTTTTACATGATTTTGATTATAAAGAGCTGCTGTCAGTTCAGGAAGTATGCAGCGATATGTCTTGATGTTGGCTACTCAAACAACAAATGAGATGATGTTGTTGCTATGCCTTGAAAGTGCTGTAATAAAGCAGCACAGACATTATGATAACCTTATGGCACACTAGCTCTCTATACAGGGAGCATCTGGGACCGATGAGGTGATGTGATTGTCAACAGCCTCACACATATCCCCCATACTGTCACTCACATGTAAAGACAAAAAAATAAATTAAAGCAACAGAGTGTCAGCAAATCAGTGAGATGTGTCAGGAAGTAAAGTGTGCTGCAGAATCTGCACCACAGTCTATAAAAAGTAATAGCCAATTAGAAGGCAATCCTGAGTAAGAGAAGAGCATCTGTTCCTGATCAGCCCACAACTAGACAAGCTGCACTTCATTGTTGCACAGTGTGCAGGCCACCAACGACACACAAACACTCTAAGATGCATAGATGCCCAGGCTCACATTGTCCGTAATTATTAATACCTAGATTTTACATAAAAAGACAAAAAAGCAGGTTGTGTAAATGAAGATCAAGCGTTACAGCAGGTACAAAGTTGGAAAAATTCTTCCCTTTTTTTTTTTACCAATGGAAAAAAATACAAATGAATATAAGGAATACAAGCACACAAGCTGCCAGACATACACTCATGAATAAAATACCTATCAGTACAGGTGCTCTTTCCAAGAAAAGAAGCAGAAGGATGTATGAAATTACTTTACACTGCACAGAAAGAACAAAATAATTTAAGTTGAAACTTGTCAACACTTGATATGGTGCTAATGTTAATTGATTGTTATCACCAGTGATGTTTACTGTTGCTTACGAATAGCGTGAAATAACATAGTTGCACACAAGGGCGCGTTGATTTCAATATACTTACTGCAGTTTCCCAAAGCCTGGGTGGTATTGTGAATGTCTATTGACAAATCCAGGTCTAGGTTTTGGGGGATTTATGCAGAACAACATCCTATAACAAACACAGACGAACATAGAAATGATTTGATCAAGACACCAAAACATTAAGTTTTACTTTTAAATTTATTTTCAATGATTGATTCAGTAGCACAGTGGTGGGGTGTTTGGCACTGTTGCCTCACAGCTGGAAGGTCCCTGGTTTGAAACTACCTGCATGCTGTGGCCATCATGTGTGGAGTTTGCATGTTCTCCCTGTGCTTGCATGGGTTTCCTTCAGGTACTACAGTTTCCTCCCACAGTCCAAAGACGCTAAATTGGCCGTAGGTTTGAATATGATTGTGAAGGGTTGTCTTTCTGTGTATGTCTCTCTGTGTTGGCCCTGAGTTAGACTAGCGACCTTTACACGCTGTAACTCAGCTCTCGCCCAGTGACAGCTCGGATAGGCTCCGGCCCCCTGTGACCCTGATAAGGATAACTGGTTCAAGATAATGATCCAGAAGGTGTAATTAAATTGTGTATACAGCTAGTAAGTCAGGCAGACATGTAAAATTGAATTATGAATTAACACTTATGAAAACAGTGACATAACACCACATATACTGCAAATCGTGCACATTTTCTTAACTAATATCAAATATTTATAAGTTCGCTAACCACACTGACACATAAATAATATCTTAGCCACCTGCTGGGATTACTTGTTGTATGTGTCAACATACATGTGTTGTATGTTTGCAAAACTGCTATGTCTTGAAGTTATGAAGTTATTAACATGTTAGATCCTGTAGACCTGGGACAAATGCTCAAATGTTTTTTCCCTATGTATAGTATTAGATTTTTTTTTTTTTAAACAGAGACAAAAAAAAATGTATTAAGAAACTTTAGTTTGTTTAGAACTGTGATGTTGCATGAACACATTTATAAACAAATTATGAGCAACCAATAAAGTGAGGTTAACTATTCTGATTTTACTTACCTGACTAAAAACTGTGTAAATGAACACCGTCACTGGTTAGTTTTCTTTTGCCGTTTCAGCTTTGGGGCCAATATACAAATACAGATTCTCAGATGAGAAAATATACTTTGCTGGAGACATAAAGACTATGTGTATATATATATGTATATTGTATCCCAGAATTTTGAATGCCCTAGCTGAAATAAATACAGAGTAATGAGCAAATATAAAATACATAAATACAAACTCTCTGCAACTTGATTGCACTATTTGTGAGTAATTTCAGGAATGAGGAATATGATTAATAACTTCAATGTCTCTCTCTCTCTCTCTCTCTCTGCACTCAATGATAACTTAGATGTGGAAATTGCTTCTGGTTGGTGTTAATTATCTTGCCAGCTTACTTGACACATACATTTTTAGGCCTGGGTGGTTGTCAGACCAAGATACTATTTTGCACATTAGTAGGCTTTGAGCCAGGAAATCAGGAGCTGGAAAACCAACACTGAACATCATCTAATCCCTACAGGTTATGGCAGTGCATCAAACAAATCAAGCCCCGATGGCATGCCAGAAATTCGGAGAGAACGACTCTGCTTGGCATCAATTAATAGACAGTTTATTTAGTTGGCCCTGTGAATTCTCCATTGCATTTTATTTACCTACTGGAAGTTCATTCTGAAACAAAATGTATCTGCTATGAGTATAGAAAAAGTATCTGCATGCCACTGAAAATGCCTTCAGCACAAAGTTCTCTGCAAGTGACATGTTGTTATCCTACACAAGTAAGAAAATTTTATTACTAATTCAAACACCCAAATGTCAGTAGTAGAGCATATTACCATATTAAATTAAAATGCAAGTACAAATTGTTATTAATTTTCCCATCTCCCAAGTTGAACATTGCTTTTAATTCATACATTCTGAAATCGACTCAGATGAAAAAGGGCCTACAGGAAATACTTGACGATATACTCTACATGTGCCTATTGTAAGTTTTATATTCAGAAAAGTGTGAACCTTAAAAAGTGTTTTTGTTTATTTAATGTGTACATCTTTATCAGCACATAACATCTCCTAAAAATGTATCTCCTTACCTCTATTACAGGACAATATCATCTTCAGATTGAAAATTCCCAACTGGAAGATGATGCCTTCTATGAATGTCAAGCAAGCCAGTCTGAGAGCAGTGGAGCAATTGTTTCTAATACAGCCTGGTTCAACGTATTAAGTGAGTACCTCCATGAAGTTTGTGAACAAAGGGTACATGGGGGCTTATAAACATAAGTAACAAAACACTAATACTAATGCATACAGAGGCTTCTCAGTACTCTAGAAACTCTTAACCAGTAATCATCATATAAAGAACTATTAGATATTTGTCTTTATTGAGAAAGAGCCTTAATTTGCTTAAGATAAGGCAGTTGCATTTGAAGCAGAGTTTAAATTAAGGGATCACTTGGCACAGTGTACCTCAGTGGTTTCCTTCAAGTACAAATCACATTTGAAAAATGTATGAACCATGAAGAAAGTCACAATTTTCGTAAGTTTTCAGACTGTATTTATTTCTTTAACAAGCACTATGCTATCACCACATGTTCCAGTAGGAGCATGGCTTTACACAGCAGCTGCGCATTATGAAGTATCCGTACAACCTGGATTCCCTGGCAAGCCTCAGGGTGATCCATGTCTCTCCCTTGCACAGGAATACATTATAACACGAGTGATTGAAAAGTTCCTACTCAGGCAGCTGGAATGGATGTAATTGTGCAACTACATAGAGCACCTGTTGTCACTCTATAACAACCAGCATCTCTTTCTCCCTGTCCTCCTTGCTTGTGGGAGCAAGCCCATATGTGGCAGGGAAAGGACTCTAAAAGAACCTTTATTCTCCAGGCGCAGTTCATTTACTTACACCCCCTCCCCATTCTCTCCTTTGCACAAGTTCTTCCTCTCTCCCTCGCTTTCATGCAGAGTTTTTTTGGGGGGTGGGGGTGGGGGTTGCTGTGGCAATTCTAGTGGTCTCACACTTCTCTGGGAAGAAAGCAGGTTTTTCTGACATCACTGAGCCAGTGGGAGGGATGGTGAGTTGCGGAGGGATAGGAGGAGACATAGATCCCAGACTCCTTTGAATCACTGTGCCTTATTCTACACTGCAGCAGTCTTATGTCCTACAGCAGGCCCACACCTGGGGCCACAGCAGGCTTAACTCCCACATTTATTAACTGGGAAATGCCTATTGCACTTTCCCAAATGCAAGGTCTACACATTTGCCTTAAGCTTTGTCAAAAAGGTCAAAATGTGTGGGAATTATTTTTGGACAGCGTCAGCGATAGCTGGTAGTCGTATTGACCATTCATGGAGCCTACTGCTACCCTGTGTCCCTGACATGCTCAGAACTGAGTCCTCTCCCTCTACTTTGGCTGTTTTTTTTTTTTCTTTTTCAGCATTGTGGGAACACTTTCCAGCTGGACAGTTGCAGCTTTACTCTTTGCAAAGGGCAAAGAGTAAAGCAACTGACTTAAAAAACACTGCTGCCTTGGTCTTAAAAGGTCATTTGTTCCATCCCACCAATTCAACTGATTCAAAATACGTGACTAATCTGGGGCTTGATAATGAGCTGATGAATTTAATCTCCTGTTAGTGCTGAAGTGGGACTGGAAGCTGTGAATGCGTTTGAAACCACTGTCTCTGATGAGTTCCCCATGGACTTCTCCATCACTGAACTAAAGCTCCCACGGCCCCACACCCCTGGCCAGTCAACCATGGCCATATCCCATCAAGCCCTGTATCAAATCAAAACACTATAAACTCTTTATGAGTAGATGCAGAGTGGGAGAGGGGAGGAATGTGAAATCAAAACAAAGATTGCTGGTCATATAATTCGATTTTTGGGTCAGAGGGAGTGGTATCTTGTCTGGGTAATTCAAGATGGATCACCACAGGCAGTAAGTAGCAGGAATGGAGGCAAATTTGTCAATAAGCTCTATCCATGGGCTTACAAAGAGATGTTTTCAAGACATTTCCATTGGTGCGACATAACTCCTGTGTGTTTTTGCCTTCCTGCAGAGCTTAGATAGGGGATTACTGCAATAGACAGATCAAGTGGCAGTGAGTAATCCATGACAATAACAACCTCTACCCCCTCTTCTGAAACCCCCCTCCTGGGTTAAAACTTACCCCGCACTGTACCCATCACATACCTGACACATCCTATGTCTTGGTTTTTATACCATTAGCCTTAGCGTTTAATCCTATTAATGAACAACTCTCTCCCTCACCGTATTGCATGCCTGTACAGATGCCTCCTGCAAATGTTCAAAACAGTCATTTGATGTGTTCTGGTTTTAGAATGTTACTCATTCAGTTGGGCCTTACAGTGTGTTTGTGTGTCTGTTTGTGTGTTGGTGTGTGTATGTGAGAGAAATAGCCCATGTGGTTAAGCTTATTATCAGTGTTGGTTGGAGGTTAGAGGACATTTTAGGAACCAGGGCTATGGTGAGGTTTTTGTTGTAGCTAATGAGTTTAGCAGTTGAAGAGTATATAATGAGCCTTCATTTTATGATTCCCTGCTATGAATAATGGAACAACTTATAAATGGGGGCACAAGTAGAAAGTGGTGGCTTTATTCATCTTCGTTCAAGAAAATTTCTGACAGTTACCCAAGATATAACCCCATCAAAGGACGATGTGTTATACACTGGTGTGACGGTGTGTATATTACAATGGCAGACTAATGTTACAGTGTCAGGGTCTTTACAATTAGTTGGGGAAGTTCTGCTAAGTAGGAAAATGAGATAAAAGGTTGGTTCTTGAATCATTATGGTAGATTTACAATTACGTGGGTTGAAAACTTATGTGTATCTATGAATGGTTATTTGGGAGATTGATGCTGACAAATAAGAATTTTAATGAACCTAAATCAAAAGGTAAGAGAGGAATGACATAGACAGAAGTGGTGTGGCGGTGGGTGAGGGGTGATGGGAGTGGGTATGAAGGTAGAAGGGTGTACGGTGGGAGGGTCTTATTTCTGTCCTAGACACCTGCTCCACTTCTCCCTCGAGAGGAGATGCAGAGGGGAATTGGGGGGGGAAGGGAAGGCTGAAAAAAGAGCTGTGTTTCCGAGACTTGCCAGAGATCACACACCTGAGACCTACACTATGTGTGTGAGTGTGAATTAGTGAGTCCATGTGTTTTCATGCACACATGAGTAAATAACCATGTCTGCATGCATGCAAATGTGCATGCATGTGTGGTTTCAGCCAACTGATCATTATCTTTCAGAGATAAATCAGATGAGATGTCTGGTGTTGAGAAGCCTGATCTTCTGGTCTCTATTATTTTCCTAATTCAGCATAATAAGCTTTTTAGAGACTGCTTTATCCTCTGGGCCTTTTCCAATATTTTCCAGAGATCACATGTTAGGCTGTGCACACACTGGCGCCTGTTTTTAGAATGAAGTGAGATGAATGTAGCTTGTCTGAACATTCACTCGTCTGTGTCAGTGTATTTGTGCGTGCAAATCTGCATGCACTATAGGCTTGAGTTTATCTTTGGGTGTTTGTGTGCCAAGGAGAAAAAAAGAGTGTGTGCATCTGTATTTGAATGAAAGAGAAAGATAGGTGGAAAGAGCTGCTTATGCATACTGATGTGAGTCTACTAATCTGCTTCTTATCTGCATTATCCATCCATCCAACTGTATTTGTCTAATGAATCAAATTTTGCGGCTCACTGTTTCTCGTCTGAATGGCAGAAGCACGTCTTTGGTTGCCTGTCTATTTTTGTGTTCATGTATGTACCTTCATAAAAGAGATACAGGTAGACTGCAGAAACACATTGTCACATTTGTACAAATTTGTGTATTGCCTAAGTTCAGTTTGACTGGGCTGGCTGGGTCACATGGTTTGCCTGAATAGATGTGATGGATGGAGGGCTGTAGTCTCCAGTCCAAGTTGACACACACCTTCCCCTGCACTTCTGCAGTTTAACTGCAATGGTCAAGAAGGATAGCGTGGGGAGAGGAGGGTGGGCTCGGGTGGCTTGGGAGGAATAATGGCGTGAATGAAAGATAAGAGGAATGGGCCAGCAATAGCGAGCCAAGAAAAAATTACATACCTGCCTGCCTCATTTGCGAACATAACATATCATTATTCTTATTTTAGAAATTGTTAGGGAGGCGAGACACTCCTTGAGCACAACAAGTGATGCTCCTATGTGAATCATGTGGGTCTGAGTAGATTGAGAGTGCAGGGTCTGTCAATGGAGTCATTTTCTCAGGGAAGAGGGGGGTGAAAACAAACAAATGCATCTCATTATTGCAGTGTGCGCCACTGCAGCTCTGGGTAACCCATCACAGTCCACACAGATTCAATTGCTTCTTTTAAATCAGTTTGAAGCTGCAGCCACATCTCATCTGTCTCAATAGCAGACTAGAGCCAATGGGCGACTCTGCACACAGCAACAGCTCCTCTTAGTGGCCAGGAATTGATTTTGTGTGCCAAAAGAAGGAGGGGAGAGGTGAAGTGGAGCTGGTTTGGTTGCCTGTAGTCCAGCTGTTTACTCACACATTTGCAATGGATTTATCTCAGAATTCAGCAGCAGCTATCTCCCTGTCCTTGCTCTCTCTCTTTGCAGACTCTCTTAAACTTACTTTTCATTCTTGCCATATCTTTTCACTTCTCTGCCAGACTCTTTCATGTCTCTCTCACACAGTTGTATCCTTCCTATACTCTCCATCTCCCAGTTCTGTCTCTGAATGCAGCCAGCCTTTGCACTTGATCTGTGATGAAAGAAAAACAACCATAACAGTAACCACAGATTCTAAATCTACAGGCTCAGCCACTCACTAAAAGGTGGCACAATAGATGATAAGGTTTCTGTAGTGGGTGCATGATTGCGTGATAGACTTGGTTAAGAATGGCTCATAGATCTGCAGAAATCTCTTTTATGATTAGTTGATGACAGATTTCCCAATTTACTACAAAACAAATTTGGTCCCTTGTCTTAAAAGCTGTGTTTTAATTTTTGTTTTTTCTTTCTCTTCTTTTTTTTTCTGGAGTTCCTATTTATGGTCAGCTAAAGGGATTGTAGTGTAGAACAGTGGAGAAGTGAAGGCTGCTTTGATCAGTGCAGAAAGCACGTATTTGGCTTGGGGGTGATCTGAGAAGAGAAGTGTTTGGTGTTTGCTATGATAGATTAGCGCGGGATTGGTTTTATCACTATTTCATCTCTGTATTCTCTTCCTGTCCACTTTTTGTAATCTAACTCAACAGCAACCTCACTGTAGTAAATCACTCAAAAACTGACAGCATGACATTTCAGTGACTCCCAAATGTTACAAATGCTTGTTATCATATCATTGTATAAGATAATATCTATCTGAGATAGCACCAACTTCCACTAACCTCAAATTACTGTGATAAATATTAAGTTATAGAAGTGATAAACATGAATCAAGAGATACAATTTCTGTTATTCAGTTCCTCCATCCAAGCCATACTTTCAGGTGGACATGGCAACACCTTGGGTGGCAGGCGAGATGTATGTCGTCATCTGCGTTGCCCCAGATGCAAAGCCAGTGGCCGATATCTCACTTTTTAAAGGTGAGTCACCCGTTCAACTGGACTAAGTGTGTCAGACTGGGGCAAAGAGAACAGCCAGATATTTTATACATCTCTTTAGGTTTTAACTTAAATACTCAAACAAAAAATATTGCCAAGGATATAATGCAGGTTCACTAAAGATTTGCTATTTCATACTCTTCTCATTGCATAGTTGAAAAGAGCAGACTCTGCGTAGGAGGAAAATGCCTGAACATTTGAATTTCCAATTTCCACTGACTTTACAATTGCACGTACAGTGGCTGTATAACAAGTTCCACATGTTTTACATAAACAACTGCAATCTATCCATTTTCTGTTTTTACCTTTTGCTCTTTCATTACACTTAATATACTACATATTCCTGAAACAGAAAGGGTCCGTGTAAATTTGGCTATAGGTGCTATGCATCTAAGTGATTGTTGTGACATCGTAATCTCAAAACTGATTTGATGTGACTGCAAACACAAGTTAAGACAGTGTATATTGTTATTTTGGAAAACACTTTTAGATTGCACACACAAAGATGTATGTTGTAATCTTATTCCAGATTTTACCATTCCACATGAGAATAACACTAGTGTTTCTGTTTCACATGAACACATTTACACAGTTCTCTCCCCTTTTCATTTGCCTTTCCCCCCATTGTGTCTTTTAGACGGAGTTGAGCTGACAGGTGCACAGTCTTTCACCACGTCTGGCTCAAAGGATAAGCTCCTGAACATGCATGCTGAAGTAACGTATGTGTTCGTTCGCCTGTCAGACTCATTCTCCTCACCAACGTGCTCAATCTCTTCAAGTCTGTCTTTGTTTCTTGTTTCCCTTGTTTTCGCCCCACTCTTATTTTCTCCTTCTGTCTTAGTGAGTACAATGATTTTCTGCGCACAGCAAACTGTTACTTGGCACTGTGCGATTGAATTAGCTTCTGTCAAATGCACAAAATTACATTCCGGGAGCAAGACCGATCCGATCCTCGCTGGTTTGCCAGGTGCCTATACATTAAACAAGGCCATAGATTACTTTAATCCTGCTTGTCTCCTCTGTGTCAAAGATAATAACCTCTTGTCATATTCTGAGATAACATTGGTGCTGAGAAGCTGCAGTGTTGTTCAGCTCTGTTGCAGAACCGCGAAGGTCTTAAGCAATATTGATGCTCCTTCCTCATATTCACACTGAGCATACACAACAGGCGGCCATGTGTGATTGTTATGGTTGACATTGTACTGTAATTTGATATACAAGACATAAACTGAAAAAGTAAACTAGACTCAGAACAAATCCACTGCATTGTAGGGACTAGTGGATCTTTCCATGTATGTAACTATGTAGTTACAAAAACTACTTGAGTATAATTTGACTTATTAATTGCTATTCACATAAACATTCTGTTAAATGGTAAGTGATTTGGGTAGATGCGCCTGCAGCAATACCAGCATTTGCAATGGATATGTATTTACAGCAATTTTATTTAAGTAAAGAATATGAAAACCTCTTGCAATCCCAAGCCTAGGCATTGCTTTTGTGTGATGTTTTGAGCTTTAGCACATTGTATGAGTCTTTTATCCTTCTCAATTCTTGTCTTTCTGTTACCTCTCAAAGAGTCACTGCTCTAAGCTCTGACAACGGGAGGCAGCTGGCATGTCGAGCCAAGAACTCCGCTCTTTTCCGGCCTGTGGAGACCACAATGACCATGAACGTGTACTGTGAGTGTCTCAACCTGTCTGTAAACTGACAATCAACACCCCCTCTTTAAAAAAAAAAACAAAAAAAAACAAAAAAAACACACTGGCATACAAACACACTCAACCACACAGGAACCCAAGCCTCAGAGTGGCCCAAGGGTGGCCGACCTTGTGCACTCAGTCTGTGTTAGTGGTCAGAAGAGAAAAATTCAACCTGAAGGTAAACTCACACCTACTTCGAAACAACCTGAGTTTGACCCTGGTGGGCTGAGATTGATATGACCAAATCAAGAGGTTTCCATAATATTGGCTAGCAGTGTAAAATCATACACCAACACAACAATTCAATTAGAATTTCTTTAGTTTCTTTAATTTAGATTTAATGTTAAACTGAGTAATTGTAGATTTACTTAAACCATACGTCTCCCTAATGCCCGAAAACATAAACCAATTATTACATCAACTGTGATGGATTATATCAGCAAGGCGTCAATACCAGTATTTAAAAGTGTTATAATAGCTAATATGGGAATTTAAGGCCACCACAGTTAATGATAATGAATCTTAAAAAACTTGCCCACCAACTTTTGTGCTCATCAGCTTAAATTAAATTTAGAATCCACTGAGGCAAGAGAGAAGGCAGTTTTCTTTCATGTTATTAACACAAACTGTGGTAATAATAAATTTGTTACTGCAGCTCACAAAGGTGGGTTGACACACATGCTGTCGTTTTCTCTCATTGCATTTGGTGTTCATTTCTGCTCTTATTTGGCAAGGCAACAGTGAAAGCCATTGTTGGTGAATGCACAAACAGTTTGTCACCTCACCTACTGTTTACTACAGTAGGTTTTGTATTTTGTACTGTGTTGATCAGTTGAAGTAATTGATTGTTTAGTTTACCCACATGCTTCTCCCAGGCCTAAATCTTGCTGATGATTAAAGTCTAGCAGGGCTGCTGACACCTTCAGCAACCAGCTTGCTACAGCACTGCTGCCATATTATCCACAGGCTGACGAGACACCTTAATGTTGTCTCTATCTATACTCCTCCACATTAGACGCAACCGCTGCTGTTTTAACAATCACCAATAGCTATGAGCTCTCCTCCCTTGTTCTCTATCTCTCTGCTCTGTATTAAAAAATATCTGCTAAGTGCTAATGTTGCAGAATGTGGGACCACCACTGCAGTCTTACTCAGCATGCCAGCCCATCAAAGCCAGCTCGGTGGCCATTTTCATCCAGCCAGATTGTTAGCAAGGTGGCAATTTGTCACGCTGGCCCAGGGTCTGCAGCTTGCTCTGTGAAACTGATTGCAGCAATAACAAAGGCCCGTCCTCCTATAATTTATTTTCCTGGGTATATTTTATTCAAGGAGGCTGTAATTTATTCATATTTCACATTGGCTTATTACTGTTTGAACATCTGTTATTTTGCTTTATGGACTGGATCCAGCTCACTGCTGTCTTAATACTTAATGCTTTCATCAGATCTGGACCTCTTATCCCACAGACCCATTGAATGTGCCGTATTTATTGGCCTTGTCTCAACAAATACGGATGCTTCCTATTCAATTACCAAAATTGTTCTCAACACAGTGGTTTTTTATGTTATGCCGGTGATGGTCAGTCCTCACCCCCTCTCCTTGAGTTACCACATCCCTTTTCCTTCACACTCCATCTTCCCCTCATTTTTTGTTAGTTGCCTTCTATTCCATTGCCTATTGTCCATTTTTGTTCTCGCCTTTTGTTTCTTTGCAGTCCCACCTCAGCCTCCATTTATTCTAGGTCTGGAGGGAGAAGATGTCAGATCAGGAAGAACACTCAGATTAGAGTGTGTGTCTCATGGTGGAAATCCTCTAGCCACTCTCCACTGGACCAAGGTACTGTAAATCTTCTAAACCATCTGTTAAGGAGGCTTTGCAACACAGTGTCACGGTGGCAAAATGATCCACTTTAGCTCAAGCTTACTTCTAGGATTTGCAGTGTAGGTATCCAATTGTATAAAATGTCAATACTTCTTTAAATGCAACATATGGGACTATGACACAAACAACTTTTTAATGTTGTTTTTTTATTTTTATGTTATCATCTTTGTGTCAGAATGGAGAAATTTTGTCCACAACTTGGGAAGAGGACACTGTGGTACAGAAGTCGAGCAGTGTGCTCAACCTCAAGATCACCCCTGCTGACAACCACGCAGTCTTATGTTGTGAAAGCGTGAATCTGGTGTCCCCATTGCCTCAGTCTGTCAGCCGGAAAATCACTGTGCTCTGTGAGTGAAAATAATGCTTAATATAGTGCACTGTTGGAGCACACACATTCACACACACACGTGCTTGCACACACAAACCCCTGGCAGGACTCGCAGCAATGGATTATTAAGGATATGGACATGAGGCAGAGGAATATAATAAGATTCTTACCTCCAAAACCAATTCTTTTGCTGTCACAGCATAAATTCTAATGCTAATATCATTAATGAAACTAATGGTTATTATTGCTGTAGCCCATAATTCCGACTGCCTCCAGATTAGTATCCCCGCATGCTTCTTCATAGCTGCTACACTAATTTAGCTGAATTGCTTCATTGCACAATCCCGAGGCAGTAAAGCATACACTTTGTGAAACAGTAACGCACGGGCTTAATAGATTATACTTTTGTCTCTAAATATAAAATGTTTGTTTCAGCAACAATTAAACAAATCCAGAATTAATATTCAATTATAATTCAAGCATTATTGCATAGAGTCTAACAATAGCCTGATTTCCACTACAGAGCCAGACAATGTTAGTCAGAGCTTTGAATGCTATGTGATGGATAGGCCTTTTTTATTTAAATCTAATTAGAATTCGACTCAGCCCTTATAGAAATACCTAACTCATACTATGTAAAGGGAGCTGAAGTTATACCAGTGCTGTTCCTTTTAACACAAAGCCCCCATCAGGCCCTGATGCCATGCCTCCCAGTGATCCATTCATGGATATTGAAAATGAGCTGCTGACTGCGCTCTAGGCACTGGCAGAAGCTGGAGGGCACAGAAAAAGCCTCGCTGGTGTTAAATGAATATGCCCTATTTTACCTTACAGCATCTATGTAATTTCAAAAGACTTTGTGTGTGTGTGTGTGTGTGTGGTATGCACAAATGCATCACATTCTGTCTCCTGTGGGATAGAAACGAATATGTATAGGATTTGCATACATGACCCCTCCTTCCATGTGTCTGCCAGCTCAATCTCAGTCCTTTGTATTCCCCTAAAGGCTTTTTGCAGCTGTATCACTTTGCCTGCAGCTATAGTACCCTGTCTCCCCCTGTGGTTAAAATGAAGCATACTTTAAAAACCACATTGAAAACCTCCTGAGAAAACAAGTTGCCACTCAAAGTGATTTTCCCTCTCACCCTTTATTCAACTCTATGTTTCACATCCAAAAATAGTTGTGCTGCTACTGTGATCAGAATAGGTAGCTGTTCAATATACTGTTCATGGAATGATATTTTTACTGACGTGTCTTTATATGTTTACCTACATATGTGTGTGTGTGCACATGTACATCAGTCGAGCCTGAGAAGGTCATCGTGTCGGGTACATTTACGGCCATTGAGGGAGAGGAGTTGAATCTCAGTTGCTTTGCCACCTCCAGTAATCCTCCTGTCTGGATTCGTTGGTGGCTGGGCTACAAGGAGCTCAACACCACTGTTGTCACTATGGAAGAGGTGAGACTTCGCCAAGCATGCTGTTTCCACAAATCAGAATCTGTCCATCTGAGCAAATAGATGAATAAACAACAAATCTGGCAACAGACCGTGTACACAGTGGTTTTAATTGGTGCTCATGCTGGTCAGTATAAAAAGAATACTAAACATTTGTTTGCTTTTGTTTCATTGTTGTGAACACAAGGCAAAAAGCATGAAAAGTAATTTGCAAAGGCATTGCCCTCCAGTCAATCTTGCCTTTAGGGCACCAACAAAATCTATTAAAATGCCTCCCACTGAATTAAAAGAATCCTTAATATGAAATTTGACCTCATGTGAACCTTTATAGATGAAAGAAAACTGTATGACCATGAGCAATCTCTGAATAGATCTGCTTCAGCTTCCCAAATAAATCAGCAGCCGATTGCAAAAGGAGTATTCTGCTGCTCTTCTCCTCTTTTGTGTATGTTAATAAGATCAAAGTGAATAAAAGCTGACACAGAAGATGAGCATTATTAAACAAGCTCTTTATTCATCTGGCAGCAGCATTTTTATTTGATCTTACACAAGGCACTCAGTGTGCTGTGTGTGAGCTTTAATGCATCTGAAACAGTGTGAAGTTAATGAAGACTGACGCTCATGTCCAGTGTCTTTGTTAGTCTTTCTGACTATGGCTTTTACAGTAATCACCACAATAATAGCTTTAATAACCAGATGTGCTGCATAGGCATGACCACTATGGGGCAGGTGCAAAATGATGCTTTGCTCAATTTATGACCATGTGCAAAGCAGGAGAGTCAGATGAATATGCTTATTTATCCTAGACCGTGCACAACATCAGTTATTACAGCAGCTAATTTGCCATCTGTATTCACCCAGGGAAACAAGTGTGTGTTGTTTTTCCCTGTGACTGTCTCTCTCTTCCAAGACCCAGAAGGCCAGAGACCAACACTGTCTGTCCCCTCACTGAACTCTCATGTGTGCTTTGTCTGCAGGGAAACTATGGTGGGATGACAACTATGTCCAACATGACCCACCAGGTCTCTAGAGAGGAAGATGGGCTAAAACTCACCTGTGAGGCTTTCAACAAGGGCACACACTTCTCCAAGACCCAAATAGCCAAACTCAGTGTCCATTGTGAGTGAGCTGCAGTTTTATCAAAAATAGCCAAGAGAATGACATTTTATTTTGGTGCAGTGCTATATTTATTTTTAGAGTGTTTCCATGGTTCAGGAGGGGCAAATTGTAATTACAACAGTTACAATGCAACAATGTCAAGTGCTACAAAAAAAACGAACATACTGTAGTTCTTTAAAAATACAGACCTTGACACTGAATGACCAACTACACTTACTGGCCACTTTATTAGGTACACCTTGCTAATAACAGGTTGGACTCCCTTTTTGCTTCAGAACTGGCTTTATTTTTTAAGGTGCTAGAAACATTCATTAGAGGTTTTAGTCCATATTGACATGGTACAATCATGCAGTTTCTGAAGATGTGTCGGAACACATCCATGATACAAATCACCTCTTCCACGACATCCCAAAGGTTGCTCTAACGGATTGAGATCTGGTGTCCGCGGAGGTAATTTGAGTGACGTTATTATTATTTCTAAGAAACCAGTTTTAAAGGATTTTAAGTTTGTGACATGGCATGTTATCCTGCTTGAAGTAGCCATCAGAGCATGGGTACACTGTGGTCATAGCTGGATGGAAATGGTCACCAACAGTACTCAGGTAGGCTGTGGAATTTCAACAATGGTCACTTGGTATCAAGGATCCCAAAGATCACCCACCCCACACCATTACACCACCAGCGGCAGCCTGAACCATTAATACGTAGCAGGATGGATCCATGCTTTTATGTTGTTCATGCCAAATTCTTTTTCAGAACATTCTCTTTAAACCTTAAAGATGGTTGTGTGTGAAAATCCCAGAAGATTAGCAGTTTCTGAAATATTTAGAAATGCTCAGTTTGAACTTCAGCACATTCTTTTGACCATGTCTGCATGCCAAAATGCACTGAGTTGCTGGCATGTGGTTGGCCGATTAGATATTTTTGTTAAAAAGCAGTTAAACAAGTGTACTTAATAAAGTCATTGGTAAATGTATTTTTCAGACCTGCTTTGTCATATTTGAGTTAGAGGACATCTGTTCAGATTTTCAAATTTGATTGATATACCTGGTATGGACTTCAGTGGTTATTAATGCCAACTCTGTTGAACATAAATTCTAACCAAAACATTCCAAAAACCAAATTTACTAAATGTCACAGTTGTGATGATCCTTTTATAACAGACCCCCCTCAAAAGGTATGGCTTGATGGTCCTCCTCGGGATGCCCCTCTTCATGCGGGGACCAAAATCCGTCTTATCTGCTTTTCCACTGGAGGAAATCCTACTGGTACCCTGACGTGGTTTAAGGTTAGATTGTATAAGCATGTATGTCCGTATGTTTGGTGTACATACTCATCTGTGATTAATAACTCTCCTTCCTGATTTAGAATGGAAGAGCAGTGCATGATGCGCTGAAGCAGACGTCCTTTGATCGGGGTGTTGCTCGAGAACTTGTCCTGGTCCTGACGGCAAGTGACAACATGGCCGTCTATCGCTGTGATGCCACAAATGAGGCAAAGAAGACCATCTCTGCCTACACTAAGCTTATGGTTCACTGTGAGTTAGACTATTGCTCTGAAACATAATAAAAACAGGCTGACCTTTTATTCTTGTTTAACTCAGCCAAGAGAAAAGCAGACAAATAGGTTTTTATATAAGCCCATTCAAACAGATTTATAACTTCAGCATTCCATACTCTTCATTTTCTGTGAGTCATGATGTTTTTTTGTGTACTGCACGGTTTTCCAGTTACAGCAATAAGTATGAAGATCACAACCACACAGGAAGAGCTTCGTCGGGGCCAGGTGGTAACTTTGGAGTGCCAGTCAGGAAGTAGTAACCCCAAGGCCAACATCTACTGGAGCTTGGGCCAACTCAGGTTTGGCTTAGCAGTGGGTGGAAATAGTGACAATGACAAACATGATGCCTCTAATTTAGTGTCATAATTTGTCTGGATGTTTATTCTGTAAAATGTGAAAGTATGCACTATTGCTTAGTGAACTTTAACTGGACTGATGTACCTGCTGGTTGGGATTGGTGTCGTAGGTTACAGGGAGTAGAGAAGCCACCCAAGAACGCTCAGTATGGTGGTGTTTCTGTAAGCAGTTCTCTATCTCTGAACCTGAGTTCACAGCATCACAACCAGAGGGTCATTTGTCAGGCCCACAGCCCTGTGCTAGCTGAGGGGGTCAACACATTCTTCAAACTCAATGTGCTTTGTAAGTATAATAGAGGATGAATTGTTTGTTCATTTCTTTCTTTCCCAGTGTGTTTGTTTTCTTCCTTCTTGGCAAGTGAACCAAGAGATGTGGTTTGCATAAATCTTAAATGATGCATAAAGATGATCTATAATGGTCCAGATGTAAGCTTGTTGGTGTACTTTTTGCACAGAAAAACATGTATGTGTATGTGTGCGTGTTTTGTTTACTTGAAACCTTTTGTTGTGATTTGTGGGTCTGTTGAGCTCTGCGGCAGTGTGTCCTAATTGTGCATTTGCTTTGCTGCATGGTCATGTTTGTCTTTGATGCCATTTCACAGGCAGCAGCCAGCCGCTGCTTCAAAGCTTGGTACTGTGTATGAGCATGATGGAATGTCACTGTGTGTTTGTGCAGAGCTGCAGTTGGACAACAGTACTGTCACTCGTTGTTTTAATGCCTGTCTCTCTGCCTCCCGCTTGTCTTACTCCTCCGTTGTATAAGTGTGTGAAGTTGGTTAGATCTGGAATTATCGGTGGGATGTCAACTTTCTACTGGTTTGACTCTCATTAGTGTCTCTTACAGCTTTTATGCTCAACATGTTTTGTGTCTTTCTGCTCACTCTTGCTGGTTCTCATCATTCTGTGAACCCTAGTTGCTATCCATGCCTGTGTTCATGTATTTCGGGTGTAAATCTAACTCACTGCAGCTATATTTGTTCGCTGTTTCTGTGTCAGACCCACCAGAGTTCAGCCCTGATCAGCCAACGCAGGTCCAGGTGGTGGAGGATGACATGGCAACCATCCCACTACTAGTCTCAGCTAACCCAGAGGAGATCTCCTGCATTTGGCTCCACCGCAGGGAGAAGCTGGTCAAAGGTGATCCAGGGCTGTGTGATGGCTCTATAAACCAGGCCCTAGTTTAGCTGAGCCAGCAAGTAAGCACTCAGCTCTGCCATTCAAGGTCTGAATAAAACATGGCAGGTTAGCTAGCATGGGACCCTGCCAAATGTGATTCTCATTATGGCTCTAATGTATGCAGTCTAAATGAGGATTGCTGTCTCCCTGAATACAACACAACGGTTCTAAACCTGGCTTCTCCTCCAGGCCGGTGTCATCAGGACCCTGCTGCACCCACTCACTTTTTCTGTTAACTCTGGTAGCCCCACCATAAAATGACTATATCCTAAATGGGAAAAAAAAAACATTACATTTTCAGTGCTGTGCTACAGAAGGTGTCTCATGCAGCCTATTGTTGGCTTGATGTGGGAACCCAGCCAGGTCAATCAATAATGCAGGATTAGATGTCACTTAGAGACCAGTGGCCAGAGGACATGTGGTTGATGAGCGTGTAATGCATACTTTATTTATCATTTGCGTGTGTGTGTTTTTGTGTGTGCGTGTTTGTGTTTTATAAAGAGGCAGATCTGCGGTACCACTGGTCAGACGAGAATTCACTAGAGATCAAGAATATCACAAGGAAAGATGCCGGAGTTTACACTGTTAAGTGCACAAATGATGAGGGTGAAAATCAAACCTCCATCATGCTGGACGTTCAGTGTAAGATCCTTCACTTACAACACATTGTTATGCCCACATATATTCTATTTGATTTTCTTTCTGATTTTGTTAGGTTTCCAGTGTAATGTGCTGATGGAAACATTATAGAGCAGAGAGTTCCATATTTTCACTAAGAATAAAAATGTGAATACCCATTTTAAATACTGTCATTCATTCTAATTAATTTTTTTTTTAGTTTCAAAAATGCCATATTTGCAGGTATATAAGTAGGCTCTCTGAATCACAAGTCAAGCACACCATTTAGCTGTTTAAAATCCTGCTTGTTTCCAGAGATTTGGGCGTTTTTTTGTTTTTTGTTGTTGTTGTTGTTGTTAACGATAGCATACTGTATATAATGTTTATAATAGGTTTTTTAAACATGTATAAAACTGCTCAGTGTAAAAATTGTTAATGCATCAGCACAGAAAGACACACCCAGACAACAACACTGACTCTTAGCCCCTGCACAAAAAAACATTCATTAGGCCTCCATGCAAGGCCATGCACCTTCAATGCTGCCTGAAGGCCAGCCTCAAGCACCAGACCCTCAGCCCCGATACTGATGATTTAATCATGGAAGTGTTGAAAATCTAGGTCTGCCCCTTTCTACAAAGCCCACGGCACATGCCTAATGGCTTCTGCCATCCTGATCAACTGGGTTAGACAGTTGTAGATATTCATTATGTATGTAGAATTGTAGTCACTTTAATGGTTGACAGTGTAGCCCACTTAACAACGTCAATCCCGGTTAGTAGGCCAATGGTTGGATCCCACAAACCCAGAGGGTATGTCTCTCTAGTGTTTCCCACCACCTCTTCAAGTGTGAACATGCTGTAGCTTTAGACAAGCAGACACTAATGGCCTTATTTTTGTACTCTAAATACATGACACCCATGGGAAGTATAAAAAGCTTGTGATGTAGAGGCAACCTCAGGAAGACAAGAGGAGCTACACAGTTAGGAAGGAGAGTTGATTTGATAAATAGATGGATGAGGAGAGAAACCAAGGGAAGGGGGTTTGGTCAGAATGCCTCGTGAGTCATATGACTGAGTCGTATCAGTCACGACACATACGACTCAAGCACAAGCATTTTATAGAAAGGTCATGGCATTGTACAGGACACACAGATGCCAATAAGTAGAGGCTAAGGAACTATTTCAAAGGAAAACCAAAGCCTGTTAAACTGATTGGCAAATGATTTGTCCTAGGTTGGCATTTTAACCTTTGGTCCTGCCTTAAGGATTGTCCCGTTTTCATACATTCAGATGCTCCCAGTGTCAAGGCAGAAAAAGACCCTGTGTTGGTAAACGTGGGGAAAACAGCAGACCTGATATGTGTGGCAGATGCCAACCCCATCATACATGGCATGTTCTCTTGGAAGTGGCTGGTGAGGACTACATAAGCTACACGGATATATAAAGAAACACTGTCACCATCTGAATTATATTTCCTTTATCTAGCTTCCTTTATAACATTTCACTTGTTTTTGCTATTTATCACTGGCCTTTCTAAATGCACCGCTGCAATATATTTCACTGGGTCTAACCATCCTTCCACCCCACCTCCTTCTGCTCCACACTCAGCCCAAATCCAGAAAAATAGCTTTCATTACTGCTGTGTGACTAAAGGGCACATTTGTCAATATGGCGTGGTCTCCTTATCTACTGATGCCTTCTCCGATCTAACCCACCCCCCAGCAGTACTGTGTGTCCCGCTTTCAACCTACACAACCTCGCCTTTTATTTTTCCCTTTGGCTCTCCAACCTTTGGCATTATCCTTCTCTGTCCTCAAAGCTCATTCCCCCAATGCCTTTCCCACCCCCACTTCAAGCCCCGATGGGTTCCGGCTCAACTCTCCCTCACTGTCCACATGTCTTGCTTTCATACAGCCTCCAAACTGTAGCCCTCACCCAAGAGGAGGGGAGTGTGTATTGAGGGATAGTTGCTGTCCTCCGCTTATTCTCCCTCACTCTATCTTCCACAGGGAGAAGGGGAGGTGGAGATGGGAGAGGAGACCCAGGAAGACGAATCAGGCCTTCTGACCATCCATAATGTGACTCGGGCTCATGCTGGTCTTTACCAGTGCACAGCCAATAATGGCATAGCACCCCCTGGCACTGTAGATGTGCAGCTGGTAGTTCAATGTGAGTTAGTGGTATTTTCTTAGACGGAAAATCACAAAGACTTGTTTGTCGAACCATGCACGTGTTTTGTACCTGTCAATAAATACACATGCACATTTACTCCTTTATTGTGTCTCCGTGAATTACCCTCCATTCCTGCTTTGTCTTCTGTAGTCAAACCAGAGCTTCAGAAAGGAGCCCAATGGAGGAAAGTAGCAAGTAGAGGGGATGGCACCACTACTGCTGAGGTAGTGTGTCAAGCAGAAGGTATTCCTCGTGTCGACTTTGCTTGGGAGAAAAATGGTGTACGCATGGATTTTGCAAATCCCAGGTAGAAAAGCATTTTTCCATTTTCCATTATTCTCTTGCCATTATGCTCACTATTAACTTAAGTGCTACTGTCAGCATTTGGTTACATTTTGATGAATCCTTACAATTAGATTAGGTTCTCCCCTAATATAATATATTCTTTTGCCATTTCTTGCTATTTCACCACTAAATCCAGGTTTAGTG
This sequence comes from Channa argus, assembly GCF_033026475.1. Taxonomy (NCBI): domain Eukaryota; kingdom Metazoa; phylum Chordata; class Actinopteri; order Anabantiformes; family Channidae; genus Channa; species Channa argus. The sequence goes on along the minus strand of NC_090203.1, from coordinate 14,361,847 downwards.
CATTTTATTCTTTGCCTTTTACTATGCAAATACCTGTTTAATGCTTCTTTGATGTGTGAAATTGGGTGACTTAGTGCAATCTGCAGGACATCACAATCCCTGCTGTCTGCCTGGTCGGGATTTATCTCTCTTTCTGTGTATGGATGTGCGTGTGTGTGTGTGTGGACGTGCGTGCATGTGTGTATGTGCACTTGCAAACATGTATGCTGCAGGTATGGGGAGCGGATTGTCAGGGAGGGTGCTGTCCACACCAGCACAGTCCAAGTAGTAAATGTGAGCGCAGCTCTGGACTACGCTATCTTCCGCTGCACAGCTCGCAACTCACTTGGGGAAGACAAGCTAGACATTCAGCTCGTCAGCACAAGTATTTATATACATTTTGTGTGTACATGTGTCTGTATATGTGTTTGGGGGGGGGCTTAAGCCTACACAGGTATCCTTAGCTGTCTTTAAAGAATATGAACAGAATGTGGCCTATATGAGGCTGTCAATGCTGGTTTTGTAGACTTCTGTAGGGACATCTACGGAAGAGTTGCTGTATTAAAAGACAAAAGAATGAGATGAGTTGTGGAGTTGTAGTTAAGCAGGTTGTATGTCCAAAATGAACCAGTAAAACTAACCCTGTAACAACGTAATGCGACACTTCATTCTTAAGTTAAGTTCCACAATTACCATATATAAAGATGTTTTTTTTTTTTTTCTCAAAATAATTTAAAGACTCTGTGTACTGAAGGGGTCAATAGAAATACTGAAAATTTAAAACTACTATCCAAATCTTTAAACAACCTTAAGTCTTACTAATGTCATCAATGCACTTTTCCCATTTTAAAAACCTTTTGCACCTCCTGCCAGCTGAAAAGAGGGTGCACACCACATAAAGGCTGGAATCACAAGGAGCCAAATTAATGGAGTGGAGTATAAAGAAAGCCAAGTGTCCAGTGATGTAAAGACCAAAAGATGGTTGATTAAACCATAACTAAAAGGCAAAAATGCATTGTGTACATACTCACAGTGGTGTTTGTGACTGCTTAATGTGAAAGGAATTGTTTGTTAATGCAACTGAAAAATCCATCACTATAGTAGGCCTGTGTCAGGCCTGTGTGACTATCAATTTTTTGCTACCAAGTGGTAAAAACCTACCTGAGGCAGCTTTAAATGAATGTCCATTTAATTAAAGTCAGTGGTTAGGGCACACAGCATGTAGAGATTATGCATATCACGCACTTGGCAGTGGAACACAATTTTTTCCTTTGGTTCTAATTTGGCAGCATCTCAAAATAATTTTGTCTGTGCTGCCTTGTCCAAGGTTTATCAGGCTTTTCCAGCAACTAACAATGGTGTAGGAGGACCATTGCATGATTCTGTAAACTGGAAAGAGTTGTTGTTCCTGACTGTCAGCCCTTTTAAGAAACTTATTTCATTGCTCAATCTCTACTTTATCATTGAGCCTATAGCAGTACTTCATTTCACACTCAGATAATGCTGCAGTGATATACTTTGCTCTCCTGGGGTGCTTAGACTTTTTTACCTTCAAGCTACCTGTGTATCCTTGCACCACTGCCACTATCAACAAAGTCCTGCTCTCAGCAAAGGCCCACAGCCATCATTGGACACATTTAATGTTTACTATAAAAACCATAAAATACAATCCAATATTGGCCCGGTTTTCCACCGTCGTGTTTTTTTTTTTTTTTTTTTTTGTGCTGTGAATATTCATAATTAATCTGACGCAGTGATAATACATTTTATTTGCTTCCTTATCATTTTACAGCCTGAGAGGAAAAGAGAATTTTAATTTTTTTTCATGCATGGTGCTTTTTGGATTTGAAGGAGACGGGATCCAAATAAGGCTGACCTCTTTGCCCTGGAATCTTATGAGGGGAGCTGATAGTTGGAATTATTTACTCTGCAAACTGGGCTGCAGCCTGGAGCGTGAGACGAGTAGAGCATCCCCTTCTTATGTAGCTGCTCACAATCTCTCCTCATTCTTTCCTTGACTATCTCTCGCTCTGGCCCCAAAACCACCCTTCTTTTTTTTCATGCTCCAAATTCAAAATAATCCACTTTCCCCTCACTACCCTGACTGAAGCAGTGCCTCTTGTCAGACCGGAGGCCTGGTTAGACTACTTTGATCTTTGTTCACAATATTGATAATAATCAAGAGACTTCATCCTTTATTGCATGACTTTGTTTGGATAAATTGGACAAATCAGCCACTTTGTTCTGAGTAGGATCAGCTATAGCACTGCTTTCTGATCATTCATACAACAAAGCTCAAGCCTAAGAAAAAGCAGATAAGGAGCTATGCACTGTTTAAAAAATGCAAAGCTGTTTCTGTCAAAAACAAAATCTTTGGAAGCTTGTGAAATAAACTCCGATTAAGAAGAGATAAGCTGTTAAATAAAAAAAGAGGTTTTGGAGGCTCTTTGACAAGTGCTGGCTATGGTGATCATCTATTCCCCCTGATTTCATTGTATTCTGTTTTTTATTAATAATTAAATATCTAAATAAATATTTATTAAATGGTTACTGTCAAATTCCCTTTCTAAAAGTCTAAGTGTCATGATTTCTACCTACAAATCATATTAAAATCAGCTGCGTTAAATAGTTATCCTTAGTTCTTCTGACACTTTGATCACTTATCTGATAAGAATAACTGCGTTCTAAGACAAAATAATTTTTTGTGAAAAAGACAAAAGTACAAGTACAACATTTGAATAAACCTGGATTGGCAAGGCGTCTTCTCTGGGGAAAAAATCTGATCAGTGGCAATAGTGGAACCATTCTCCCATGTCTTTAAGATCATTAGCCTTGCTCTCACCTTTAGAAACATGATTGTGTCTAAAGCCACAGGGCAGACATAAATTCTTAACACCTAAAGCACCTAAAGCAATAAGAGAATTGTCCACTTTTCATATTTTCTTTCATCCTCAGATCACCCAGATCCCCCTTCATCATTTCGTCAAGTCAGTGTCACCCATGACTCTGTAACTCTAGAGTGGATCCCTGGTTTTAATGGTGGTTTGCGGCAAAGATTTCGTATAAGGTGAAAAGTCAGGAATACAGGTTTAAATGCTCCTATAATCAATAGTTGTAATTAATATTGCCTTTTGGTCTACAGATACCGTTGGGACAAGTCACCCAGTTTTCTGTACATGGACGTCTTTCCTCCTGGAACAACAACCTTCACTGTCACAGGCCTGCAGCCCGTCAGCACCTACAATTTCTCTGTCAATGCTCGCAATGCAATAGGAGAGAGTGAATATGCTGATAATAATGCAGTTCTGACCATCACCACCAAGGGTCAGTTTGGAGTAACCCCAACTTGACACTGAAAGGACTGTTTATAAGTGACGTTTTATAATAACTTTTAACATGAGAGAGTGATTATTACAAGTGTGGTATCAAAGTTTTTGTTACTATTGTTCTTATTTTATAGAGAGGCCAGAGCCAGAAGGAGATCCAGCAGATGATGATTCACTCTCACACAGTACGTCTTTTATCACAACTCTCTGAAAAAGCTCTTAAGGGCAGTTGGAAATTGCTGTTTGCACAGCAGCTGGCTTCATTTGGCTAAATCATGTTAATGTATGCACCTCCAAGGCTTTTGATGTTTGCTCTATGAGAGTAGTAGTTGTCATGGCTCCCATCCATACTTTTCCCCCTCTGCTAGTTATTAATCAATAAAGTCAGTTGGGAAAGTAGTTGGATCTGTCTCAGTCAGTTTTTATCTTACTGAATTATCTCATCTTGCTTACCATTTAATATTCACTAGTATGCATTGAACTTGTTTTGTTAAACAGGTGCAAGCACACTGCAGGCCTATTTGACTCTAGTGTTCTCCGTGGTGTTTGGAGTCCTGCTGGTGTTAAATTCCCTGGGTTGTTTCTTTGGACTGAGGTGGAAAAAGAGGCAAAGCCAGAAAGGTAGCAACAATGATTTTTTTTTTTCCCTCTTTAGCTGTGCAAATGTTTCCCCCATCACTCACTTTTATTATAATTTCCCGATTCCTCCACAAAATTCTAAAGAATCTTGATCTTTCTATCTTTTCATGTCCCCCTTTACATCAATTTATCCTGTCTCCTCACCTTCTGCTCATTTTCTAAATCTGTACCTCCTGCCACACTCATTCTTCAGAGCTGTTGCTTCTGTGTTTTGTATACATCCTTTACCTCATTTTTGACTTTATGTCCTAGCTCTCTGTCTCTTTCTAACTGCCCATTCTCCTTCTTACTCTTTTATTCTTCACCTTCCCTGTCCTCTAGTTTTTACATAGATTTTTCTCAGCTGACTTGCCTTTTATTCGCTCTCACTCTCTGGCCTTTTTATTGCTCTGATCAATTTCAGTGCTTATAAGATGATGCCCCCCTCTTCAAGTTCTAATTTCCTAACACTAAGCCTCTTTCCTCCCTTTTTTGTTCCCCCTGCAGGGGGTAGAGGAAGCAGTGTGTTGGATGGAAAAAAGAATGGTGAGGACAGGTAAGTCAGGGCTCTGCAGTAGAAGTAATAAAGAGACGAACATCCAATCCACTCTGAGAAGACCTGATACATTGGCTGACCCAGCTACTAAAACAGCCACACAGACAAAATAACAAGCTTCTCTAAATATCTTTCAATATTAGTGTCTTTATAAACTGCACCATAACAAATATGTAGCACACTATACAGTACACAATATACATTTTGTATTTTTAAAGACAGTAATGTATGCAAGAAAGAAATTACTATGTCTGTTAGTTCATAGTGGGATTAAGAGTTTCAAGCAAATGACAGAACCCGATTGCTCATTGTAGGTCCAGTCGGTCAACTGTAAGCAACTCCAATAAGTATGAGAGTCGGGAAAAGATCAACACCGCAGCCCAGCGCACTCTCCTCATCGACTCTGGATCTGAAACAGACAGCAATGTCTACGAAAGCTATACAGCGGTAAGAATGGGAGTGAGAAGGAGGTAAAGGGTGTGAAAAGGCGAAAAGAAAAGGGCAACTGGGAAAATATGCAGAAACACAGGGAAGGTTGACTAAACAAATGAGGGGATGAAAGAGGTTAGGCAGGGGGTGAAAAGATCTGACAGAAGAGGAAGTGGAGAATTCAGCCATAACAAGGAAAATGGAGAGATAAACTAATGAAACCTTTAGCTGTGCAAAGAGATGGAACATAGATCAATACCCCACAATTAGCATTCAAAATACACATCGATCTCAGCAAAATTATCATTTTGTACATCAGAAAGGCCAACAAGGATTTGAACCTTAACGAAAACTGTTGAGTGAGGGAAAAGAAAACAGATAGCACTGTTCTGTCAGAATGGGGTATAATGAAACCTCAGATCCCCACAGAAAAAAAGCTTTATCTCACCCCTAGTTGCAAAGATACTGTAGATTCTGAAGCTGTCAGCGTTGGCTAATCCAGAAATAGATTTTCTGTGATGTGTAGTGGTTTGATGCATATTGCTTTGGTTGTATTTGCCCATATTTAAGATATCAACTTGTAAGCCTTCTGCCCAGGGGTACCATTTTCATAGGGACTTTATCCTCTGTCTTTTTCAGTAGTTAGTAATTGTTCAGTCTAGTAAACCATTGAGGCACCTCAGACATCTTGGAGATGAATATATAAAGACAAACGTCCATCTGCTGGGTTATATATAGTTCCTGCATGGGAAAATGTGTTTTTCGTGAACTGACCCTCTGAGAAATGAACGCACCACCCTCTGCTTTGATTTAAAACATGTGGAACTGTCATTTGGCTGGTGTTATATAGGCTCAAAGTTGTCACGATGCTATTCCTTTTGTTTCACTAATTTCAGGAAAGTTCCCATTATTATTACCCCACCGGTCACTACATACCGCCTCTCAGTCCACACACTGAGGAAACACGTCAGTTTGGTGAGACCAAAATATACATGTAAACAACAGTAAACTTTAGCTTGTATTCAGGCACCGGACCCTGAAACATTCTAATTGTATTTGTTTGTGTTTGTGCTTTGGGTATGTGCTTCCAATTGCTCTTTAAGATGCTGCCCACCTCCCTATGGACTCTCACAGCCACGTGTATGAAGATGTAAGAGATGAGAGTTTGTACCAGGATATCCTGGCTTCCTCCCTTCTTTCCCCCCCGACCTTGTTTGACCAAAGAATGCCTCATCAAATGAATGAATGGAGATCAGCAGCCTACCCTCAGGTCTGTAAACAAAATCCTAACCTACTATATGGTGAAAGCTCCACTTATATTGATTAGTTAACATTTGTATAGGTATCACAATTCAGGTGAAATATAGAGGTAGAGGATACATTGTACCTTTTATTATGTATATGATTATAACTCAGACACTGTCTGTTTATTATCAGGGTACTGACAGAGTGAGAGGCTTCGCAGATGTTCATAAACCGAAGAGAAATTCTGATCTTCCATTTGAACTACAAGGAGAGCTGGTCTAGAATGAGATGGTCAGAGCAAAGAAATACAGTATGACAAGGCTTGTGACTCACCAGTACTCACTAAGCTATTCAGATATTCAATACAGTGTTGTTGTTTTTTTTCTTTTTGAACATTATGGAACTTTGAGTGTTTGATGTAAAATGCCACATAATACAGTGTTTCTTTACTCTTTCCTAAAAGAAGGAAGGTGGCCTACAGGAAACTGCAGCAGGCAAAAGAAACCAGTGTAAGAGAAGCAAAATAGAACTTCTGAATAACTTAAAAAATGTGATCCCAATAACTTCATGCAATCCATAATGTTAACATGATGTTGGTGTATACACTTTTTTTACTGTTTTTAAAGCTCATATTTTGACCACCACCCTATTTTCTCTTCCCTCTCTGATCCCAGTAACGATAATGTCTTCCTCCCTGGACCTCGCTTTGTTCTTTCACCTTTACCCTCTTTCCTAGAGCATTACCGATTGTTCCTTCTGTGGCCTGCAGGTAGACATGAATCAGTCAGTTAGAGACAAAAAAACACAGACATTGCTGTGTTTGGCACTGGGGGAAAGCTACTTAAGCTTACAGTCCAACCGAAGCAGATATCATCCCTTTTTGTACCCAATTTGATGTAAAACATTTTCCAACATGTATCCAGATGAGAACCTGCAGACAGTGGCCTGTCCCTCTCTTGTCTCATACAAAAGAGTTTGAGACCTCACAGCTAGTCCATGGGAATCCCTACAACAGGATAGTACTGTGGCATTTAGCACGGTTATGTCTTCAGGAGGTAAAGCCACATCTAGGGCCAGACTGTAATCCAGTTTTCTCTGGGATTAAAGTTCAGCTCCCAGCATCAGTGTGAGAAAGAAACCGTGCTGAAGATTTGTCTCACTGAAAGTGGGCAGTCAGAGAGAGAGAGAGAGAGAGAGAGAGAGAGAGAGAGAGAGAGAGAGAGAGAGAGAGAGAGAGAAACAAGAAGAGTGTTTAGGCTAAGCTGCAACTTTGGCCATTGCTACAGAAATTGTCTCTTCTCTTACTTTGGTTTCCCTTTTTTTTTTGATTTACAGTTCAGTACAGTTCACTGAAGGCTTTTACTACATATCTTGTACAATATTAATAATAATGCTTATTTATAGGGCATTTTTTAAAGCCAAAGGTTCCTCACAGCAGCAATTAATTATGTTTTATAACATATAACATTAAAGCTATTTCACTTATATAACATATAAGTAAGACATAAATCATTTTAGTAATATAACAGCTCTATAAAACTGTATTTATGACACATGATATTATAATGCTCACCATCTTAGCATGTTAGTATGCTAGAGTTAGCTAATTAGTGAGTACAGCTATTGCAAAAGTCATTAATTTTGCAGGGAAATGGTCCAAAGTACTAGACAAGAAGTGGAAATTTTTTAATTTTGACCAAATAATGGTGTAACATCAACTGTTCGGGGAAAAGTAAAGGCATGCTTGTTAAAAAAAGGTTTAGAATATATGTTTTTAGAAGAGATTTTAAAACATCACAACTCATTTAAATAGGCCTAGTATCGTCAGATCCAGAGCCCAAGTATAAAGTGATGATATACTGCATATTCATAGCTGCAAACTGATGGCCGTCACTGACATTAACCCTGTAAACATACAGAACATGACAGGCCTTGTGTGCTTTGTGTATTGTTGTAACTTTTTTAAAGATTTACTGTGCAGAGATGAGTTACTTCCTCAAAGTTTCTGTTGCTTGCACAAATACTGACTGTTCCCTCATTATATCTGTACACAGCGCTGTTACGTATGTATCCTGTTTCTGCTTCTAGCTTCTGCTTATCGCCTCTAGCATGTTTCATTACATCATTCTCATGGGCATATACAGTTTGGTGCAAAAATTTGCATTCCCTTTTTTTGAAACAGTAAAAAGAGATTTGTTCATGTATTCTAAATTGAAAAGTATGATTTTTTTTGTTTGTTTGTTTTTTTGAGCTGTGATGATGTGGTGTACTTGATGTTATTTTACTTATTGTGCTATTACTGTAAAATACTCTTAATTTTGGAATAAAGGTTTAATTACAGAATATGATAGAATACATCTGTATCCTGGTTAGACTGTTTTCTTTGGAAATTTGTCCATGCTACAAAATGCTCCTTCTTTAATAGGGCCTGACTGTAGATAAATCTCAATGTTTCCACTGAGCTGCTTTCCCTCAATTAGGCTCACGATTCTCCATCATGAGCTGTCAAGGTATGTTTGTCTCATTACTGAACAATTGTTTAAGGTCCTGTCAAACTGACTGCTGTGTTCATACCAAAACCTGTTCATGATGCATTTATTTCAGCTCAGACAGGACTGATAATCTGCTAACTGAAGGTTTGACAGCTCAATACTGTACGTCAACTTGTATTTTTCGTCTCTTGCCTCATGAACATTTTGATAAGTTGGGTTCAGAAGAGTCTCACGGGAGCTTGAACAAACAGGCTGCATGAATGAACAATTTAATCAAAAGAGACAAAAAAATATTCCTTTCCCGCAGATCTAACTGTTTTTACATTCTTTTACCCATCTGCCTTTTTTGGGGGGGGGGGGGCAAATATAAGATTGAATAATACTCCTTTATCACTTTAACAGGTTGAGCTACCAGTGGGGTGCTAACTCAAATTTAACAAAAATTTTGGCAAACACCATCAGTGCTCTCATTACTGAGAATTTTCAATTTGAACTAAAGACAAATCAAATCAAAAGCAACCACAGGTTCTACAAATTATGACATGATTTTACTGGCAGTTATTATGACTCATTTTGTGGCTCTGCTCTCCTGTTGTTAGTAATAAAGATGTAATTTGCCCTTCAAGGTGGATGAAAGAAAGCAACTGAATAAATACACAGTAGAATAAATAAACAGTTGCATGAAGTAAAACTGGGTAAAGTAAAAACAATTAATGAATTGTTAATTTTTGATGGAAGTGGATCTGAAGGTACGTTGACATTAACATAATGTGGTAGGCTCTTGAAATATTGATAGCTTTGACTGTAGAGTAAAGTCAAAACAAAAATATGCTGGACATTTATTGGGCACACAGGCACTTTAACATTTATCATGCAAATCAATTGTACAGTTGTGGCGTTATTATATTTTTTTTCCACAACATATTATTTAATAAAATATTAAATGTATGCTGTGTGCTGCAGCCTATCCCAGCTGGGTTGTTTCTGCTGTTACACATATGTCCAAATGTGTGATGTTGTAGGAAATGTGCTTTAAGCAAGTCAAGTTTGGTTATACTTTGACTTTTTTTACTAATGAGGGTCAAAATGCTAGCTGTATTGACAATGCTTATATAAAGGTATTTCTGATTTCTTGCAGCAGCCATAGAAATGTGACAAAATGTTTGAGGACAAACTGATCCAAAAGCATCCCCAGCTCACTGGACAAAGAGTAGTGTGGATGAATTGCAGGCTTTGTCTGCAACAACAGTCTAGGCTTGTGCTTCTTGGTTGGGTCATGCTGATGGGTCACAGTCACACACACATGTCCTGTAGCCAGGTTGGTAATGTCACTTCTTAACCGCTATTCAGTGTGATAATCTTAGACCACTTACATTTTCTGTGGCATGTGATGGAGTTGGTGTTGGCGACTGTAGAAAGGAGATGTTTTAATCAAATCAGAAGTTTTTAAATGGTACTTATGAAACAGAATTGCTCCTTTAGATACTTGCCAAACAGGTTAGAGCTATTTACTATTTAAGAGCCACACATATATCACAGCATTCTCAGTGCCACTGCATTCAAAAGAAGATGGTGAATAATAGTCTTCACCAACAAATGTTAGAATTTCCACAAGTTGCAATTTTATGCATTATACTGCATTTTTGATGTGAATTCAAATATAAACATGCAAACAGACAGTCAGCTGTACAGGACAACAAAGAGACTGCTAAACTGCAGCTGGCATTCATACAGAGTGAGTGAGCGTGGAAAAACTGGGAGCCAGAGTACAAGAAGACCATATCATGAGAGAGTGTGGGTGAGCAAGAGAGCGAAACCCAGTTCTGACAATCAGATGAGGAAGTAGTGATGTTGAGCACATGGGTGTGGTTGGTTAGCAGTTACCCTTTCAGACGTGACATACAGGGAAGCATCGTGGAAGATGAGGCTGTGGATAAACCTCTGCACTTGGCCCTCTCACAGAATGAAAACTAAGGTAAGCATAAGTGCCTGGATGGATGACTAAATATCAGAGGGCTGAACGTGTGTTTTAGTGAAGCGCGCTGAAAGGAGATTCATGGAGGATGACGTGCAAATGGATGAACAGACAAACAGAGAGTGAGTGAGAGTGCTCGATGTGACAAACAGGCAGGCGGGTCAGGCTGGGTGAAGGGAAAGACGCCTGTACGGCCCTAGGGAATCAGGCCTCATTTTGACATATGCTCTGGAGTAAAATGAAGATTGGCATGACCTGCTAATCTGAGCTGTCGCAGCTCATGACGGCTACAGAAATTCACCTGTCACACTGTTCCAAGCCCAGAGGATGAGCTGCCACCAGAGCAGGTCAAAGATCAAGATTAATTTTCTGCCTGGGCTGGATTCAAACCGAGCCACTGGCCTAGAAATCCAACTGTAACCCTGCCTATCTTGTGTGTACCTGCTTAGCAGTTTTTTTTTTTTTGCATTCCCATTAATTCCTACACTATTGGCCAGGTTTTAGTCTAATTCTATTTTCTAGTGTTTTGTGTCAACATTTAGTTAGCGGAAGGAAGAAGTGTGTTATTCTACTGATTCAGTGAGTGCTGCTCACCGGCACAGTGTTTCCAGTGTTGTGACACATCCACCAATGCCATTTTAACTGGTTTCACTAGCAAACATAAAGAGTGCGATGAAGGTCAACAACAATTATACAGTAGTTTAGCAAAGACACGTGGGAGGACTCTATATGAGGCTTAACCTCAATCGCTCATTTTTAAAAAAAACCTACAGTTATGGTATGTGTGTCTCATAAAGCTTCACATTCAAAGTGACATTTTTTTTTCTTTTCATGTTGCCAGAGGAGTGTGGGTTATTGGCTGTTTGCTACAGGAAAAAGAAGAAGTGGCCATGTGCTGCTAACCTCAATGAGTGCATCTTCCTGTCGGTTAGACTGCACTTCAGGCTGTAGCGTGCATTGTACAAAATGTTCCAGAGTGAATGCTGTCTTACTTTAATCATTATCCTTTATTCTTTATTTTACTGCTTTTGCTTGTACTTGAGTCCTTAAACTACATTATTAACATTATTAGTGTTGCTTCTTTTAATTGACAGTGTCTTTCTGTGTACTGAAGAGCAGACATTTTGTGTGAATGTTTCCTACTGTATTTGCTCCAATCCTTTGCAAAATTGATCTGAAATATCAAAAAGGTTCTGAGCTACTTTGTAGATTGGATGACGTGTCTTACAATCTCATACCTTTCAATACAGTTTAGTGAGACACTAGTTGAGCTATACCATGGGTTATTCTTCACCTACTTTTATGTCTTTTTCTCATTATATGCTTTTTCTTCTCAGATTTATTTGTCCCTGACCCTTTTCCTGTTTGTCCTGTTTAAAGGTGAGTGCAAAAATTGAAAACCAAGTTTTAACTTAATAATAATATTTAGGTAATAATTTTCAATGAAAAATGTCATTGTATTGGAGTTGGATATTTGGAATCAGCTAGTCTATTTACACGGTTACAGAAGGGATTTACTTTGTTGCTTTGATACTTTTGGGGGACTTGTGAAGGACAATCTGACATATCAAAACTATAGTCAGCTACAAAAATAATCACAAAGAATAAGCAATTTTAAAGTGATTTTTAAGTCGGGATTTGAATAGGGATAAAGAATCAGTGTTACGAATATTGTCAGGGAATCCCAAAGATGGGGGGACAGTGTAATTAATGCCCTAAAAGGAAAGGAGGATGATTTTAAAGTCAATTTGATATTTTATGTGCAGCCACTAAAGTAGTTGAAGAGTAGGGGTGACATGTTGTATGGCGGGAGTCTGGATTATAATATGAGCAGCAGAGTTCTGAACCAGCTGAAGTTTATGGAGAAGCGTGTGCACCAGATAATACCAGATAACACAGCATTACAGAAATCAAGATGGGAAGTGACCAGAGACTGAGAGTTATCTGGACTCTGTTCATGTGCACCTCTGTCACCTGTGTCTTGGTCTGAGGTTTGGTGGTGGTTTTTCTCTTTCTTATTAGCTCTGTCACTGTTTTTGTTGTTAGTTGTTTGTCACCCGATTTACTTTTCGAATTGATTTCCCGCCGGTTTTGTTTGTTTGTGGTTTTGTTATTTTTATGTTTGTTTGTTATGTTATCCTTGCCCTGTCTGGTACTCCCTTCCCTCCTGGTTTATGTTTCCTTAGAATTTGTATTTAACTGTTGATTTTTCGTTTCCCCTATTTTAGTAGTTTGTGTTGTGTACTGATGACCCATTCAGCCAAGTCTTTGTTTAATTTGTTTGTTTCCTCCCTGTTTGTTCATTGTAATAAATTCACTTGCGTTTCGCTCTCGCAGTGTTTCTTTTGGGTCCGATACAAAACCCTGACAGTTTCAGTACTGTGTTTGGGATGAAACCCAGACTGAAAAGATTCAAACAGATTATTGTCAAGTAAGATGTAAGATGAGCATAGATCTGTGCTAAAACTACTTTTTCTTACATTTCTTTCTTAAATGGAAAGTGAGAAATTGGATGAAAGTTATTAGGTTGTTGGGGTCGGCACACGTTTTTAATTTTTTTTAATTGGTATTATAGCAGCTGTTTTAGGGGTGATGGAATAAGTCCAGTAATCAAAGGGTGGATTATCCTTATAATATAGGGCGAATGTAGAGATGGGTTCATGGGTTCATTAAAGTATCCCCGCAAAGTAGGGGTCTGGTAGAGCATCAGCACTAATTGGAAGGTGTTGAATGAGTAAACAGACAATGGCTTTACTGTCCTGGAGTCTCACATAACAATCCGGCTCTGTTGTAGCCAGAGTTTTCATAAGAGACACATTCTCGACTCTAGCTTCTGTCAGGAATACATCGCTGCATTGTTTGAGGAAGTCAGTGGGACAAATAGCACTTTCCTTTGTTTCTTCCTGTAAAGTGTACTATATTGAGGCCCTGCTATGAGCCTTCATCTGAATGTTTAGGTAATTAATGTGTCTGTTTTCTTCTGGCAGATACAAGTTCCACACCCACAGCTCAAATGGAAAACTTCTCTGCTTCAACTCCCAGTGGTACTTGTGGCTATTCTGGAAAATGCCTGTATTTTAATCTGAACCATTACAACCCATAATCACCCATAACTTAAGTACAAATAACATCATTTAATCAATCAATATCTAACTTTCCATCACCTTCGTGTATTTCTGTTATTTTATAGGCCTAACAGGAAAAACAGATGAAAACACAGTGACAACTATTAATGCTGTCTCCTTCACGGAAATTTCAAGTGTTGGACCAAGCACAGACATTATCACAACTTCACAATTTATGACCTCAAAAGGTGTGTATTCCCCCCCCCCCCCCCTTTCCAGCCAATAAAACACAAAAAAGCCAAAAACAAAACCCACATCAACCAAGTATAGCCCATACATGCTTAAACCTCCAGTTGGTGGAGCCATTGAGATTGTTTGGTAGATAAACACTGAGTAGGTTACAACATGTCCTCTTGCCCTTACATGTCTGTCTTTCCTTTCTATAGGCAAAGGCCTATAGAAAGTTTTCCCATCAAGAGTGCATAATGGTTCAAAAGTAATTATGAAGTAATTAGAAAATGTTAAACTCGCTGTCCTTGTTAATATATATAGAGGAGTATTTCTGCTGCATTTTACTGCACCAGGGAAAGAGAGAGAACTAGAGTGAGAGAGACAGACAGAGTGCTGATATGCTTTTAAAAGTGTCAGCCTAAATTTCCTCTGAGAGTCACAAGACTGAAATATTCAGAAATTCAATTAAAAGTGGAGTTCAACATAGGAGTGTACCTTGAATTTAATGAGAAGTAATTATGTATGGACTGGTATGGCAAAGATAAGGAGTCAGTGTGTCCCCGAAAAAAATATGTTTCAATAGACAATATATAAAATTATGCTTTGTATCATTAAGCTGTGTATTATAAACTTTTTAAAATGTTGAATACAAAGTAAAAGGGGTTCAGAAAAACAAAAGCCCAAGACAAAATGTTTTTACAATCTTTCTTTTTTCAGCATCGACAACGTCACCCACCCCATCCACAAAAGAGAGAACCCCCAACGCTAGGACCTATCAAGCTATTATCTCCGGTATCTAAAAATGTTCTACTCCACAGTTACCCTAAATGCCACAGGCATTGCAGTTTTATCATTATTTCAAGACAGACTGTCAGTACCAGAATTCCCTGTCTTGAGTGAGAGAAGATAGTTCCTCGCTTCCTCTCAGATTAACAGATTACTGCTTGATTGTACCTTTTGCAAGAAAAGATATTTATGCGCTTCTTTTCAATAGATAGAGGTTTGATACGTCATCAACAGCGTGTCAATGGGGCCAGTAGCTTTGTCATGCCATCTCTGACTGTTTCCTGATGATCATCTGTCTATTTTCGTCCTTTAGGGGCTTCCTGTGTTCAACTGTCAAACTAAATTCAGTACATTTCTTTCTACTTTTACTTCTTACAGATCCAAAGTGGGAACAAGATTTTACCTATGGTAAGAAGCTTGGCTTAACTGAGTTTTTCTGTCATTGTCCGTTGTGTTTGTGGTTGAGCATTTGACTTGTGTTTGTCTAGATTATAAGTCCCTGCGCCATGCTGGACTGACCATTGCAGCGTTTCTCTTCATCCTGGGCATAATGGTCATTAGCTGTAAGTGTTACTCTGAAGATCATTTTTGTGTAATTAAAATTAGCCACTCATCTCACAATTTACCTTTTCTCTTAACTTTAGGTGGCAAGGTCTGTCGGCTACCCAAGTGCCAGAAGAGGTCATCCAGGTAAGTATTTACAAGTAAAATCCTTAAACATGATGAAAGCTGACAGATAAAAGTAAATAACTTTCAGTCTTTTGTGCGTGAAGCTTAGCTGTGCTATCATGCTGCTGGGAAACTGCATTTAAGTAATTTATACCACAGGCTACTGGATGATGTATGGAAAACAATCAGTCACGTCAGACATATAATAGCTCAACAGAATGCTGACTAAAATATCACTGATGATTAATAGGTTTAAAGGATTATAATTAAATTGGGCGAAACAACAGCAGACCAACTGCCAACCATGTTGATTGTTTTCCTCATATCTGTGTTTCATACTGTACTTTAATTTCTCAAATAGTGTTTGATTCTTAAAATCTTCTGCATGTTTATTTCACAGGTCGTACCAAGTAGTCCAAAGATAAAGAGAGAGAGTTTGTGTGTAGCGATGAACGCACAGAGCTGCAAAACACCAATCGGAGTTCATCAGAGGAAAAACACTCAACCAACACCTTATAACTTGTGTGTGCATGTGGACTGACTTGCTGTATGCTGCTTAGTAACAGTGTCATAGAAATAAACTGAATAAACAGAAAAAACATTAATCATGCAGACAAGTGAAAAAATGTGGAATCATCACCCACTTAACCTTTGTGTTATTTCTGTCCTTAGCAAAACTACACTTGAGAAGTGACTATTTATCTTGCCAAATAATGAAGAAATTACTCATATTTTAATCACACATTCAACCATGAAGCAAGCTTGGTTCTAATGACATTTGTATTATATAACTGATAACACCACCATAGGCAGTGTCTCACAGCCAGGATTATTATTAAAGGTTATAAAGAAAAAACCCACAGCTTTCCATATTTGACAACCTCACACGTTTACTTTTGATCTGGATGTAAAAATGAAGCTGGGTCACTCTCATTTTTCATTCTATGTACACTGTCAATCTTAACAAAAACGTGATGTTTAGTAAGGGGTTTCTAAGCCTCTTAGTGGTTCTATGCTTGTGAGTAAAGCTCTAGATTAAAAAAGATCCACTGGCACATTATCTTCGCATCTTTATGGAAACAAACTGAGACAGACTAAGCACATTTTTTATAACAGATTTAAAATCAAAATAAACACAATCCAGAATTTAACATACTGTAGCAACATAACTGCTGCAATTGCTTTTGGAACAAAGGAGATTTCAGCTGTACAAAGGTTATTAATTTATATTCCACAGTCGCCTACTGTTTCCTTTGAAACGGTCATTTATTGCATACTCAATTATATCATAAAAACCAGTGATTGTCTTTGGTGCAAATATTACAAAGGGTTAATCTCCACACACAAGTATACAGTATATAGGCATAATGTATATATTAAACATTAGGTCCCAGCTCAAATGTTTGTTTTGCTGCACTGACAATAAAATACAAATACTTTACATAAGTTTTTTTTGGCAAATATATGACTCCCACCCACCACAACTTCTAAGACTATTTAGTCATTGTATCACATATTTAGCTGAGGGACAACATAAAATCAGTAAATTTGTTGATATATAACATTTCTATACATTATAATATAAGACTTAGAATAATCGCAGGAGGTCATACAATGCATTTAGCTATTACAGAAGTGAACCGGCCAGTTTCTGGGGGGGGGGGATACATAGTGTCACAGCAGAGCCTTTAAAAGAGGGAATAGTCAAGAGTTTGGTTTATATACATAGATCAGGCAAGAATATATTTGTTTTTGTTTTGTTGCTATCAAATCTGGTATCAAGTTTATTGATTTAGACACTTGGTTAAAATATTCAAAGAAAAGACTGCTACATCCATTTGTTGTTGCATTGTAAATTGTTTGAAATAGTAAATATGTCTAGATATGAATAGACCAAACAGACATTAAAAAACTGAAATGTTTTGTAACACAACCTTCATCCAATTGTTCTCCCTTCAAACTGCTTACCCACTTTTAGGGGCTGAGTAGGAAATGCTATACTCCTCGAAAAACAGTTTAAACACAGTGCTCCATGTAAAGTAAAACAATGCACAAACAGTAATCACATCTGCCAATCTGCTTGTCCGTGTTAAAATAAACTGAGATGCACCATTTAAGAAGCACAGAGCTACAGTCACTTTGAACCTGGATGATGACGTAAAAAACAATTGTTTTTGCTCTGAATCCTGGACTGGAGCCAAACCCTGCCCCCAGCAGTGACAGAAAGAGCCAAGTGAGTTTCCCTTTGACAAATCCAATGTTTAACCTGTTGTAGCCATTCCCAGTGTTGCTGACTCCGTAATAAGTGATCCTCATGAAGCCGCAAATGAAAAACCCCTCTTTAAATAGAGTGTGGTTCATTCTCTGTAAAGACCCCTACTCAGTTTGGAGCAAATAAGGCAAGGAGTGCCTTGGGTTGTTGGATAGAAGGCTTTCCTTCCTGGGACATGATTGATTTCCATTTAAATGAAAACGGAGAAGCCATCCTACTCCATGTGAATGAAACAAAGGTATTGCTGTTATTTTTCTCCAATCATTCCCAACACTTGATTCGATTTGTGAGATTTTACCCTTCCTCCCGCCAAGCTTTTCTCTAACCATGTGTGAGGCATTAATCTAACCCTCTTCAGCATTCAGAGACATATTTACAATCTGCAAGACTAAAGTGAAAGCCTTTTAACCCCCACAAAAAAAAAAAAAGAAAAAAAAGAAGTGGAAAAGAAAAAAATTATTGTGGACAAGGTGTTCACATTGGCCACTTGTTTCTTTTTTACTGAGTTGGAGATGAGGAGGAACAGGTTTTTTTTCTTCCTATTGCACTGCCTTGTGTCACTACTAATGAGCCAGGAACAGAAGATGTCAGATGAGTGACTAGGACAATGAAGTGAGCACTAGGTTGGCTTAGTGTGGTTTGTCTCACTCAACCAACATTTCACTCTGACAGGTCTGTTCCACACGCGCCAAATCTAATGAAAATACAGTTTCACTGTCTAGCTAGTGGGAATAATTTCTTATTTCACGTAGCTCTGGCTGTGCTAAATTATCCCTTTTAACAAAAGAAGCTTTAAGCCATATTCACTAGCTTTGATTTGAATTCCTCAAATAGAATCCAATTAGAAGGTTTGAATGTGTTCCAAATGTCCCAGGCTAAACCGATGTGAATTACAAACAGCTGGGACAAACAAAAGTATACAACAGTTAGAAAAAACCCACACGATATACTGCATAGGTTCTGACAATATGTGCAAGAGCATGCAATGAATGGAGGGTGAGAAGCAGGCTGTGCAAAGATGGTTAACTGCTGAGTCCAAGAGGGGAGAAGATATGGCCTGGTGAAACACTCCTCTTCTGCCTGTGTGTTATAGGATGGCTGCACCACCAGGAATTAGATGGCCTCCTTCTTGTCCTGCTCTGTAGGCACAGAGTAAATCCTGAAGAGAGAGGGAGAACATGAAAGAAATATAGGCAGAGGGGTAACGAGATGAGGTGAGACAGGGCAAAGTCAAAAGTATGTCATCTTTAAGATATTTTTAGGCTCCTTCTCAGTTTGTTAGCACAAACATACAAAAAAACATGCAAGCCTGTTGAAGTTCAGGAAATGGCACGTCTTCCTCATGCTGCAGGGCTCTGACAGCTGCACAGTGACTGCATCACCTCAAAACACAGCTCATCCCCAGGTGGGACTTATAAACCTGGCAAGGCACTGTTGATCCAACAACCAAAGGTTGCTGTGTGATTAAGCCTCTTTTCAGCAGAGCGATCAGTCAGCACCAAACACTGCAAGACCTGACTGCAGCCCCAGGAGGCAGTCTGTAATCCTATGGAGGAATTTAACCCATAGTAGTAGCTCTCCTGCTGCCTCAAAATCCCTAGAGACCAATTTGAACTGTGTAACCTTTCTGAGCCAACTTGTAGGCCAGGTATTACTTCACCCCAGAACAAAAGGAACTGATTACTCTGCAGAAAGCCTTACTAGAGTTAAGTGGTGAAAAAAAAAAAAAAAAGATAACAGAAAAAAAAAAGTGTGCAAGAGAGACAACGTGTAAAGTGCAATTGTCTCTCTGCATAACTTGTTTAGGCTGTTCTGCAGTCCGACTGCTGATGACAGATTGTTGTCAGGACGCCAGGACCATGTTTACAGACATGTTTTATTCCTGAGTGGAGTCATTCAGTTCGGCCACAGTACATAAGGTAAGCTTTGGAACAGGTTAGGTCCTGTCCTATTTGGTCATACAGAACCAGTAGCACTGTCTTAAGGCTATTGTTTGACGGCTAAGATACAAAGAGCTAGAGGTGGGGAGTGTTCAGTGGCAGCGGCGGCGGGCCTCAGGCTGTAATACTAATTGCTGTACAAGCTGCGGCAGGCTTAGAGGGGCGGATGCTGGTTGCCTTTTGCCACCTGAGTGTTTTTCTCGGGTTTTGATGCTGACGAATTGGACGAAGCAGGAAAAATTGGCAAAGCAGCAGAAAAGCTGTTACCCACCAGACTGGTTCTGTCACCTGCAGGCTGACTTAGTAGCAAGTGGAACATGTGCTTCTTAGTAAGGCACTGATAGACTGAGAATTGACTATATAAAGAAAATCCATGCGTTTCACGGGTAGATTGTGAAAATAAAGAACATAAGACAGTATACTTCTATCAATGTAAAGATATTTGACCTTACCCTTGCTGCCGATTGTGCATGCGACGTCTCACCAACAGTGTGGCTGTGAGGAAAAAAAAGAAACAAAAAAACATTTAAAAAAAAAACAGCTACACAAGGAAAAAGTTTAAATATTAAAACCTTCAGAATTCACACAGGAACAGCAGTGATTCTGAAAAGATTCGCAGCATTGTATTTGAAAATCACCATTTCACATTTGATTACTTTTATCTGGAGAAAAGTATACTTACTGACTATTGCTACAACTGAAAGAGCCAACACAGTTGCAGCTACTACAATGATGATCACTGTGAGCTTATCTGAAAGAAAAAACAAAGTTGTATAAGTGTATTAAATATGCATATACATATGCTGACATGATACCAGTGGATATAATGATACATTTTTGAGTATTATAAGTTTTATAAAGCATACATTTAAATTATAAGACACTCATGAAAACATGTGACTCACCTTCTCCTTCTCCTTCACTTTTGGCTTCATTTGCAACTTTCAGATCGTTATATGCGACTTTACGCTCTGAACGATCAAGGTAACCTGAAAAAGTGAAGTTATGTTGTAATAATGTGAACCAAAACCTTCACTTAGTTTCATGTACGTCGGTCGATTTTGCCATTTTCCTTTTAACCATGCTAACTGGTTTCTGGTTCAGCGCAACTCCAGACAATGTCCAAGGCTGATTTCTCTTGACATTGTCTGGAGTTGCACTTGACACTGTCTGGAGTTGCACTTGACACAGCGGGAGAAACTCCGTTCATGTGTGTGGTCAGTGCACATACATAGGTATTTTGTTTACAGCGCATCAGAGCCATGAGCATTCATCTTAATTTAAAAAAAAAAAAAGGGATAAATTCCATGTAATATCAGGAGCGTCTAACTCCAACATTTGAGCTCTCACATGCACTTCCTCTGGACAAAGTCAGGAGTATTTCAGAGTTTCTGTGCATGTGTGAAAGAGGCTTAAGTTACATAGTTGATTATTTTGACTATAGTGTTGTCCAACTTATTTAAAATGTGCTTAAGAAATTGAAAAATATGTGGACTTAGCAGTTTGTGTCTACAGAGAGAGAATGGGTTGAGGTTTCAGAAGAATCGTAGCTCTTTGCAAAAAGACTGCTTCTGAGAGCTGGCTGCTGCTTTTTTTTTAAACATCTGTAATTCTATCAAATGTCCATCAAAGCGAAGATGAGGAGTGACAGAGCGATTTGTGAAGAGAAAATGGGAACGCCAATGTTGATTAGCTGACTGGCAGGATGGCGGAGATGTCAACGTGTTCACTGGCCTTTCGGCGGAATTCACAGGGCCCCTCCAGGGAACTAATTGATTACATTCAGGGCTTAATGGTTGTGAGGAACGAAAGGCAAAGGGGGCACAGGCCATCACGTATCTCACTAGACTAGAACACCCTACACACAATGCTGACCCACTGACAATAATTACATAGGCCATAACCATCACATTCTCCTCCATCCTCCTCTGGACAGCTCTCATTACAGTGTTTGTGAGTATGACGCAGATTATTGCTGTTCTCCTATACACTCGGGAAAAGTATAGTCACTCACCTAGTGTCGTAAAATCTTCATCATCGGTTTCTGTAAAATGGGTAGAAATCTGATTATTGTTTTATATTATATTATTATTCTTGCAAATATTATCACTGTTGTTCTAATGTACAGTAGCCAGGATATAACCAACACCTTTGATCTTTTAACAATTTAGGGTCAAAAAGTGGGAGAACCAAAAACAACAACAGAAACTCTAAATAAGGATCAATATTGTACATAGACAGCCAAAACCATTTGAGATGTCTAAACTGCAATAGCTGCAAACAAGAAACCATTCCCGCAAACAACTGAATACAAATATGGGTAAATATCAAATGAGGAAGGGAAACCAGTAAAAGAGAAATGGGCGTTTCAGGAGAAAGTTAATACACAAAATCATTGTGCCGTGGACATAACTAAGGAAGCGATTGACACTTGACCAGAGGGTTCTATTTTTAATCTACACGTCATGTTTTGAGGCGTTCTGTTTGACATGAAGATCACTAGTCTATGACAAACATGTCTGGTTCCAGCTTTAACATCTGTTAATTACTTCATATATTGCCTGAAGGTCCCACCAAGCTAACCAGAAGTCAAGAGGGCACAAGATGTTTTAAAAAGAAACAAGTAAAAACAAGCAAAGAACCAGTGAATGAAAAATCCTTTCAAAACATATAAAGAAAATATGTTCTTTGTTGGTGCATGTGGATGTAAGCTTTAAGTTGGTCAGTTTAATACGAGATTTAAATTGTATTTTTATTTGAGCTAGGCCCAGATTTACTTAAAGAACCAGCTCCATGCTCTTGTTGATAAGCTTAACAGTTGGTCTGAGCTGAGGAAACCTTCATGTAGTATCCCTGTTTTTGTTTGTTAAACACAAAAGATGGGTTACGTACCGACATCACCAGAACCTTCTCTCTCATCCGAAAGAGCTGGGAAAAAAAGTAAAAAATTAGAATCTAATCACAATACTGTGATTTTTAATGTTTTTAAAGTTGAAATATTCATCACAACTCTGCTCCAGAATGCTGCTACATTTAAGAGTATATTCATATTTGGAACATTTGATGGAAGCTATTTGCTGTTTTTTTTCTGTTGCTATATCTGTTATACCGAGAAAGCCATAGGAATATGGTTGTTATATTTGCCATGCATGCTTTGCCTTAATGTTATTCTTCTGTTTCTTTTGAGATAGCACATTCTCTTTTAGGGGGTTGTATAATTCAAAAGGGAGCGAATACATTATTCCTGTTCAATATAGCGCAGAGAGTGCACATACGTAAGTAGGTGAGAAAAACCTGTTGGCGCAGGGATGCAAAGACCTTGATTAGATGTTTATCACCTGAAAGCATCAGAGATGAGAACATACCAACTCGCAGCAGCAGCAGACACAGGAACAGCAATCGCATCATCTTCAAATACTGCAGGGGGAAAGAAAGCAAGTTAAAAATAACCGTGATTAATATTCAGTGATTGATGTGTGTGGAATCTTGGTTGTTTTGGGATGGAGACAGGGTGGGATAGAAAGCTGCAATGCTGTCTATTATTGGGGCTTGTCTCTTACTTCGGGTTTCAGTATCACATACTAGAAATTATGGGAACGGTACAATTTCTAAGCCAGTCAGCCCTTTGTTATTCCAAGTGGTTCAAGAGTATACATGACAATCTACATAGTGATCTGAGGTGAGTGGTGACAGGGTCAATGGAAACAACCTTTCCCGTAGCGCTCAGCAGAAAACTTTGTTCTGAGAATTCTGTCACCGTCAGCTGGCAACAAGTGTCTATTCACCATTTTTTTCCAATCTCTATCCAAAGCCCAAGGGCAATGCCAGAGGTTAAGCAACACAAAGTGTCCAAGGAGGGCCACTGGTAGAGGCGAGAAAAAACGATGGGCTTCATTTACCTTTAACACATACTCATCTGTCAACTTTGCCTTATAACAGAAACGCTGTGATTCACACAGATTCCCTTTTCTGTGTGTTGTTGTTCTTAAGGGAAAATCTTACAACTTCCTTTTAGCAAAGGGCACAAAACAAATTCTACCTCTGCTCCCATTCACAACCACCAAGATGTGAAATGCAGATGTGCTTACTCCGCCAAACAAAGCCCCAGCTGTATCCAACACAATATGAATGGTGATATTTTTAAATGGGAAAACATGGGAATGACTTCTCTTCCGGTCAATGTCCCAGTTGAAGCCTCATTGGTTAGATTTATCCACTGAAATTGGCTTGGGATCAGGAACCAGTAGTCATACTGTACACAGAGGGAGTTGTGCCACTGACCTTTGCACCAAATGTTATAATATGGGCGGCTCTTCATTGTTAGACATGCCCATTGTGTCCTTGTTTCCTCTATAGTTAATGACGATGTGAAAAGGACTGAGGTGACCTGCATTGTTAGGGTGCAGATTACAAAATTAAGCTTTGAGGGACCGCAGCACACCCACCCTCACACCTCAACTGTCGACTACAGTTTCCTACAGTGAGCATTAATATAATTTAGGAAGTGGATTATGCTCACCATTTGGCAAGTAGATTCCAATTACCATATCTGGCAAATAGAAGTGATAAAGAAACGAACATGTCATCAGGCATGAAGACATTGCGCAACGTTAGTTTTTTAAATAGGTTTATTGACAGTTTTATTAAATACGTGGGCATCAAGAATCTGGCCATGAGCTGTAATCTTATTTATAAATGCTGCCATGGTAATTCATGTCTATAAACTTAATGGGAGAAAAATCTCCACAGGAACAAGTATGACACAGTCCACAACAAAATTATGTTGATGCCAAATCAGCAGCACACTATCAAGAACTGTTCTGGTGACTCTAAGTTGGGGGAAAAAAAGATGCTAATCACACCACCGAGGCTGATTGGAGAGGGAGTGTCATGTGGGCTGTTCTGGCCTATTGAATAGCAGCAGTAATTCTCAAAATGCAAACAACCTAAGAAGCTGCAAATAAAACCCCCTTCTTTATCCAATTTGCTGTTCAGAGTCGCTTTGGGTGAAATAATAAGCTGATTCAATTTGGAAATATTTATCAGCCCAGTCCACAGCTCTTGACGCCTGTATTATTTTTCAGATTGGGTAATATATTCTTGTACATTTGAATCCCGATTGGTTTAATACCCGTCGCAATTTGAAACATACAATAAACAGTGGCTTGCTTATAAATAGACATGCCAGCTGCCTTTTGGTTAGAGATGCAAAGATTATAGATTGCAAATGCAGAAACCTACAAATCAAAAGTGGAATGCTGTGCTGCAAGGAGGCCATATACTGTTCTGTACTATTGCTGGAGGGTGAATGCATCTTGCTTTTGTTCCATTTTTCCACTGACAGAATTAACCCTGTACCTCACACTCGTTTGACGAGTCAACAGGACGCCCAGATCTTGTTTACTAGGCTTCATTTAAATGCATACATTCAATACACAAACAAATACACACACAAGCTAACTACTCACTACATGTACAGAAACAGCAGACACAGACTTCTCACTGTTTTGGCAGTGTGTCAGATATCATGCCTCTGCTCAGACACTGTGCACTGCTGACAGGAGTTTGACACCAGTGATAACAACCAGTAACATGCAAAGATATATGAATTATGGCCTAGAGAGTTCATAGAAAAATAAATACAAGTAGGAATAATAGGGAGAAAGAGGGGAGAAGATAGCAAATCAAAAAGTTTATGATTACTGTGTAGGATGTGTCAAAGCTAAAATAGACTTCTTCTAACAACAACGAAAAAGAGATAGTGGAGAGGAGGGAAAACCCCAACCAGATATGCCACTGGAGGGCAAAATAAAAGAAACTAATTATAACATTAAATAAAGTGAAACTCACATTACCTCAGTTGGTGACACACATACCAGTGATCCACAATGGGTAAAAGTGTTAGATAACTAAGCAGTCACTTAGACTATAAGTGGTGTGTGGATGACTTGGAGAGAATGTGAGGGAGTCTGACGATAACTCACGTCTCAGAGATACATATCCTGTACTGACCATGCCCCTTTCTCTCTCTCCATTTCTCTCACACTGCATGTAGTGGTAGAAAAATGTTATCTGTTAATGCACCCAAGAGTGGACAAGTATGGTTCCACATATTTCTTTAGCATTTACAACTTAATACAAACCAGAGCAGAATTAGGACATCAAGGACTCTGGGCACATACACCGCAGTTTTACTTTTTTATCTGATGGAGACCAAGCTATTATCCCTTTGTTTTGTTAACAGGACTATCACAAGACCCATCCTAGTCACATCGAGGGTTTTCCACAATCCAATCTGTATGAAATGCAGCCTCATCAGTCCTCCAAGAAACACAAGGAACACACAATGGTTTAAAACTCTGCAAAAGAAAATATGTAAAAAGGTTCAGGGAAGATTCAGTGCTGCTGATTGACCCCTGATTCCTTGGCATACAGCCTGGTTAACTGCAGAAAGGGGCTTTGTTGTTTATTTGCAGATGAATATTTAAGAGCAACAAGGCACCCGGGAGCAGTGAACGTCCTCACAATCTTGCACATACATAAGTGAGATAAGGGCGCTGCAGTGTGCCAAGTCAGGCTTTTAAACTCATGGTGCCCCTATACCTTCTGCAAACTGCCGCGTTTCCTAGTCACTCAGTACATTTGAGTGGATGAAATCAAGTAGTTCTCGCACTCACTTGCTGTTTTACAGACAACAGCTGCTGTTTGAGCGGAGATCTCCCCTCCACGACGCCGAGGATGCTACAGATAACTTACACTCTACAACTGCATTTGGATGGACTTGCTGAATAAGCCTCAGAAAAATCGAAAGAAGGAGGAAAGATCGTGAGAACTTTGCACTGCAGCCAAATGGTCGCTTCTCAAAAACGACTGTTAACATGTCAAACAACAACTATTTACCTGCCACGTGTAATCCCTTTTCGTGAAAATACGGTTGTGAATTAATATCCCCGTGTTTCCTTCTCGGTGTCTGCCCTTAAACTTCACACGCAATCACACGCCTTTCGCTTGGATGATTAATATCAGAGTCAACTCGTTAACAGGAA
Source organism: Channa argus (assembly GCF_033026475.1). Classification (NCBI taxonomy): domain Eukaryota; kingdom Metazoa; phylum Chordata; class Actinopteri; order Anabantiformes; family Channidae; genus Channa; species Channa argus. The sequence goes on along the minus strand of NC_090203.1, from coordinate 14,335,218 downwards.
AAGATGTAAGTTGCCGTGCGGCCCTAAGTCTTCAGTCTTCTCACCTACAGGGGATTCACAGCCACATCATTTACCGCTGAACTGCCGCCGAACCAAACTGCTTCTGAGTAAAAGTTTTTGCTACTGCGGAAAATATGTTCAGATATCAATTTCCTGAAAACAAACGCTGAGGTGCTGCCTGTGCATGAATGAACAGCACTAATGTAAAAGTAAAGTGGAGACATATAGCAGATTAGGTGGGAGACTAAGCAAGGTTAATTGTTCTTCTTTTCTTTCTTTTTTTAACCGGGCCAAAACTTGAAAACAAACAAACAAATAAAAAGTACACAAAAATGTTTAGAATAAAACTTCCTGTAAAATTAGAAGTCCATTAGTAAAGCTGATGACTATCACCGGACAGCTGCAGCCAAATTAGACCACGGTGATGCGCACGGAGAGAAATTTGCTACTTTAAAAAACTTTCCCTAGGCCTAAAAGTATTAATTGCATAGAAAATAAGGTTGATGCATATATTTAATTCAACCGCTTTTGCAGAGTGCAGCCTACTCATGCTCCATGTGTCGCGCTTAGTTGAGTGCAATGTTTAATTGGCTATTGTTCGTGGGTGTTGAGCTGTAGTTACAGTCAAAGATTGTTTACTGAGATCACATAAATTCATTCTGTACTCCAGGTTTACCTTAACTCCCACTTCCATTGGTAATTTGCAGGACGCTTGCAGTAGTATTGTCCTCTCTCACCTGCAAGACTCAAGTCTCAGCAATTGTGTTATCCAGCCTGAGAAGTTCCAGTTGTTTTGAGTGAATGGGGTGCAGCTATGTCCTGGCCCTTGGAACAATAAAGCCTGCTAATCTCTGCACTGTTGAAGGGAATTGTGGTTAGTAATTGGTGTCTTAAGAAACCCTCTTTGCATTGGGAGGTGCACCTGTCCTCTTAAAAGCCACCACACCAACAGCCAGTTTGCCATCTGCTGCTGATCTTGTAGTGCCTTAAAATATAACCTTTTAAACAGTTTTATAGTAACCACTTACAGCAGTGGCGATTCATACAATGTCAGCTTCTGTTTAAAGATCAACCCCTAAAAAAGTTGCAAAAGTTATGCAAGTAACCCAGAATGTAGGCTTAAAAAAAGAAACTTACATTTAAATGATATTGTTCAGGGTCGTTTTCTATACACCGCTGGTATGTTGTTGCTCCCACGCAAAGATCCTTGTTATCATGGAAACTGCTGGAGTGAGTGTGTACGTTAATACAGGTGTACTCAGAAAGGAACCAGGAACTATGTTCTTTATTGGCTGGTGAGCTTGTTGAAATATGACACCACTGGTCTTATCTCTGTTACACAAGTGACATACTGTGCATACTGGAAAACCTGCTCACTGTCAACAGTGAATACACGGCTGTAGATGCAATCGCTCTAGTGCAAATGTGTTTACGATCATAAAAGTGCTGTCACAGTTATCATTGTTTGTTAACCATGTTTTTCACTCCATGTGCACATTTCCTGCAATTGTGATGTGTGAACATATTCAAATGTCTTATGTTGATTAGTAATGTTTGATGAGGTTCTCCGTTTGATTTGTTTGTTTGCCATAGAGTAACTAAACAGCCACTGGTGTTTGGCTCTTGATCGGTCAGAGAGGTTTCACCTTTTATTCTCTACTGTCCCATTACTCCTAACTTCTACCAAACTGTTGTTACCCACATTGCAACCACCTATAGTGTGTGCAAGTTGAATATACAGGGGAGCTGCAGAGTGTGTATCCTCAAAGTTCAGAGAGGCTGGAAGGAAGCTGATCTGTTGGGGTTGGGGTTGGTTTTACTTGCTCCAAACCTGCATCTCAGGATTGCCTGTGTGGATTTGCTGAACTGAAACCAGTCACGCACTGGAGTTGTGATTACATCATCCCTCCCTTGGTAAACAGGAGTGTGTTGCACGTTTCTGTTGGCAATACTCTCAAATCTGATCTGCATGTCACTACAAACAAAAGAAAAAACATCCCTTTTAGTGGCATTGTGAAGGTCATGCCAGTTTTGACCACGAATAAAATCCACATTCACAGTGACACTCTTCTTGAACATTTTTACTTCAACCCGTACTCTGGAGATTTAGGGTCTGGTTTTATAATTCTTCCAGAGCCAACTTTTCTCAGTTGCCTGATAATGCAGCTCTCATTCCTCTTTCCACAGACACAGACATTGGACACCAAGTACCATAAAGACAACTACATTTATGTTTGCAAGGAAAATATGTGCTGATGCTTCTTGAGTGACTTTATATGATTACTATTATTATTGTCTCATTAATCGGTTGCAACAGATGTATAGTCACTTTAAGATGTTTTTCTTCGCTTCTTGTAAATCTTAGTGTTGAGATTTCACCTCAAATTTATAAACTGCCATTTTTGCCTTTCACTTTACAATTAATAGCCCACGATCAGGTGGAAAGAAGTTTAAGTTTGCCTAATCTATTAAATCAAATTCCATAAAGAGTCAGCATTTGCAGCATCTATAGGCTACAAGGTTTTCACACCTGGATTTTGGAAGTTTTTCCCTTTTGTTATGGCAGATCTTTTCGAGCTCCAGGAAATTGGATGGAAAGCTGTTGTGAACATCTTCCCCTCTCAGATTGCATGCAATTTAGTGCAGATTTCTGTCTGCATTTGGTTGGACTGTTTGTCAAAGTCCAGATTGGCTCTCATGTGCCTTTTACACAGAGTGGCTTTAAATATCCCCCCGTACCATAAAGGCCTTATTGACTGTAGTGCTGCTGAGATGGTCATCTTGCCAGCAGGCTATCCATCTTTACAAAGGACTTCTAAACCTCTGTTAGAGTTGTTTGTCACTTTTCCCATCAAGTCCCAGTCCTCCATGCTTACTCCTTTTGGCAGGATGACCAGCTATAAAGAGGCCTGGTGGCGATGCTAGTTTCAGTTTCAACATATTTTTAAAGAATTTTTAACATATTTTTATTTTCAAAATATGAATTTCATGTAGATTGATTAGACAAAAGGGGAAATGTTATTTATTACAAATATACAATACAATGAATGCAGAAGTGAGGCAGACTAAATACCCCCTGTAAACTGAGTTGCACTGTGGTTACAAACGAGAGTGCTGTAAAACCACTTTGTTCTCTGAATCTAATCTGTTCTACAGATTAACAGCCAAAGCATATTTGTACAGTGCAACTGTCACCACCAGACATACAGAGCTAACGAGCATAGTTAGATAGTTAGTACTTATAGTTAAATACGACAAAATTCAAGTTAGCATAAACTCATATTGGTAGATATTTGTAGTTGTTTTATGTGTTCATGTTTATTTCTGATTCTGAATTTATACTCCTAGATCGATAGAAGAACATGCCCCTTTTATTAAAAAAATGGTCCCTGACCCTGCATTTAACATGAAGCACCATCTCTAGGTTGAAGTTGACCCAGAACTGTGTGGAGTCATCTGCTTCTTATCCACATTGTGATCAAAGCTCCTTAGATCTCATTGGCTTTGATGGTACTCATGAGACCCTTCCATGGTGGTGAACATTGGCACATACTCCTGGCTTAATTGCAGTTGTTTTGTTTAATGTCCAGTTTGCACTCAAAGCCAAACCAAATATTTCCTGAGCCAAAAGGCAACTGCTTGAGAATTGCATGTGCTCTACTGTAGAGGAGAAGTGGACCTTTTACAGATTGTTACACGTGTATTGATCCTGAGTCATTGTTAGTAGTAGAATAAACAGCCTCTGTATCAGTGAAGCTGCCTGTTCAATATGCAAAGTCTTGACAGCCCGCTATAAACCAACATCTGCCAGAGGCTTGAGCTAGAGCCAAACACAGGAGAACCATAGCCAACTGCTTTGAGTTTTTAAAATGTATATTTTAAATAATATCAACAAGGTTTAATGAAAAAAAAGAATGTGTTGTTACTTTTACAGCTAGGTACGCCCTGTGAGTCACTATGAGTGTTGTACTTCTGCTTCCAATGCCTTTTGTGACAACCCAGAGGCCCCTCATAATTGCTCCCTCGACCGTGTGGAAATATGCCAATGCAACAGGCAATGTCTACTGACTGGTGTATATTACCTGTACCTGTCTTTACCAAGGTTCTTACCATCTCCCTGCTAGTTATATACTGTATGACTGGACTTTTCAAGTGTACATAGACTGACCTCGGCATAGCTGTGATGTACAGCTCGGTTTTCCCACTTTTCAATTTCCAAGGGTTTGTTCTGGTCATCTGCAAGGGAACTTAAATACTACTTCAGATATTCTCTGTCTGATGACTAGTCCAGTATCTCTGACCATTAAATACTAGTGAATGAGAAGTCACTCTGTGGATGTGCCTATGAACATTTCTGGTTGCAAACCACAAATGGGTGGCTTGGGATCAGTCTATGAATCCCAGGTTGGTGGTTCCACTCCTGGTTCCACCTGACCACATGTCAAAGTGTCCTTGCATGAGACACAGAAACCCCCTCCTGTGGGGATCAATATAATATTATCATTATTATTATCAGGGAATGACTATCAGAGAGATGATTTCTGATGAAGCTGACTAGATACCAGTGGTGGTACACAAATACATACATTAAATACCCAGCGAATATATTTTAAACAGTATTTGCTGCAGTCGATAGCAGTCTAGCCCTTTAGGTTTGTCAAACTTTTAAAGGTGAAAAACGTGGCAAAGAAGCCTTTATAGCAATTAATGGAAAGAAATTAGCACAAAAGACCTGTGTTTCTATAGAGATTTGGTGTGGAACAAAACAGCTGCTGGGAAAGTGAAGCTAATTTTAATCACTTTCTGTGCTGACAGGTCATTAATCTATAATTGTACACTATCACATATTAATTAATTCATATTTTGTATTGGGAATGTGCATCTGAAAAGTAGCTACTAAAACTGTCATATACAGTGGAGTAAATGTAAAACATTTCCCTCTGAATTGTAGTGGCATACCAGTAACATAGACTAGAAATACTCCAGTAAAGTAATTCAAAATTGTATAGTATATTTGATTAAGTATATGTATTTGGTTAATTGCCACCTCTGCTACAGTAGGTATTAGGGGTTCTCAGGAGCTGTCGTAAATCCACAAGATTTTTATGACATGTTCATGGCCTCTGTTATGCTGACCAGACCACTTTTTCAGTTCTCTCCAGTTTTGTAGTTACATGTCAATGAGAGAATGGAGGTCTTCCTAAGCAACCCCATCAACATATTATTGGGTTTAATGCTAATGTGGACAAGACATAAATCCTTAAATAAAATTGTTTTCTGTTTGTGTCCTCCTTGGATCTTTCTTGCTCACTTTTCAATAAATACCAGCTCTGAGTCACATGCTTCAGTGTGTGGGAAAACAGCCTAAGTTCTCAAGCAGTGGAGTGCAAATAGGGCTGTTCCAGTGTTTGTACCAAACTGAATGTTGCTGCATATATAATGGTGTTTACCATGAAATCTGTGAGTGCCTTCGTCTAATGGGCGATGTCATCTGCACTGTCTGTATGAGGCACAATTAGACATGTACCAAACGCACGTCCAAATGGAGCAGGAAGGGCCATCCAAGGTGGCCACAGGTCATGTCATGCGTCACAGTCTCTTAAATCATGGGTGGTAAACATTTAATCATCTATAGCGGATGTAACTTTACTTGAATATTTAGTATGTGTAAAATGGGTAAAAATATGACTTCATAGTTATTATCTAGCAGGACAACTGTACCTCTGGACTTTTGTTTAGTTTGGGGTTGTTCTTACGCATAGAGCACCTCAAATATATCACACTGGCATTCTCGGAAATGGTATTTCCATCTTTGCATCGTCATTGTGACTTTCATGACCTGGAAAAAACTGCTCTACAGAATGAGAGGTTTGTGCTCAGGGTGCAACTTCACCATGACATCTGAATTTGCATCCGTTAACTTCTGTGGCAGATGGCTTTCTCATGCAAGAGCATGTGGTGATGCCACACCACCAGGAACCTAAAGCCCTTTTTTCAGAACTGTGTGCATGACTTGTGTATGTCTAATGCAAATGAGGAATTGTTTTGCAGTGGTGTGAGGGAAAACCTGTCTGCATGCCAGGAGGGAGGAGGTACAGTGAAACCATTGAGGGATGAGAAATGCTGTGAGTATTATTAATCTCGACTCTTACGTGCACATGTCTTGTTTCATTACTTTGTTTTGTGTGTCAGTGCATGTAAATGAGACAGGTCTTCACGTATACTTCTGTTGTAGTTAAAAGAGTTTTGCCAAGCTCTAAATAGTGACGTTGCCACACTGATGTAGGGCTAGCTTTAGAGTGTTTGCTCCCACAGTGCTTTCCTGCCATGTGTTGATGTATGCCCTGAGTCCTGTGGTATTTTTTCCAGTATCCCCTGCCCATGGCCCTGTTACAAGGGATGTCTGTATAATTCTGGATGCTTGCAGAGTGGAAATAGCTGGCTCAAAGCTGGATCATGAAAATGTACAGTATACACTCACTGGCCACTTTGTTAGGTACACCTGTACAATCTAATCCAAGCTCTGGATGAATAGCTCTGACATGAATATTTCTACTCTCTGTTTATTATTGAGGTCATAGTGGGAAATGGAGTGCATTATAAGAAGAGGTGGTTCTAAAGTTTTGGCCCCCTCATTCATTTTAAATAAGGTGACAAAAACATTAGAATTAGAATCATATAATGCACTCCATTATGACTCCACCACCCACAGGTGTACCTAATAAAGTGGCGAGTGAGTGTAAACTGTACATGTTCTCTTTATCACAGCTTAATTCAGGGAAGGTCTATAGCTGAAATGTGGCCTGATGTGAACGGTATTGGGTTTGCTTGACTTCTGATGAATTTGCTGGTTCACTGAGGGTATGAAGCTATGACACATTTACATGTGATCCTACTGCAGGTTCAGTTATAAACAGGTTGCTACAGTTGAACTAAACAAATGACAAGCCTTAGATATTCCATGCACTGTTGATAACATGACTCAATAATGTCTTACCAACCCTAAGCTCTTACCTGTATGTGTAACACATGACTAATCATGAAGTTTTAGGCCTTTGTTTGTCCTGAATTGTTTGTTTGCTTGGTATTTACCGGACCGTTGAGAAACACACACTAACAGTGACTCACTGTGTTTTTCCTTTTTTTTTTTTTTGGATTGTGGAGATATTGTGGGCTGATGGATGCTCTGAGCAGTTTAGCTGCTCTACTGCTGCCACCACGTACTGTGCGCCAGCCTCTTGCCTTCAGGGAGACAGCTACACCCTGAACAATACCTGGGGCTATGCAGGGAAAGGTAGGCCCAGCTGGTTCTGTTGGGTTGGGTGACATTTCCTCACAGGCTAACTGTTGTTCAGGATGATGCACCAGGTAACACTCGCCCTTTTTTTCATTATGAGATTGTATATGTCACTTTGTTTTTCCTCTCAGAAGTGTTTTGCAACCTTAAACACAGTACAAAAGGTCTTTCTATGTGTCTTGTTATTTCACCTTTGTGGTTAACCCCTCACCCCTTTAAATCATTCATTATGTGCTTAAATCTGCTGTCTGCCTAAAGGTGTTGGCATGATTACATTACTTGTCAATCACAAGTAATGATGCAGTTTTTATAATTGTACTTTATTTTCAGTTAAAAGCCTTCAAAGCATTGCGCTTAAACTAATTTACTTGAACTTAACTTTTTCATCTACTGTGTTTGTTTTAAGTGGTGATTGTCTGCATGTTTCTGTCCAACTAGTATATTATATATTAACTATAACTGAGTTGATTAACCTGAGATGGGAGTTTATGGTTTCAGCACAGCAGATGAGAGTCACTTCAATCATGTTAAATCTAAGTTAAGCATGTGTATGGTGAGAGAAAAAGCCATCATCACTAGATCTCAGATGCCACTAGGATTCACCATGGGAATTGGTAAATAAAGAGCAGAGCTGCCATTTTTAATCCAGTGGAGCTAGAAATATTAATGTGTGACAATGTCCATTTATCTTTTAAAAAATAGCAGCAGCAGCAGCAGTGAAAGATACTGGGTTGAAGTGGAGAAAAGAGTCAATAAGTTAGCACTATAACATTTTGTTCAGCGTAGTTCACTCATTCATCATTTAGCAGACTTGAATTTTCTTAATGGATGATAAAGTGCTGTACTCCGACTTTATGTTCCATTCAATTTTTAAAGCCTACGTATTAAGTTGCAACCTGTAAGGAAAGTGCTGTTGGTAGCAGAAGAGGAAAATATAGATAAGATATAGATGTAGTAAACTTATTTATAGACCTTGAAATCTAAAGCCTATTGACTTTGAGCTCAACATGAGCTTGTCTAAGGTAAAATCTGCTTTAAAAAGGTACATTTCAACATGTAGCCAAGCTGGGTCAATGTGATGACCACAGTAGATGCAGCCTGTTCAGAAAACTCTCTTTTAAATCAAATTTAGTCCAGTTTCAAAGGCTTTGAGTCTTCTCAGCCTCTCTGCACTCAATCTAAATTACAGCGTAAGGATCACAAAATCTCCAATAGGATTCCCAACAGCGCCTCCCGATAGCACTGTCAGGAATGTTATGACCTGGATGACAGAGACTCTTCAAATAAATACTTCCAGCATGACATGCCTAAGATAGTTATTCCATATGCACAACCAATCTCAGCATGATGGAGGATTAATCATAGATCATTTCTCATGTTGTGAGAAATGATCTAAGGCTTAAGCCAACGCTAACTCACAGGGGCATATACATCAAAATACTATTAATATAATATTAAAAAAATATAATATATTCTTTAAATGTTTTAGCTTGGCATCTTGGCAGCAGTCATAGAGTTTTAAAGATGCACAATGTATAAATTTTACTCCGAGCTGAGGATTCTTTCATGATTTGAGTTGCTAGTATTGTGATGTGAATGCAAAAAGATGACTAATCATCATAAATTCCCTGACATTTATTTATAGTTTTTACAGAAGCAGCTGATAGTCTAATAAGAGGGATTTGGGCTAATTGAAAGTTGTAATTATGAATATTTTATTAAGGTCTCATTTTAGGCACGTGTAATGGGAAGAAACAAGACACCTGTAACCAATTAATTATGTTGTGATATGTAAGTCTTTTTAAAATGCAAGAAACAATTTCATAAAATGTGATTCATAGGAACAAATATCCGTAGGCATAAGATTTCTATTCCTCCACACTCCATTCTGGCAGGGGTAGCATGGGCCTTCAAGATCAGGCGAAGGGTGTCTGAGTGTCATTACTAGAGCACAGCACAAATATGCTGTGGAGACTGTAGTGTAGTTTAATGTTAATATTTCTTGGTGACCAAATTTACTCATGCAAAGGGACCTGACTGGCTGCATTTTCCCCCAGCAACTTTTCAGCAGAACAGAACAGAGGCATGCCTCTTCACAATCTGCTGAATGCATTTTTCATGCAATTTTTGTGGTTGAATGAATTTTGAATGCTATTAATATTGGTGTATATTGCTGTATTTACACAGTCAAAAACACAATATTTTAGTATATTTAAAGACAGTATTGAAGAACTGATGAATTATGGTTAAATCTGAACTGACGGCAAGGCTCAGTTGGTGATGTGACCATTTCTTCCTTCTTAATTCAGACTAAGCATAATCTTTTTTTCTCTTTACACTAACAAGAATAGTTTTGGGACACCCATGTCTCCTTGTCCTAGTATTACTGTATTAAGAGTAGATACCGCTATTACAGCAACCAGACCTTCTGGATTGATAAGGCATGGACTTAACAGTGATTTATTTCCTGATACAAACTGCCAGTTGGATTCTTGGAACCCTGACGAATACTAGTGTCAAAATAGATTCAGGAACTGTGTGCCACATCCAGCAGATATGCATCTACCCCAAACATAGTCATGTTTTATGAGAAGGACTATGATTTGCAAAGACAGAACAAGGCCTTGGTGCTACTAAGGTTCATGTAAAGAAAGATGGACACTTACAGAAAAGTCAGCACTGATTTGTGTGTGAACATCAAAAACACTGAGAACATTGAGCTGTTTATTTTATCTCACTCACACACCATCGTTTTTGACACTGTAATCAGTTTGTGAATCTGGTAATTAAACAAAACTTAATGATTACTGTTGAGTTTGTTGCCTAGTGGAGACTTTGAATGCAATTTTGGCACCCCCTACAGGTTGATGGTGTCAAGAGGACCGTGCCCTATCACTGCAGCTCTGCAGCACTGGCTTTCTCTGGGGCACAGACACTGGCTTTGAATTTAGTCTCAACGTAGAGGGCATAGTCAGCATTAGTCTCGCCAGTTAATATGCTAATGCTACTTGTATGGTGACTTCAACTCTGATCCTGGTGATGTCCTCTCATCGCACACATGTGCATCTCAGTTCCGAGAAGTTTAGTAAAGCTTGGAGAATTGAATAGAATAACTTGATGCGTGGAGGTCCATCTAGGAGGGCGTTTTCCAAAATGTTCATCAGAGTGTCTGGTCTGCTTCACTGACCTGGAGCCCTGCAAAAAGGTTCTGACAGTTAATGGACCATTCCAACATTGTTCTGGCAAAGTGGAACCCTTAAGCTTTTACAAGTTTTGCACCAGTGACCTGTGTCTTCATGGAGGTCTCAAGCCTGCACCGTGTCACCCCCTGGCAGAGTATACAGCTGTCTGCCTTTTCCACAAGGCTACTGTTTTTATGCCTGGAGGAGTCCTGGATTCTGCTGTGAGTGTGATCCCCACTCTGTTGTGCAAGGGAATTCAATTAATATTCTCTACATTTGCAACTATGCTGTTTGCAGTTCAGCATCATTGCACATCAAATGAAATATGGAAAGTTTGCAGAAGCCAATGCAAGCACACAACATTTCAGCATGTGTATGCTGTTACTGGTATTGAAAAAGAGCAGATTGATGATTATTTGGAATGCAAATCAGATATAGGCATGTATGTGGCAGCTTCTTTTCTTGTGTAGCTATGTTAAAAATTCAACCTAGATTTTTTTTTTTTAAATGCAGTGACACTGGTATTGAGATTACAATGGTTCAGTTGCTATTGGACCACTAGATGGTACTAATGCATCACTGGCCAACCCTAAACTTTACAACATTTACCTCTCTTCCTGCCCTAAGTGACTGATGTTTCTCTGCACATCCTCAAACCCATCCTGTCCCTCTACCACCAGTTACAACACAAGTTCTCTCTCAGTTCACTTCTGCTTTGCCTGGCTGAATAGTACAATAGAGATGCTCCCAAACACTGTAGAGAACTGCCTGCGTGAACCACGCTTAGTTCACAGTGCAGCCTGTGTGTGTCCAGAAAACTGGGGCAGCTTTCGCTATGCAACGTACCTCAGGGCAGGATACAAGGTATGTACATGTGAACAAAGCTTTTTATATGATGCTGAGAGACATGAAAGGTTCTGTTGCGAAGCTAAGAATATAAGTTTATTAGAAGCATTCAAGAGCCCAAATCAAAAATGGCAAACCCTTTTGTTACTAGATACCCGTACACCATGTTTGATGGAAGGCATTTAGTGATTCATATACTTATACCCTAGTGCAGATATGCTCTCACAAGAAACTGGATATGAAGCATGTTATGATAGTTGTACAAGCCAACTATAGAGCATGTAGGTAGAGCTCCCTGCAAGTAAAGTGTACTTACAGTAAAAGATTTTCTTAAGAATTTGAGATAATTCATGGAATGATTTCCCAACCATCAACATGATTTATCTGTTACATTTTTGCATGCATTTTAAATTTTCACTTTTCCACTAACTTTATTGTGAATTAGAATTGAACAAGTTTATTTGCCTAGGTAGGCCCTAAATGGGGTTTTATAACCTACCTGACAGTAGCTCAGAGCAATGTCGAATAAAATTTATTTCAGATCTACCAAAGCCAGTTCTGCTCAAGATCCCCTTTTACCTAAGACGACCTGTGACCTCTATGGGAAATACAATATTCGTTCCCTTAGATGACCTGCCCCATCACATCTTGACTTCTTTGAGCCACCATTGAAATAGTTTGACAAAGAATTATCCTGCAGTAAAACATGATACAGCATCTTTCTGCCTTCCCCCTGGGTCTGAATAGACATGTAGCTTGTGCTGTGTCCCCCTCACCCAACCAAGAAGACTGTCTCTTCTTGTAACCATTTAGTGTTTGCACAAAAATACAACTTACTTTGCATGAAAAACCAAGATTTTGCAGAACGACAATTCTGGGCACTGTGGGATGTAATGTGGGCCTTTGATAGTCAACCACTGGACAATTGCAGTTGGCTATGGTAAGTCTATAATCCTGGTACATAATTTAACAAGGCTTCATTTTAGGTCAGTTTTATTTGTTTGTTTTTTATTCAGTGTTTACTGGATAACTCACATGTTGACTTTTATGAACATTTTATAGAAAGTGAAAATGACTTAATCATGTCCATAATCCATAACACTGTAACAATAAAAATGTGTAACAGTTGAAGGCTGAAACAGCACTGCACACACCACAAACACACACCTCAAAAGTAAATAAAGGGAAAGTCTGCAGGTGTTCACTTTGTCACCATGGGTTATTGAGAGTAAATTGATGTGTGAAATCAGACATGTATTCAATAAACATTTAAATCTCCTAATGTCCTAATACCTTCTGGAACCATTGTATGATTAAGGTAAAATGTATAAGAACAAACATCTGAATAAGGAAGTATGTTATTTCCTCTCTCTTCTTTAAGTGTGTGTGCATGCACATGCATGTGTGCACTGGGATCTCCTCTCCATCAAACCGTAGAAGAGGACCCTGGACATGTACTAAGCGATGGACAGTGTGGGCTGGTTTTGGACTGGGGCTACATTTATTAGGAATGGTATCAACCTGCTGGCTACTTCTACTCTACAGAATACTGCCAAAACTGTAGCTGTGAGAATCCACGGAGAGTCCCATGGGATTCTGTTCAGTAAATAATCACCTTGCCTGGCAATTTGCAGTATCCTAAGTGTCTGCTGACTTTGACTTCAGTTGTTTTGCTGTTATTCTGTCTCAACATGGAGTTTAAGCCTATGTAGTGTCAGGCCTCTCCTCTAAAGATATATATGAATATGTTCTGCTACTTAGTTCTGCTACTTAGTTTAGCTTAGTTTTCTACCTTAGTAGTCATACTGTAGCTCTTTAGATGGGCAGTAAGGGCATTTTACAACTTGCAGAAATATGTTATGTTTGCTTTCAAAGGAAATATCCACTGACCCTGCAGTTATATCCCAAATACATCAGGTTTAGCAATCTGTATTTATTTAGTTAATAGTGCAAATATTTTATGGTTATCGTCAACTGCTTGGCTTTTAACATTGGCATATCTTAAAGAATACAAGTTGGCAGCAGACTGATCATCATGAAACTATGTGGGTTGGATTTGACGTGTCCTCTACCTGATACCGCAGGTTAGTTGCAACTGTATATGACACCACAGCTTGGGGTTTTAGTCTTCAGTGAGAGGCATAAGAGATGACTTGAAACTGAAAATCAGCCGTCTTGTTGGAAGTTTTACAGCTATCTTCCACAGGCAAGATGAGATGAAACTGAAAATCAGCCGTCTTGCTGGAAGTTTTACAGCTATCTTGCACAGGCAGCAGTAGCTCCTGGATGCCACTGCTCTGCCAAGTGGGATGGGAGTGTTATCCTTGTAACCTGTCCTCACAAAAAGCACACTCAGATGCCATGTGGTATCCTGTTGGATAGAAGAAGAATATTGAATTCAGACACTATTAAAACAGTGGTGTGTCATGTAGTATTTACACATGGCATCAGGACAATTTGTGCTGGTGCAAGGCACAAGGCTGCATACCACTGCATGTTTAGCATGCTCCTTGCTGTATAATCGTGTTTCCAATCTAAATAATTTTTACTCTACCACCAGCTCTCCAGGGTTGTGACCACAACAGCCCAAGGGAGCCCGGTGACTTCAGCTCTAACTCTTGCCCTGCTCTTCTTAAGCCCGATGCTTCAGCAACTGTTCAGCAAGCTGCTGGTACAGTTATGCAAATGTGTTTAATGAGGAAATGTGTGTAACTTGTCACTTGTAACTTGTATGACAGAAACTGTCATACATGTTCTCAAGGGAATGTTTTATTGCAAATTGAAGCTCACAGAGTTCTTCAAAATAATTATCGCCCCTATGTTTTTATATAGATGTACCCTGGGACCTGTACCGAGAGATGCTGGTGCCACCTTTCAAGTGGTGGGATTTGTGAGAAGGCAGGCCGCAGTCCAGGGCACAAGAACTCTAGGGGAATCTCCAAGTCTCGTGAGGGCTGCAACTTAGTTCGGAAGCCGTCATATGCCCCTCTGTGACCTTCTGATTAGTTTTTAGTGGTTCAGTCTGATTCTTTTAACTACGAACCTGTAATTGCAGCTCTTCCAGGATTGTCACCATGTGTCAGATCCTTGTGCATAATTTATCATTTATTTATTTATTTACTGGCGAAGGTACAAATCTACTAAGGGTTTTAAAGCCTCTAAACAGAAACTAACAAGTTCTTCCTTTGCACTTTCATCAGACTTGTCCTGTCATCTGGTGTGAACCAGGACAAGATGGAGGTTATGGTGATATTGAAGAGGGACATTAGGATGAAGCCACAGCTGGAGATGAGAGATTACCATGTGTTACCGGTTTGAAAGTTACTGAAACCTTACAAACCTCTTTAGGAGGGTATCTATGACCACCTTACACATTTTTACATAATAGCTGCAGCGCTGTTATCACATACCTCATACACCTTATTTATATAAGGTCATCTGTGGTCAGTGTTGATAATGGTCCAATGAAAAAGGCACACCTTTATCCAAATCTACATTAAGTAAACCAGGCTCACTATCGCCCTTTATTATCACTATTTGTAAAGAAACCTAAGGCAAACTTTTGATGGCCAAGTTATATTTACTTTTAGTCTGCTGCAAATTATTATTGCACCCTCGCGTACACGCTGTTTATTCTTGGAGGGAGAACAAAACCAACAGAAACCATCCATTCAGCCCAACAACTGCTATTCCACAGAAATGTTAGTTTAATTAAGGGACGAGTGATGAGCTCCATGAACTTATCCACCCATTTTGCAAGCTTTGTAAGAAACACATTTTTGTTTACAAGGAAGAACATGAATAAAGGGCGCTATAAATATTGACAGAAGTTGTGATTTCAGGAGGGCTTGCAAATGCAATATGATGCATAATAGGGCGTGTGATTACTGATATGTTTTTAATGATGAATACCAAAATTGAAACTAAAGCAAAGAAGGTAACGTTACTGACAAGGTTTAGCAAAATGTAACTTTTACTGACAAGAACAAATTTGATGGTACCCCTCCACAAATAAAGAACCCACAATTTTCTCTAAAATAATTAAAGATGATAAATGTAGCATAAGCCATCATTTATTCCTTATTAACAAAAATGAGACTTTGCTTTTGTACTTTCATTTAACAGAGTATTTTAAATACAAAAATTAAAATGTCACGAACAAAAATGATGGTATCCTTGACCTACTATTTAGTTGCATAAGATTTTAGAACCTGTGACTCCAGTTATCCTTTTCAAGCTACCCTGTGCTAAATGCAGATGAATTCAATAATACCAAACAGCAGAGCGACTACTTTTCTTAATTTAAATAGGTGGAATGGCTGATCACAAGTTGTATGATACTCTATACAATGAAGTGTTCTAGGGGTAACAACAAATATACTTGTTATATAAGCAATAATAAATCTATATTCACACTCTTTCACATTACCATGACATACTAAAGGCATGAATTTATACATAAGATGTTTGCTTTTAATTTAATATTTTTTCAGGAAGAATCAAGAATTGGTTCAGTGATCTGTACGGGAATAACTTTGTCCATTATTTTGCCCTGGCACTTTCTGATACGTTTCTGAAGTGGAAAGGAAATCGAAGGAAATGGTTCTGACTGACATTAATTAATAATTAATTTTTGGAAATCCATGACATGATATAAAATAGTAATATGACATAAATATTACCTTTTTTTTTTTTTTTTTTTTTTTTTTGCATTCTTCACACCCAGTCCTGTTATCAAGCTAGACTGTTGGATGTCAGCTTAGACCCTCTTGGGAAACTTTAAAGATAAGTTTTTTATTTTGGCCTTATCACATTCTTGCCATGCCCACTCTAAAATGGATAATATTATTTGGTTACACCAGAATATACAATACAACTGAATCTGGGTGAAAAATTAAATTGACCTGTACCTACCTGGAGTTCAGAGACATTATAATTTACATCAACTAAACAGTAAAGAAGCAGGATCACAATAAAACAATTAATAACTGACTGATGCATGATGTATTCATTATTACTCAGATGTATTGTTCAGATTATTGTAAATGTTCAGCTTTAGAGAGAAGCAGAAAAAAGCTGCCTGTGTTTATAGAAATAATGTAGAATGAATGTAGAAATGTAGAATTTAGTTTTACCCGTACATAATTTGTTTTAGCCTACACAGCAACACAAATTATCTAGACAGTCATGCAGAATCCTTGATCAATCCATAGGAACAAGTTAAATAGCACTATGTACATGTCATTGGGTGTGTAGTATTATTCATTGGACACATGTAGTTATTGCACCTTACACCTATGTAAACATACAGCAGGACCTTCAAGTCACTGCCAAGTTCTGCCTTAATTTGTTTTAGAGGAAGGTTATTTTTTTTTCCCTGTTGGGAAAGTTTGCTATAACATTTTGATTGGTTGTGAATTTGTCCATCAGGGTATATAAGAGGATGAATCTGTAAAAAAAAAGATTCTCAGCAGGTGAGTTCTGTTCATTCTGTGATAGATTTTTAAGACCATTTTTAATATTTCTCCAACTAAAACATTGTATGTGTTTCAGTGATGGGAATTCTATTGCTGCTCTGTGCTTTGGGGGCTTTATTCAGCTGTAAGTATATTTGAAATACTCATAGTTTTCTTGTATTTTACTGTGACAAGAAATGTGTGAATGTTCCTGTTACCTTCTCTCCAGTTTGCTATGCTTTTAAGCTGTCAACACAGCAGAGATAAATTCTTTAATAAAAATCACAACAAACATGCTTACTATTAAGGCTGACTTAATTTGCTTTGCTCAGTTTATCACTCACACCAGCATTCATCAAAAAGTTGCTCAAAATTCCCCAGCTGGGTATGAAGCCAAAGAATCGTTCAGTGAAGCAATTTATCCAGACAGTCTACCTGATCAGTGGAGTGCATTGTTTTGCAGCCATACGGGGTGCTCGTGTGAATGAAGCGGGCTGTTAAACAGGTGAATAATTTGTGAGTGCAGCACATAAAGGATAGACATCTAAATTGAAATTTGCTTTTGTTGGGAATAGCATTTACCTTTAGCTGCCATTAAGTAGGGACCGTTATATTGACTAAGTGAAACGGGAGTGTAATCTAAATCCCTTGGGCCCTGACTTTGCACACAAAGCATTCTTTTCACAGCAAAGGCGTAGATATTGATCATATTTCCATTATGCAATTATATTGTCTGCAAAGGTAACTTATTGAGTGCTGGTGAGAAGCAGTCAAGTGAATATTCCTCTGTCTAAATCTCTCCAAAGGGGTATCAAGAAAATAGAAATGCATCCATTATAAACCTGCATTCATCCTTGCTTTTTAACTTTGAAATAAATGTGTTTTTCAGTTATTTTGTCCTAGGTGTCATATTGTTTCTTTGTGTACATGAGCCAAGAAGTCTCCAGCTATGTTTTGTGTTGCCTGTCTGTGTATCATTTGATTGCATTGGCCCAAATTGTGTCATTCACTCAAGATTTTTGAAGAACAAAACAGTACCCGACTACTTCATATTAGTTAACTTGAAATGAAGTCTTCTTTTGTGGTGATTTTCTTTTCCATGTTTCTTTGACTGTCTGTCAGGTCCATCTAACGCTGGATGGGCAGGGAGGGAATTTGCCCTGTCGTACATGCAGAATTACGATCGAAATTATGATAGTCCTCGATTCCAACTCTACATCACTGCTGTTCAGGCAAATGCTAAAGTAACAGTGCAGGTTCCTCCTTTAAACTTCAAGGAAGAGAAAACGCTAAATGCTGGAGAAGGGGTGACCATCTGTCTCCCTAATACTGTTGAGATGTATGGCATTCAGAAGTCTCCCAACACAGTGCGCATTGAAGCCTCAGCAGATGTGATTATAACATCCTTCAGCTACAAGCTTTACACGGCAGATACCGCTGTGGTGTATCCAACCACTGAGTGGGGTACAGAATATTTCATATTTACACCTGCTGGATCACCATTTGGCTCATTTAAAGAGTTCTCTGTGACAAATGGAAAGGAGAGCAACAAAGTGGAGATTTTCCCACAAGGTTCAATCAATTACCAAGGTCGCGTCTATGAGAGTGGCACCTCCATGGTAATAGACCTCCAGCCATATGAGAGTGTCCAGCTCCAGAGTGCATACGACCTGTCTGGCTCCAGAGTTAGCTCCCAGCGCCCTGTTGCTGTTTTTACGGGTCACACTTGCACCTGGCAATTCTCAAAATGTAACCATGTTTATGAGCAGCTGCTGCCAGTTAGCAGCTGGGGATCTAGCTTCATTGTTCCTCCCCTCAGCTTTCAGAAAAAATATGACAGTGTCTACATCCAGGCCTCCCAGCCCACCCGAGTCAACGTCCAATATGGTAACCGTGAAGATGTTTTGACTCTGACCAGGGGGCAAACAAAGGAAATCCAGTACCACGATCCTGAAATATTGTCCATTCAGTCTGATCATGGCATCCAGGTCCTCATGCTCTTCAATGGTGTCACACAAGGGTGGCTCCAATACTATGACCCTTTCTTGATGACCATCCTATCGACAGACCGCTTCTGCTCCTCCTTTTCACTAGAGGCTCTGGAGGGCTTTGAAAACAAAGCCCTGATTGTGGCGAAGACAAATGCAATGGCAGAGCTGCGTTTTGATGGTGCAAACCTGCCCAGCAATGTCCAGTGGAAAAAGGTTGGAGGGACAGATTTCTCTTGGGCAGAAATGTCCTACAAATACATATCTGGTAACAACCGACACAAGGTGTCCAGCTCTGGATCCAACTTTGCTATCTACAGCATAGGAGTCAGCCAGATGAATGGTTATGGTGCCCCAGCACAATGTATACAGCCAGGTGAGGTGCACATTATATGGCTGATAAAGAATTTCTTATGCTAACCAAAAATATTTCCCAAAAAGATACATACAGTATAGTGATTTAAGAGATTAATTATTTCACATGATTTATCTGGAATAATGTGGGCATTAAATAAAAATTCTATGTGATTTCCAAGGATCTTTTACCTGCAGCAGTATCACTTGCAGTTCCAATGAGGTGTGTGAGATGAAGGGAGGGTATCCTTCCTGTGTCCCCAAGCCACCAGAAAACAAGCCTGGCACATGCTGGGCCATGGGGGATCCTCACTACCGTACCTTTGATGGACGATACTACAATTTCATGGGTACATGCACATATGTGATTGCTAAAAACTGTGGAAAGGATGATCAGCTTCCAGCTTTTGAAGTCCTTGCCCAGAATGAGAACAGAGGAAGCCTTAGGGTGTCCTATGTTGCCCTGGTCACAGTCAAGGTGTATGGTGTCACCATCACGGTAGTTCGGTCTGAGACAGGACGTGTTAGGGTAAGACCTGCTGTTTCTGTTTGCTAAAAGATGTTTTATAATATATTTTAAATATTATATCATGCTTTAATTCATTCTCTTTTCTTGTTGCAGATTGACAACACTCTGTGGAGTTTGCCAGTAGCCTTGAACAACAACAAACTGGTTTTGTTTCAGAGTGGTCGCTCTGTGGTAATTGAGACTGATTTTGGTCTAACTGTCCGTTATGACTGGGAACACTACCTTGTGGTCAATCTGCCCGGTACTTATGCTGGTAAGACTTGTGGTCTCTGTGGCAACTTCAATGGAAACCCCAGTGATGATTTCACTACACCCTCTGGCACCCAGGCAGATGGGGCTGTGGCCTTTGGGAGCAGCTGGAAGGTGCCAGGACTGGTGAAAGATGCTATGTGCAATGATGACTGTGTGGGCAAGTGTGAGAGCTGTGAGCACAGCCTGATAAAGATCTGGGAGGGTAATATGTTTTGTGGGCTCATCACACTTGTATTAAACGGGCCATTTAGCAAATGTCACGCTGTCATTGATCCACAAGCATACCTAGAGAACTGTAAATATGATGTCTGCATGGGAGGAGGCCTTCGACATTTCCTTTGCAAGGCACTGGAAACTTACACTGAAGCCTGCCAGCTTGCTGGAATCCAAGTACAAGAGTGGAGGACTATTGCACAATGTCGTAAGTATTGTTATGCCAAATGATTTGCAAAATACACTTTTTCTTGATTGCTGTTTCAAGCATTTATCACAATTTGTTCTCTATCTTTTTTTCTAAAGCGCCTAAATGTCCTGCCAACAGCCACTATGAACTCTGTGGCAGTGCCTGTCATGCCACTTGTTCTGATCCTAATGCTCCCTCCAAATGCAAACGACCCTGTGTGGAAACCTGCACCTGTAATGCAGGCTTTGTGTTGAGTGGAGATCAGTGTGTGCCTGCCGCTCAGTGTGGTTGTACCTACGAGGGTAGGTACATCCCGGCTGGGGAGTCATTCTGGGCTGACCAGGGCTGTCAGCGATGGTGTAAATGTGTTGGTGGAAGCGGACGTGTGGAGTGCCAGGATAAAGGCTGTGGGGCAGGGCAACAGTGTCAGGTGGTTGAGGGCATAAGAAAGTGCCAGGCAGTCTCCTACAGCACCTGCCAGGCCACAGGTGACCCCCATTATGTGACCTTTGACCAGCTGAGGTTTGATTTCCAGGGCACGTGTGTGTACCAACTAGTTGCACTCTGTGCTAAAAACCCCGAGTTAGTGCCTTTTGAAGTGCTGGTGCAGAATGATTACCGGGGAAGCAAGGTTGTTTCCTACACCAAGTTAGTAGAGATCAAGGTTTACTCCCTCAGCATTGTTATTACTAAGACACACCAAGGCCAGATTTTGGTAAGAACCACGTCATTTTAAGCATATGAAAGATGAATAATTTAATAAAAATAAAATTGTCAGTATGTAAATATGCACAATGCGTTCTTCTTCAGGTAAATGATGAACTGGTTAACCTCCCTGTCACCCTGGACAACGGAAAAGTGTCTGTGTATAAAAGCGGCTGGTCTGCTGTTGTCACCACAAACTTTGAGCTTAAAGTCTCCTTTAACTGGGATAGTGCTGTGTATGTAACACTCCCAAGCAACTACATGGGAGCTGTTTGTGGGCTCTGTGGCAACTATAACGGCAAATCCAAGGATGACTTGATTCCAAAGAATGGTGATAAACCGGTCTCGCCAGCAGATTTTGGTTCCAGCTGGAGAGTGGCCGAAATCCCAGGCTGTGTTGAAGGCTGTAAGGGTGTGTGTCCTGATTGTGACATTAACCAGAAGGTTCAGTATGAACAAAATGATTTCTGCGGCATATTAAAGGACCCCAAAGGGCCATTCCGTGACTGTCATGCTACGGTGGATCCAAGTGGCTACTTTCAAGACTGTGTTTATGATGTTTGCCTGTACAATGGCAGGAAGGATGTGCTGTGCCAAGCTATTACAGCATACATGTCTGCCTGTCAGACTGTGGGAGCCAAGGTGTACAGCTGGAGAACCAGCCAGTTCTGTGGTGAGAAATCCATTCACTTTAATTAAATCAAAAGACTTAGTAAGCACTATTTACTGTGGAAGGGTAGGAAGTACAGTAACAATATTTTTAAAACATGAATATGAATTGTTTCATAGTTCTATGAGTGGAACGCTAGTTTTACTTCAGTGTCTATGATTTCATGCAGCTTTGTAATACCTGTCTACACTGAGTCTGTCTGTAAATTCAAACATCTCCAGTGTTTTTTCTTAATCATTTTTTCTGAATCATTTTTTGTTCAGCTGTGAAATGTCCAATCAACAGCCATTACGAAGTTTGTGCAACTCCCTGTCCTGCCACTTGCAAGAGTCTGGCTCCTCCGCAGGGCTGCAAAGCTCAGTGTAAGGAGGGCTGTTCCTGTGATGAGGGATACATCCTCAGTGGAGATGTCTGCCTTCCCTTCTCACAGTGTGGCTGCTTATACAATGGCCGCTACTACCAGTTAGGCCAAGTGTTTTATCCCAGTGGGGAGTGTCAGGAGGAATGCAACTGCACGCAAAATGGAGAAGTACTGATATTAACTGATTTTTATGTAAACACAATTTTTTCACATAGTGGATTTTATAACACCCCTCCTTTTTTTTTAGACTGTGTGCCGGAAGTTTGCTTGTGGCCCCAATGAGAAGTGTAAAGTAGAGAATGGCATCCAGAAATGTCACCCAGTTGGTAAGGGTGTGTGCCATGCCTCTGGTGACCCCCATTACAGCTCTTTTGATGGACGAACATTTGATTTCCAGGGCACTTGCACCTACACACTCTCAAAGAGCTGTGGACTGGAGGGCACCCACTTGGTCCCCTTTTCTGTTGAGGTGGAGAATGTGCAGTGGAACCAGGTATTGAACAAAATAGTTTCTGTCACGAAGCTGGTTGCTGTGGAAGTTTACGGCTTCACCCTCATCATGAGGAACAATATGTTTGGAGTCCTGGTGAGCAACAACATTTTATTTTCACTTAATGTCCCTCATTTGAACAATATCCATATATGGAATACAATAAAATAACTGAGAGGTGTAAAATTACCTTAAATATATATTTTATTTGTTTGGATGATGGTTTTTCCATTAACCACTACTTTGTTTCAGGTAAATGGAGTGTTTAACTACCTTCCTCTGAAGCTTAATAATGGAGAAGTGCTCATCTATCAAGAAGGCATTCATTATGTAATTGAAACAAATTTTGGACTCGTTGTCACTTATGACCTGGTGTACCATGTGACTGTCACAGTACCTGGAAATTACCGTGATAAGGTCTGCGGCCTGTGTGGCAACTTCAACGGTCAACCAAACGATGAGTTCCAAATGCCCAACCGCCAGCTCACCAACGACGTGAATGCATTTGGAAAATCATGGAAGGTCACCATTCCCAATGTCGTGTGTGAAAATGGCTGTGAAGGGAATACCTGCCCTGACTGTGACCCAGCTCGCAAAGCTGTGTTTTCAAAGCCCACTTACTGTGGTATTGTTACAGCACCCAGCGGTCCTTTTGCAGTGTGCCACAGTAAACTGAACCCACAGCCATACTTTAATGACTGTGTGTTTGATGTGTGTGCTTCCAACGGTGATGGGAAGGTGCTCTGTGACAGCATAGCAGCCTATGCCTTCAACTGTCACATGGCAGGAGTGGACGTCAAAAACTGGAGAACGGCCTCTTTCTGTCGTAAGTGACAAGGGGAATCCAATTTTGTGTTTTTCTTACAACTCAGCATCTTCTTGTCTGCCCCGTTCTAATCTAGTTGTATTCCCTGTCTTGTGATAATTTATTTCAGCCATGAAATGCCCGAGCAACAGTCACTATGAAGTGTGTGCAGATGCATGCTCTGCAGCTTGTCCAGGCCTCACAAAGATAGTCCAGTGCTCCACCAGCTGTACAGAGGGCTGTGAGTGTGATGCTGGCTTTCTATTTAATGGACAGAGATGTGTTAAAGAGACAGAGTGTGGATGCTATGAGAAAGGAAAAACCTACAAGGTAAAAGAACACAAAAAGCCATTTCATACTCTATCTAATTTACAAAAAGTTGCCTAAACAATAATAATAAATAATAAACAACAATATTCATGCTGACATAGCAACAATGTTGCCTTTACTTTTTTACAATGATGTTTTGTTTGCTGATAGTGTAAAATAAGCATGTAAGAAAGTGAACCCTTATTTCTACACTGTTATTTTTCTTCCTGTCCTCAGCCTGGTGATGTTGTGTATGAAGATGACTGTAGCACCAAGTGCACCTGTAACCCAGCTACAGGGCTTGTTTGTGAAAAACACTCCTGCCCTCAAAGCACCAAATGTATGGTCAAGAAAGGAATCATGGCGTGCTACAACACAGGCAAGACAAATGAATCCTAATTTTTATTTACCCATCTCACTTATTTTTGACCTATAAACTCTGAATATTTACTGTTTTAACATAAGTGAAGTCAAATTTAACTTAACGTTGAGTTAAATTAGAATTTTTCACGTTGAACTCTCTTTGTTGATTCTGCTTAGATCCTTGCAAAGATGCAAAATGCCGGGTCAAAGAGAAGTGCCAGGATAAGAACGGTGAAGCTGTGTGTACCCCTGAGTACACTGGCATCTGCTGGGCCTGGGGAGACCCGCACTACCACACTTTTGATGGTTACAACTATGACTTCCAAGGCACCTGCAATTACATTATCTCCAAGACCTGTGGTAACCTGGATGGGCTAGTACCATTCTCAGTCACTGAGAAAAATGATAATCGAGGATCCACAGTCGTTTCCTATGTCAAGGAAGTGGAAGTGTCTGTTTATGGGTACTCCATTGTAATTGTCAAGAACCTGATTGGTAAAGTCAAGGTAAGATGTTAGTGTTTGAAGTGTTTGACTTGGAGTAAATCAGGTTGTACACTATACTATATATTGTTCTGATCTCTTCCTTCAGGTGAATGGGGAGCTGCTGAATCTTCCTGTAAGACTGGGTGATGGTGAAGTATCAGTGATTCAAAGTGGTCCCAATGCACTGGTGGAGACAAACTTTGGCCTGATTGTCTCCTACGACTGGAACTGGTATCTAATCATTAAGCTTCCCAGCAGCTACTACGACAGTGTCTGTGGCCTATGTGGAAATTTCAATGGTAACGCTGGTGATGAGCTCCAGAATCCAGCTGGGAAAGCTGTCAGTTCAGTAATAGAGTGGGGCAAGAGCTGGCAAACGTCTGACCAGGACAAGGATCATCCTTGCTGGGACACATGTGAGAAAAACTGTCCTACCTGTGACGGTAACATAGTTAAGCTCTATGAGACTGAGGCTTCCTGTGGGGCCCTTGCAGCCAAGACTAGTGGTGTCTTCCAAGAATGTCATGGAAAAGTGGACCCCCAGGCCTTCATGAACAGCTGTGTGTATGATGTGTGTATGAATAAAGGAGACATGAAGATGCTGTGCCAGGCCTTGGCCTCCTACAGTAAACAGTGCCGTGAGAACGGAATAATAATCAAAGACTGGAGGAAAAAGTTTGGCTGTCGTAAGTATTTGGCAGAAGCTTTTATTCTTACATTTTTACTCAAATATTTAACTGTTTTTGGTTAATGCCTTTAAATTTTGTTCCAGCAATGAACTGTGAGCCCCACAGTCATTATGAAGACTGCGCCAGCCCATGTCAGCCATCCTGCCCATTCCCTGAGCAAAAGCAAACCTGCAATGGTGCCTGTGTTGAGGCCTGTGTGTGCGATTCAGGTTACGTCCTGAGTGCTGGTGTCTGTGTGCCTGCTAAAACCTGCGGTTGCTCATATCAGGGCCGTTATTACAAGCCAAGCCAGAAATTCTGGGCTGATGATGCTTGCGGTCGCCTATGTGAGTGTGATGCCACCCTGGGCATGGTGACATGCCGTGAGGCATCCTGCTCTGCCAATGAAAGGTGCACTGTAGTCAATGGACAGCGTGCCTGCGAACCCATTAGTCACGCCACATGTACAGCCTCAGGTGACCCACACTACCGCACATTTGATGGCCAGAGGTATGACTTCCAGGGAACATGTGTATATCAACTGGTGGGAGTATGCTCTCAGCAGCCAGGGCTTGTACCGTTCAAGGTGACTGTGCAGAATGACCACCGGGGAAGCCTGGCCGTGTCCTACACAAGGACTGTCACATTTTCCATATACGGCATCACCATCACTATCAGCAGAGAATACCCCTACCGGATCCTGGTATGTATGGAAGTATGGATATAAATGGAAATAATGTGAAGCATATAGGTGATCTAAAAAAGGAATTAGTAATTAGGAGTGAGGAGAAGAAATGTGACAAAAATGCTACAGTGTTAAAAATAAAAATGGGACAGAGCCTAATTCAAATATTATTGTGCTAATTCTGACATCCCTCATGCTGTTCTGCATATATATTTAATTGCATATTAAAATTTTTGATCCAGGCAGACTTAATTAAACTAAGACTTAACTGCACATTAGAATGGATTAGCAAGGACCACAGAATTATTAAATCTATAATCTCCTAAAAATATTCCTCCCTCCTTCCCTTGTTTTTTCACTCTTTAGCTCAATGGGCAGCTTGCTTTATTGCCACTGGATTACAATAATGAGCTGGTCGTGTTTGTCAGCGGCTGGACAGCTATAGTAGAGACAGTTGCTGGTATCACCGTGACCTTTGACTGGCAGAGTACGGTGAGTGTTACTCTGCCCAGCACCTATCAAGGTGCAGTCTGTGGTTTGTGTGGCAACTACAATGGAAAAGCGCAGGATGACCTGACCATGCCGAACGGCCAGAACGCCCCGGACGGAGCCAAGCTTGGGGAGAGCTGGCAGGTGGCCCTTGTACCAGGCTGTTCATCAGCCTGCCAAGGGGCTTGGTGCCAGGCCTGCTCAGATGCCCAGAAAAAAGAGTATCAAGCCCAGAAGTACTGTGGCATTATCGCTGACAAGGCAGGGCCTTTCAAAGATTGTCACAGCCGTGTGGATCCTGCTCCTTACATGGAGGACTGTGTGTATGATGTCTGCCAATATAAAGGTCACCATGGAACACTGTGTGATGCAGTAAAAGTGTATCTCTCTGCCTGTCAGAGCCTAGGAATCACCATCCAGTCCTGGAGAACAGATACATTCTGTCGTGAGTTTGATGTCATCTTCACTTTTTTGTTTTAATATGTCTCAACTCCTATTTTTAAATCTTTTACCTTGTTCATCTTTCTCTCTTCCCATCCTTTGCCACAGCAATGGTGTGTCCTGCTAACAGTCATTATACACTGTGTGCTACGGGTTGCCCAGCCACCTGTGCCAGCTTAACCTCCCACGCTGCATGCAGCAGGAATTGTGCAGAGGCCTGCGAGTGTGATGAAGGCTACTTACTGAGCGGGGGTACCTGCATACTTGTGAGAGATTGTGGCTGTTCCTACAATGGTCAATACTACAGGAAAGGAGACATCTTCTACCCTGAAACAGAATGTGTGGACCAATGCATCTGTGGGGAGAATGGTGCTGTATCTTGCCAAAAGGCCAAGTGTCGCCCGGGAGAGATCTGTAAGGTTAAAAATGGATTGAAAGGCTGCCACCCCGAAGGGCAAAGCAAATGTGTGGCTTCAGGCGACCCTCATTACATTTCCTTTGATGGAAAGCGGTTTGATTTCCAAGGTACATGTGTCTATGTGTTGGCCAAGGTTTGTGACGACGACAGTGGTCAGCTTCCGCGATTCACTGTAACTCAGGGGAATGAGAAGTATGGAAATGGAAAAGTGGCTGTTACAAAGTCAGTTGCAGTGGCAGTTTATGATTACGTCATTTACATCCAACAGGGGATGCCATGGAAAGTCGTTGTGAGTTAAACAACATTTAAGTGTTCAACCTTGAGTTTATTTTATTTTGAACAAAACTCTGTATTTACACTTTTTTTCCTCCTCTCAGGTAAATGATGAACTATTAAATCTTCCTCTGTCCCTGGACAATGGGCGTCTCAGAGTCAACCAAGAAGGTCGCAACATAATTGTCCGGACTGACTTTGGTCTGATAGTCCTCTATGACACTGTGTATTATGTGGAGGTGATCGTGCCTTCCACATACCAGAATAAGATGTGTGGTCTTTGCGGAAACTACAACAACAATGGTGGTGATGACTTCATACTTCCTGATGGCAAACAGACAAATACTGTTGATGACTTTGGGAAGGCGTGGGTGGTGGACCTCCCTGGGTATGTGTGTGGGGGCTGTGGAGGTCAATGCCCAGTATGTGACCAAGCCAAGGCTACTTTGTATGGAAAACCAGAGTCCTGTGGCATCATAAGTGCACCTAATGGGCCATTCAAAGCCTGCCACAGTAAAATTGACCCAGCAGTATACGTGTCACATTGTGTGTTTGATGTTTGTGCTGTGGATGGCAACAAAGATACCCTGTGTAACAGTGTGCAAGCCTATGCATTGGCATGCCAGAGTGCAGGTGTTCAAATCCAGCCATGGAGGAGTGGCTCCTTCTGCCGTAAGTAACAAATAACTGTAACTAAAGAATTATTTATCATATTTCAGATGCACATAAAAGGCATTACAATTGCCCTCCCCTTCTTGTAGCTGCTTCCTGCCCGCCACACAGTCACTATGAGGTGTGCGCAGACACCTGTGATGGAACCTGCGCAAGCTTTATTTACCCATCTACCTGTTCTGAAAGCTGTTTTGAAGGATGTCAGTGTGATGCCGGTTATGTTTTTGATGGCGTCCAATGTGTTTCCTTGGACAACTGTGGGTGTGTGTACAACGGCAAATATCTGATGGTAAGACAAAACAATGATTTCACTTTTACATACATAGTAATACAATCAAACAAACAGCAAATAAAAACTGGGTGTACTTTTGTTCTGGTAGTTGCATTTGAGAAGTATGGATCAACCTCTAGGAATAAAGATTTTATCATTATGTTTCCAGGTGGGCCAAGCAGTGACAGACAAAGACTGTAAATCTAAGTGTGTGTGCCAGGCCTCTGGTCTGGTGAAGTGTGAAAACCTCTCCTGTGCCAGTGGGGAGGTGTGTGACGTAAGAGACGGGGTCAGAGGTTGCCATGTCAAACAAGGCCAGTGTGGCATCAGCCAAGTTAGCCTCCTCAGCTCCTTTGATGGCATGTCTGGAGAAATAGGAGCTCAAGGTGCATTTACAGTGGCATCTCTGTGTGATGAGACAGCTGCACTGTGGTTCCGTGTGGTAGTGGATGTCAGGGTCTGCAGTAAAGGGGTGTCGCCCACTGTTGCCACTGTGTATGTGTTCTTCAAGGAAGCCATCATCACAGTGAACAGCCAGCATGTGACATGGGTAAGAAGGGCTGGGAGAGCTAAGCAATTGTTTTATGTTCAATCATGGTAGTATCATTTTAAGGTAGTAGATTGTTTTTCTCTGGCCCTGTGCTGATTTATGTCTTTTTTTACTTTCCTGCAGGTAAATGGCAAGAAAGTGTCTCTTCCTAGCAAAGTAACGGGTGAAATATCTGTCAGTGTCTCAGAAAAGTTTGTAATCATCGAGAGGGCATCTGCTGTGCGGGTCACTTACTCGGTTTCACAGGAGGTCAGCATCATTATTGACAGCAGCCTGTCCGATAAAATGTGCGGTGCCTGTGGCAACTACAATAACAACTCCAAAGATGATATGACGACTTCAGATGGGAAAATTACCACTGATGTGTCTGTAGTTGTCAGTTCCTGGAGCGCCGGAGACTTTTCCAGATGGTGAGTATTTTAAAGTGTTGAATTCCCTCTGAATAATTGTAATTTTAATTGTAATAATTGTGCTACAATAATACAATGCATACAACATTGCCTGCTCATCTACACTTTTAACGTTCAGTTGTAGTTACAGTGGAAGTTTGAATCTCAAACTCTATCTTGCCCTTTATTATGCAAACTACAAACCTAATTTGACCACTGAAATAATCAAGTACAGATCAGTGAGAGATGGGATGGTGCTATGGCCATTCAACCGCTTATTCTCTTAACAGCAAGAAGCAAACAAGGACTCCACAGAGCCCCTTTAAAGGAATGAGAGTGTGGTTTTTAATTGCATTTGGTCCAATTTAATTAAGAAATGCCAGAGAATCCCCTATGGTAATTACTGATTAAAAAACAGGTGAGGCTGACAGGCACGGCCATCAAAAGCTACCAAGCTTGCAATCCAATCACTGCTTGTCATCCAAGGACACTTAAGACTCATCTGGGTGCAATATTAATTTGAGCCCTTGTCTTTAGTTCTGTGTTCTAGCCTTAAGTCAATCCCTTGGAGAATTAAGTTTTGTGCATCTGACTTCATTCAGCGTAGTAGTCTAGTTGTTGTGTGTGTGTGTGTGTGTGTGTGTGTGTGTGTGTGTGTGTCGATACACCAGACTGTAAACAACACATTTCTCCCATTAACAGTGCCGGCCCTGAGTGTTTGCATAGGCCTTTAAAATACAGACGTGTTGCATGTAATCTCTATTGTGCCTGAATGATCATGACTTATTTGCTTCACTACCTCTTGACTGCCTATTTTCTTCTTCATTTTAGTGGCCTGTAGAGATGTTGTATCTGCAGTGATTGAAAGCATCGGGTACACAGGTAAAAACGATTCCTCTCTGTGCTGTGAACTGGTGTTTTCTCGTGTATAGAGCAGCTGTAAAATGTACCTTTCATACCTCTTTTTTTTTCCCTTGATCAAACAGGATGAAGAAGAATGTGAAGTCGTTTGGCTTAAGTTTCTTGTTTACAGTCAGTCTTACTCATACTACTACACTTCCCCTTGATTCATAAAATGGTTTTGGTTGTTTACTGCTGGCCTGGTCTTCTATTGTTCACTTTGGAGTCATAAAGAAATCTCTCTTTCTTGAGCAACATCTCCATCTGGTGGAGAATGAGATCATAGCACAATTTCCATATTTCCATATAACTGCAGCTGGGAATTAAAGTTACATATCTTCCATCAAATGCTTGTTAATTTTAAAAAATGTGTGTTTTACAACATTTGTGTTTTCATCACTGTTCTGACCAATAAATACTTTTTTCTTTACTGTGTTACAGTGTGTGCTTAGATTATTTGTTTATTATTTTCTATAAAGTATATGTACTTCAACTTATATAAGTTTGAAATGCATTACTCCTATATCGGTAATGTGTGTGTAGCTCCTCGTGCATCTGCCACAGCTGTTGTGAGAAAAAAATATAATGTCAACCTGATATCTTAATAAGAGTGCCCTAAGTGTAGAAGGAAATAAAAAAAAGTACAGTCATGGAATTCGCATTCACCATATTGGGACAGGGCCTGCTGCCATCAAAGCATAGTCCACTAAGATCTTTATTTGTTATTAGTAGGGGGAGGAATCTAGTAGTTTGGTGTGGGAAAGACCTTGGGAAAACAGTTTTCACATGTTTTAGAGAAAAGTCTCCCTGAGAGACTACTGCAGTCATGAAAGCACATAAGTGTTCATGTTTTCTTTTTCTTTCCAAAGCATGTAAATAACCACTGAAAGCTACAACAGGCTCACTGTTTGATGCTGCATGTGTCTTTTATATTTGGCCATGGGGGGAACATGAATATGATTTAAGGTTATTATGAATACTATTTATTACCAGTGCTTGTACGAAACTGCACATGAGGACTAATCCCCCCTAACAGTACAGTGCTGTTCCTCTCCGTGTTGTTTACCTCTGTGCAGGGAAGCTCTGGGTAATTTCTGGGAGTAACTTCAGTGGCTTGGTGTTCACCCCCACCCCCCTCACCCCCACCACCTTCATTCCAGAGACAAGACGGGGGAACAGAGCTTTACTAGTCACACTCGGACCCTATATACCGTTGAATTATCTGCACAGATTGCAATAGAGAATAATTGATGTTTAACCTTTACAGCGCACAAGAGAGGTTTAGCAGTTCATATATTATTTCCTAGCTGGAGTGACAATTGGAAAACCCTTTTCTTTTTGGAAAACTTGGCTCACTGGGCGGAAAGAAGTCGTATAAAGAGTTGACCTCATATTAAGTAGATGCACGGTAAGTTCATTAATGTTCAGACTTCTGCTCCTCTCACATGACTGCATTTCAACACGTTAACGCATCATTGCGGCTAGAAGCTTAAAACACCTCCAGTCTGAAGTTTAGACCTAAAACACAGCGTTTTAAAAGACTTCCGTCTCTCAGGGACATTTACTTTGCATGTCTTAAAACAGATTAACTTTTTCCAACCCCCAACTTCCAGCTAAATGCCCATGTGAACATGTGACCATTTAATTACATCAAGTTCTCGCTTGTGCACCGCTCATAAACGCACCGCCTCAGCGTATTTTCTTTCCTATTTACCGGTGTGTGGTATGGTGATTATGTAAGTGTGCTACATTTCATTTGATTGCTGACGTACTATCCTGCTTTAAACAAGGCACAAGAAAAGACCAAGTTTCAGTTGACACTTTTACACCGAGCGATACCAACAAAAACTAATTATAAAGTGTTCCCCTTTGTATCGCGATAATTGGTGAGAACGTAAACTCACGTGATTTACTGACTTGAAAGCTACTCAGAATGGTAACATAAAATTATAAATTTCGATGTATCTATCCCTAAATGTCGTATTATTCACTTACCTATTTACATTTGAAGTTGTTCATTGTGATCTAAATAATTCAAGTTTTTTTTCTTCCTAATTACTAAACTGTTAGTAAACTCCGCATACCAATTTCTGCTTTAGCAAAATCTTTATACCTCGTTTTGGGCTTCTTTCCCGGCTCCCTATTATATTCCTTTTCATCACTGAGAAAGTTAACAAACAAGATTATTGGATTGGTTCTTGTTAGAATATTTCACACTGCATTTCTTCGACTAAACCTGATTGGCAGCCCTGTGTTGTTAATGTTGCTCCTGGGGTTGAAGCACTTTTCTCTGCTCCATCTCTCTGCTCACACCCACACTCTAGTCATGCATGAATCCCCAGCAGTGCTCTGGGCCAGGGAGGGAAACCTTGGCTCTGCTAATGTAAGCTTTGATGTTTGCATTACAAAACATTTTATTCCATGGCTTAGATTTTAGAGATTTTATAGAGAGCTAAATGAGTGTCTACCTGAATTATATTTTTGTTGTCATGTCTTGGGATTTTATTGCTGTAATGTGGCTCCGACAAACCTGTCACCAATATGCTTTTTGGTCAGTGGTGTAAAATTGTGGGTGTCCTACAACTCATCCAATCACAAGTAGCAGTCCCCCTTAGAACCTTAGCCTGTAAACATTTGAGTGTCAGGGGATCTGAAGAATGTCCTAGATAACATATAGACAGATGAACAGCCCCAGGAGACTGATGCTCTGTGTGTGAACAAGATAAACCAGCAAAACCAGTCCAAACCCAGTGACCCAATATTTAGTGCAACTCAACACCAGTCAGTCGGACCTCTCTACACCCAACCCCGACTTTCTGTGGTCCCGAGCCTAAAATAGACCTTTCCTTAACCAGTGTTACTGGGTCATACTATTAAGACACATTTTGTAAACGATCCTCTTATGTAACATCTAGCTGAGATGTAAAGTGTCCCCAGTAGTAATGGTCTCATCAGAGGGCTACGTACTCTGCAGAGAACAGTTGTAAAATGTGTGGCTCTGGAAGGAGCTATCCAAAGTTAAAAAAACAAAAACAAGCTATAAATGTGTAAAGAAACGCTTTAATCCTTATAAAACAAAGCAGGTTCTCTCTTTTCTGATGCCTCACTATTTGTCCTAACTAAGGAATCTTTTATTACTTGTCCTTGTTATATCCTTAACAAGCTTTGTTTCTTATCAGCAGGTACAATGAATCTTCTGCTGTTTGTGGCATTCTGCTCCTGGGTGGCTCCTGCACTGGGTGAGCTTAGCGGTGCTTTTTGTTCCACAGTTTCTTCCCGTCTCTATAGCTTAGTTTCCATGCTAAACACGATGATCTATCTATATAACAGGGTCTGCATTTGGCAGGGAAATGTTAGGTAAGTGTTTTGCATTAGACCTGTCACTGACACAGCATGGCCCTTTGATATGCTATTTTTTGGGGGGATTCAGATGCTTACCTATGCTGGTATAGCAGCTTGTCGTGCACTTGTTTTGGTTAAAATAACATTATATTTTTAGCATTACACAGATAGTTGTTTACATTTAAATTTTCCATTTCAACCATTGTACATCAGGCCTGTGCTGTGAGAAAAGGCCATGTCAGAATAGTGTAAACCTTTCCTTCTGCTGCAGTTTAAATAATCATTTATTCAGACGACTGCCAAGTTTTCCATTGTTAATGCTGGCCCTGGTCTTTGGTTCGCTTCTCTGTGTGTTGCCTGCCATCAGTTGAGCATGATGTTAAGCAGACTTGCCTACACTGATTTTTTAAAATCTTCTCTGACTCCTGGGTCTTTTAGAGTCAGACGTTTTTTTTTTCAGAGGTTTGTCAGCAACAAGATGGTAAAATGTGTTTTTGCAAAGCAGTAGAAGATCCTAACATTAGTATTTACTGTTGGATAATGAGGGTAAAGTGAACTCCAGGTCTTCAACCCTTGCTTTGCATTAAATAGGATGCAAGTATAAAAAAAATATCTCTGACTCTATTTTATTGTCATTTGAAACAGTTAATATCGACATTTATGTGAATGATATATGATGACACTATTTACCGTACAGGGTGTCCAAATTATATCTTGACTTATTGGAATCTAAATTTATGTTCACGAGCTGCTGGCATAAATTGGAATAGTCAAACTTACACTTCAAGTCTATTTGCCTGTGGTGATGATCTTACAGATTATGATTTTACTGTGTTCAGCATCAGTAGTAAAGGTCATACGTGAAAAAAACTACTAGGATGGTCTGACATTTAAAATCCTGTTCATAATCAGTTTGAATATTTAAGTGGAAGCTGTAAAAAACACATTGAGGAAGTGAAATGTTGCCTAGCACAAATGAGGAAGTATTTATGGAACCTGAAGTACAAACATACATTACAATGTGTTTCGCCAAGGTTACGTTCTCTGGTGTTCATCAATGATTTGTGAATTAATGATTATAACAGGTGAATGTGTCTAATTATTCTGCTTGTCAGTGAACATTAGGGAGGAATTGCACTTAAGCCTGTTACCAACTACAGGTCCTAACAAGATGTTTAAAACTAGAGGCACAACATGACTGCAGCCAGTATTTTTTTCATAATGGGAACGCAGACATGTGACAGGTCAGAAGGGTCTGTACTTTCCCACATCATTGAGCTTAGGTCAATCAAATACATACGCTGCAGGTAAACAAATATAAATCTAAAGGAAAACCATACAGTTGTTAATTTTGAGCTCTGCTGCACTTTGATGTTGCAAAATGTTTTCTGAAGTCTTTTTAACGTTGGGCTGAATTTGATTATAACAAATGCATTATGTAAAAGGTGGTGTGTGTGACAAAAATATTGCACAACCGAGACTGTGATCTAAATATTTTTGAGTAAGATATTCGTCTTGAATCCTGTATGTACACTTTAACATAGAGACAAGCTGTGGTTTGGAGTCCGTGTATTGTGCAGTTCGAATTAATCTCATTATCTGCTGAAATGTCCTTTTGCACCCATGTTAGTTTCTTTTAAAGACTAATGATTTTTATTCTTTTCTCACAGCTTCAGGACCAAATGAGGATGAAGGTTGGTATTACTTGAATAGAAGCTTAGAAAAGTCACATTAAGATAAGCTGTGTAGTTGTTTTAGCCGGCATATAAATTGGTGGTGGCACCGAACTGGCTAATGACTAGATGAATGACTAAAACTGCCGAATAGCCATAAGATGAGTGCTCTCTGAAGTGTGTCAGTGGGTAAATCTGCTTCTCATTTGTTTCCTCTCTCTGTTCTCTCCTACCAGACTACGACAGTGCGTTTCATTATGGTGAGTGCTGAGCAGAAGACTGTGTTCTTCTAATGGCCCACCCTCTGCACAGGAAACATCTGGGAGGTCGAGAGGAGTTTGTATTTTTCCACTTGTTTTTCCAGAAGTGATGGAAAACTTCCACCCCTAAGGAAAAGCCTATGAAGTAGTCCCATGGCAAATACTTCTAATCCTGGTCACTGTGCTGTAGTTCTGAACTTCAGTTCATCCAAGACCACCAAGAGCCCTGATAGAACGAACAGTGATGTATTAAATATGATAACTATCAGTCACCTTCAGTTTTTGGTAGTGGTCTCTATACCTTCATTGTAGCATTCTAGTCATTGTCTATGTCCTCTGGGTAGACCACTCAAGCAGTGTGGTTTTTTTTGGTCCTAGGTTTTCACTCCTTTTTTTGAGAGTTATGTCATAATAACTCATCTGATTTAATAGCATTCCCATACTTGTTGCTGCCTTCCTCATGGAAACACATACATTATCTTTTATTTGGGGTGTAAGCATTTTACAAGTCTGATTGTTTGGGCACCATTTTATTCCGCCTTAATAAGACATGCAACTCAGGGGTTAAAGATGACTGTGTCGTTTACAGTTTTGGTGACTGCAGTTCTGAGGAATTTGTAGTGCTCAAGCATGACCACTGGGGGCTGCAGAATAATTCTGCAATGCTGCTCTTGTGTCAGAATGCGGTTAGATATCAAACAAAAAACATTTGTTAGTTCAGTTTTTAACTGTAGACTTGGATATGCCTCCATGAATGTCTGCAAACACCAAAAGGTCTTTTTTTTTTTTTCCTTTTCAGATTATGAATCTCTGAGAATCGGTGGCCTGGTTTTCGCAGTGGTACTGTTCATCATGGGTATTGCTCTTATTGTCAGTAAGTGTATATCCACTTTAAGAACAGAGCAGATGTGCAATGTTGAGTGTCACTGTAAAACAATCTTTGCTTGTGGATCACACAGAGGTCTGGTATGGAAGCAAACACCCTCATGTTCTGTGTATCACAGCAGTTTGACCTTTATACCTTGTACATTTTCTCACGCATAGCGTATTTCTAAGGTTCCTCCTCCTACCTGCCAGCACATACTGTTACTGTCAGTGGAAGCCCTGAAATCAAAACCAACCAATAAATAAATAAGTGAGACCCACACACCATGCAGCACTCCTTTTCTGCTTCTGTGGGTCAAGACCACAGTGGATTCCTAACTGCTCTCTAAGAGTTGTGAACAGTGACTGTAACATGTTGTTAAGACTGATCCATTCACAAAAATATAAAAGCTAGCTGGTGAAAGTATAATTAAATAACAATACCACTTTGTCAAAACAACAACAGTGGAGCCTGCTATCACTCCAAAATTGAAAGACAGGTCATACATTAACCGAAGATAGCACGAAAGATATCTGTCAAATCCAATAAACCGTTTACTTATAATGTTTGTTTACATCTGCTGTCTTTGTAAGCAGTGAAGTAATCTGTTTTCCAATTGTCAGCTGTGCCTTGCTTAAGAAAAACTACACTGATTTTCCACTTTTACTGCAAAAATGTAAAATAAAAAACAACAACAAAAAAAACGTAGTAAATTTCAACAAAATGACATATTTGAAAATAACTTTATGCGATTGTAAAATGTACCAATTGGACCATTTATGTTTTTAACAACATCAACTTGCATATAACATTGTTTAATTGATGTGTTTGATTGACGATCTTAATTTAATCATCACTTTAGAAAGAGTGACATCGATTGGCACCAGGGTCAGAGGGAAGTCTTAAAAGCAGAAAATAAAAAGAGTACATAAAGAGAGCAATCCCTGGGGGTTTATTGTTTGACATTTTAAAGGTTGCCCTGGCGATTTAAAATAACATGCATCATTTGTAGAGACAACCTCTGGCGCCACCCAGTGTCAAAGTGAGTGTATAGAGTATGAACGTTATCTTTCAAATGGCTTACAGCGTTATTCTTAGTTCTGAGAGTTATGTAGGTCACTACCCTGGTGTGGGATTTCCCAGCTATTTTGCTGGCTGCATGATGAACCTTGATTACATTCTCAAGCAAATTTCGATGCATAATTCTGATCTAACTAAAATGTTGAGCCTTCTCTGAAGTTACCTTTGTATTTTGGAGAAGCTCAAGATGTCACTGGATATTAGGTTTATGTCCATAATGAGAAATCCTGCTTGGTGCATACAGTACCTCAATACAACAGTGCTCTCACTCAAGAGCACAAGAGCCTTGAGTGGCTTCTTGATGATGTTTTGTGATTGCAGTAAGCGGCATAAACACATCTGAAGGGTTAGAGGTTAAATGTCAATATACAATTATATTTATGGTACTGGCTCTTATTTTTTTCAACTAAAACATTTTTTTTAATTTGCTGTGATTTTATTACATAAACACAGTCTTGAGCTGGGATCAACAAGCTGCACACTTAAAAGGGTCCTGAGCCATGATGGCTGCATATATAGACAAGCTCAAGACTATATTTATGTACCCATTAAAGCCTTAAGCAACATCTTTTGTTTCGGACTGTGTCAGAGTTATCGATACTGTTGTAGTTAGATTGTGTCTCTTCTGTCCAACGATGAAGTTGAAGTTATAGACTTGGTCATGTTTCTTGTGTGTCCCTCCCCAAACAGGCCGGAAATGTACCTGTTCAAGGAGAGACAAGTGAAGGTAAGCTAATCGAAGTCAGATTAAACACACTCTTTTGCACTCTTTCTTTCAAGATTTGACATCATGAGAGCAAGATGACACATAACAATTAACAAGTTATTGAGACATTGACATTTTTAGTTGTGGTGTACCCACAACTGTTAGCTTTTGCTTCAATAAATCGTTTGAGACAAGAAAATTACCATTGCATGCTTCTACTTTAATGCCCTAATTTCAGGATATAATAACACTGTAGCATGAACTTTTTACATTTTACATATGTTTCACCCGAAAGTTGAATATCCCTAACTGTTTATGAGTAGTGTATATGTAAATGTTAGATTGCAGTGTTACAATGTAACAAACCTTTAACATTCCACAGATCCAGCGGTGCAGATGTGGAATCTGGTTTTACAAGGTGTAAATAATATTTTTTTCTATAATAATAACTGATATGTCAGAATATTACTATTTTAAAACTATATTATTTATAATTATATTATTTTGAAACTGAAATTGTTTCTCCAGCTTAGTAGATACAGAGCCAATGACTAGTTGAATCTGGTAAATGTCACACAAACATCTGTCCATCTATTTTTTTCTATTTGTTTCAGAATTGAATTTATCTTTCTCTTTTCCACAGTGTTGCTGACTAGTGCCAGTAGATGGCAGCAAATATCAGGATCACAGCTGAGGACAATCTTTCCATGAACACAATAAGCTTCCTTCAATTTCATATTGTTACTGTGCTCCCTTTTTAATGTGTTCATCATCAATGACATGCCAAATTTAATATATGGTAGCAGTATTGTGATTTGTATTTTTGTGACTTTAAGGTTGGTGCAAAATAAATTTTCATTTATAAACATCAGTCATTGCCAGTTGGTTATTGCCTATTGTTTGTATTCTAGGCTGTCAGAAGTAGACCAGTTCACATAGCCCTTTTATCATGGTGCACTCCTGCTGCTGACACTGCAGACAGTTCAGTTGCACATGCAGTTGGGAGACTTAACTACTAGCAGTGACTGCCTGAGTCAAGTGCTGCATTGTGCTTCTCTGGGAGAAGGATCTCTTTAAAAATACACTTAGTCTGACAAATCAGTGTTGCTAATTGCCAGACTTTTCCCACTAGTGAGCCTAGAATCCCCTGCAAAGGTAAAAGCCACATGTGTAGGGTATATTTTCTCCCTGGAGTTGCAGGAAGAGAGGGGACTGCACTGCACAAATGACACCACGTGAAACAAACTGGTGCATTTGAGCATACAACTCCACACGCCTTACATTATAAACTTTAAGAAATAATTGAGCCAAAAGCAGACAAATAATACCAGCAAACACTAAATATTCATTCATATTTCCATTTTTCACTCTTCATGGCTCATTAAATACAGTTCAATTGTCTGTTTTCTGGTAGGATTAAATTATTTTTTTCTTCTGACTTGGCCCACTTCCCCCTTGTAGTCCACACCCTTACATATTTATCACAAGGGAGTTGCACTACTGTGAATGTAATGTTTTAGCGTGACCAGCAGAGGGTTGATGAGTTTTACTGAGCAGCTCAGCCCGTTGTCCTGTCTAGCTACCTCACTTCACATTCATCTTACACTGCAAACCAGCAACACTTCTGGAAGACAGAGATCTTCTACATCCCTGCAGTGCAGCCATGGCCACCACAGGTTTGTTTCTTCTTTTTAATAGGATATGTAAATGTGTAGCACATAGAGAAGAATACTATTATCTTAAGATGGACAAATGTAATAGTTTTATTGTCTTTTCTATCTCTACGTAAATAACTTTTATTTTCTTGTGTATTTTTATATAGTCAATTAGCCTGCAGCTATTGTTGCTACACTGACAGTCAGTTTAACTGCTGAAGCATAAAATAGCAATATAACAAAAGGAGTTCAGTGAACTTCCAAATGGACAAAACAAATACACAATTATAGAAATTTTAAAAGTTAGTCTTTGTAGTGGAGGAAAAACTGGAAAGAGAAATACAAACTGCCAGCTCAGCCACTTTGGAGCGAGGTTTCAGCAACATAAAAGCCGCATTATTGATGCTCAAACATCCAAACAGTTTGGCACAGGCTGCAGCCTGCCACACACATCTGCAAAATAAGTTGCTGCATTGGTCAGGAGTGACCATGTCTCTTGGTTATTCTGCATTAAATATTACTAAACCTTCTGACCTGTATTTGCTCTTATTTTCTTTGCTGTTGTAATGAAAACCCTGTATCCTGCTGCTGGCTTGTAACCCACTTTTCATAGTGCATCTTTTTCTGCTGAGCAAAGATGCTGCATTGAACATGTCTCAGAGGAATCAAGTATGCCTGAGGAGTTGTGGAGCCAAGCCTGCAGATCTAGAGAGCTGCAAAGATTGCAGTCCTTTCTCCTGGGTTTAAAAAATAAAAGCTTATTGCTGCCCTGTGCGCGAAAATACACAATTTTTTATTTGCTCTATAAGTGACCTGACTCTTTCTTTGCAGAGACAATGTTTCCAGACCGAAGTGATTTTGATTATGGTAAGCTTTATACCACTTGCCAATTTAAAAATACAGCACCATGTTTAAAACACTTTTCAGTACAGTATGATTTAAGTTAATTGTAACCTTAAAGAATCCGAATGATTAATTGCTATTTGATTTGGTCCTTTGTAGATTATGAGACATTGCGGACCACAGGAGTTATTCTCGCTGTTGTTATGTTTGTCTCTGGGATTTTGATAGCCCTGAGTAAGTCTCAAATGGACCTATGTGCAGATACATTATTGCATGTTCATAAGCAATTTGACCTTTGTAACAAGTCTATTATTCCTCAAACAGGTAAAAAATTCACAAAATGTGTAAAATCCTCATCCAAGTAAGAGTTCTGCAAAGTTCAGTGGATGATCCGCCTGTGCATGCTGTATGAACTTGACTTGCGGGGGGAACCCCAACCAGTGTGGAAAAATATAAAATTTTCAGTCTTGTTTTTTGACTAAAATTGAGTTTCCCACAGCTTTTCCTATCCCTGCCCTGGATGCCTCTTATCTTAATTCCCCTTCCTGTACTGCATACACAACCTAAATCACACTTTCAACACATTAGAGAGTTTTCACAGAAGATTGTATGACAAACTAGTGGGTAGTGCTTTTGATCTTCTCCTTATCTCTGTGTTTGTGTTGGTAGTGTGTGGGCAGTATATATTCTCAGCTAATTGCATGCGTGTATGGCCACAGCAGAGGAAAGAGGGGGGTTGACAACGCAATTACCTCAGAACCCTGTGGCTTCGACTGACTTTGGATTCTGTAAACCTGACAATGGATATTCGTAATAAAATGTAACTCTAAGTTGAAGTCGTGGCCACAGTTTTCAAACTGCACAACAATATTTTATTGATCAAGTTAATGCACATTTTTATTGACTCCTTAATTTCCGTTTGCAGTTCCAGCTCATCTGGTACCCAAATTCCAAAGACAGAGGGTAAGTTCACTTCACTGAAGGGGAATGTTTCATTTTGGATCTACTGTTTTTTTGCTTCTGTGGTTCTCTCTAATTAGTTTCTTCTTCCTCTGCAGTACCTCCTCAAACTGTATAGAA
The DNA here is from genome assembly GCF_033026475.1 of Channa argus. NCBI lineage: Eukaryota > Metazoa > Chordata > Actinopteri > Anabantiformes > Channidae > Channa > Channa argus. Next base: position 14,293,463 of record NC_090203.1, on the reverse strand, counting down.
CATACAGTGCAAGGGTGAAGTAAAAAAATAGAGAGAGGAAGTCCCCACATGAACCACAACAGCCAATACATGCACACGTTGGATTTAAACATTGGTTTACAGCTAATATACCTCTGTTTGCTAGATGATCAATAAACAGGATTTTCCAATGCATCCCAAGCTGGTTTCATTTAGCCTTTCTGAATTCTGAGGACAGACTGTAAGTGTTCAGGTTGAATGTCTATAGATTACACCGTATTGTGTGAGGTCTACAGAAATGTAAAATGACACAAAAGATACTCCCAAACATTAGACTAGTTGATTTATTCAAATACATCAATTATTGACTCTCCTCTTTACATTTTACTCTTGTAAAACAGTAAAATTAGGAGTTTGATTTCCCATTTCCCCATTTTGGATCATTGTTATCAGCCGCATGCATTACATTGTTGCAGTTGCAACATCTTTCTGTATATTTCCACTATTTGGGGGCTTAAAAAGCAAAAAAAAAAAAAAAAAAAAAAAAAAAAAAACAATAACAATAAAACAAAAACAAACAGTAAGACATCATAGCATAGAAAAAAATAAATAAATAAAATAGACCAAAAATAAATCATGTGCCAAAATTTAGCAGCTACCATAATGTCTTGATAAATATTAAAAGATGGCATTAAGTGCTGTATTACATTTTGAAAATGTTTTTATATTACAATGGATACAAGGGGTATGAACATGTTGGTTTGATGTTATACTATCAACATTGTCCCCTATTTTACATTGAAGGCAAAAGTATAAAAAAAATATATTTATAGGATGTCAAACCTAAAGAATAAGACCAATCTTCGAAACAATGGTCTTAGCCACTCAACATGATTTTATCAGTTCCTTTAATAATCAGAAATAGTAATTATCTCAGCAGATGTAATGCAGCAATTTATGAGCAATTTTTTGAGAAAATTAGACAATATTTCATTATTGTTTACTTGTGAGACAGATCTCTTGTCTGTCTGTGCTTACAGGAATGTATGACATGTCTGCTAAAATAGATGACACATACTGTAGATGAGACGCAGCTCAAACTATTTATCCCTCAAAATACAGTCAGAATGAAACCTAATTTCACCTGTGACTAAGGTTCAGGTCACAGCCATAAAGGTCGATGGAAGTGGGGCTTAAAAAAATGAATGCTCTGTGTGACTGCAGCTCACACAGTGACTGCTGCTCATACAACTTTTTAGTGGGACGGTGTATTTTCCGTTATTCTAATTTCTGTGTGTGCCCTTAAAATCAAAACAGTCACATGGAACACTGTTACTGTACTATTATTCATTGCCCATGACAATTTGTCACCGCACTTACTCATGTAATGTGTGTAATAACAAAGGACATTCTTTGTCACAATCACTTTCAAATAATTTTACATAGTAAAGTTAGTTTTTCCACAAAGAAAATAAATTGTATCTGATGGTACAACTATAATGTAACAAGTATGAGATAAAGTTCAGTAATAGATTGGTGATAATTGTTTCATTTTTTGTAAAATACATACTCTTAACATAAGCACCCATGCAGACTAAGATCAAAACCATCACTTAGTGTATCAATATGATAACATATTATGATGGGGGGGTTTTGACAAGAGATTTAGAAAGGTTTCAGGGACATTGTCCTAGAGGTCAAAGTGACGATTTCATAGAAATCAACTTTAAACTGGGAGTGTAGCCTATTTGGAAAATGATTACTCCACTTTCCACAGCACCATCCATACCTTCTACTTTTTAAAGGTAACTAATGCTTTTCATTTTCTGTTTATAATATTAAATATCCATTTTGAATTAAAAAAAACATATTAGTCAGGAACGGCAGGAGCATTTTGTAAAGAAAGCCTCAGTTGGAGCATAATACATCTTGGATTGAAATGCTTTGCCCGCACTTGAATACTTTAGCCTGTGCGTGGAAAAATAAATTACGGAACTATTTCTTTACAGACACTAAATCACAGGTAATTTAAGCTTTATGCAGTAAAGCATCACTTGTGTAATCCAATGTGAATTATATCTAGGTATTATTATGCCAAATGAATTTGTTACAACATATAGGCCAGAGACTCCCAAAATCTCATAGCAATATTCTGTAAATCCCCTTCTCAACAGAGGAAACATCATAGACTCATTCCCTCCAAATTGGGATTACTATTGTTTTTAATCATTCCTGGTCCTGCAAGGACACGTTGCGTCGACGAGAGGAAGCGTTTCGTTTCTTCAGCATGAGCTTGAGCTAAAAATTAAAAGATAGACTTCAATAAATAAAGAACTGGGATTGAACTGGCCTCCAAACCGATGCAGAACTTTACAGTTGAAGCTATTGATAGCTCACCTGATCTCCCTGTGGGCCACTCTGCAGCAGGTGAGCTGGTTGGTCATTCTCCAAGTTGCGGATACTGGGATCGGCTCCTTTGTTCAGCAGCAGCCGTAGGATCTCCTCCTGGTGGGGGTTACCATGGAGACCAGCTGCCATGTGTAAAGCGGTGTGACCATGAGCCTATAGAAAGAGTGAAAATGAAGCATGATTCAGACTGTGTAAAGTCAGGCATGTATACAATGAGTATATTTGTGTAAAGAATTAAACACATGAAATCCAGTTCTGAGTTTCATGTCAGTGTGGGACTCACTTTCATGTTGACAAACTCTTTCATGTGGGGCAGGGGAATATTTAGCAGATAACGCACCAGCTCAATGTTCCCCTCCTTAACAGCCAAATGCAGCACAGTCTTGTTACTTTTGATTTCCTGGAATCCGAGAATTGGAAGGGATGAAAAATTAACAACATAATGAAACCACAAATCAGATTGAGACCTTCAAGTGTCAAACAAGAAAGTGAAAACAAAAGCAAGAGTAGGGCAGGTTTGGCTCCCACTGTGATATTTTTATGGTTAGATAAAACCTGGGCACTTCCCCTGTGAACTGTGTATACAACAAAAGGTCATGGTTTAGGGTGTTGGACTTTAGTGCTTCTGTGATCTTTACATTCAGCTATCTATAAGTTCTCTATGACAGAACAACAGCTCATGTGACATTCAAAATAGGGAAAGCAGGACTGTACCTGGCTATGCAGGGATGCCCCCCCATTGAGCAGCATCTGCACACATGAAAGCTTCTGCGTCGCCTTGGTCTGAAGGCTAACATCAAGCAGCCCACTGGCAGACAAGGCCTTCATGGTGACACTGTGAGAAATGGCTGCACAGTGCAGTGGAGTCATACCTGAGGCAAAGACAAAGACTAGTATGTATTAAGACTTTATTGATGAAAAGAGAGAAAAAGATTCCATTAAACTTGAATTTAAAACCAGGCCCAAATTCGAACGTATGGTAACACAGTGTCCCTTCTGGCTGATCATTGACCCAGTATATAACATTGAATCACCTTCAAAATTGCGAGCCTCCAGGTTGACGCCAGGTTTGCAAGATAGAATTACCTGCGAGAAAAGACTTGCTCAGTATGTAGATAGCTTTTCTGACCTGCTGTAATAACGATTTACTCAGACATAGTTCAGTCATGCTGCCATTTACCTGCAGAACAGTAGGGAATCCATAATGGGAAGCCAGATGAAGTGACGTTTGTCCTTTAAGATCACAGGCATTGATGTCGGCTCCTAATAACAGCAAATCTTGCACGATCTCTGTCTGGTTTGCTGTCACTGCCACTAGTAAAGCCGTCTGCACAGGCACATTCATTAATCACAAATTATTTTATTTGTCTAATAAAAACACGCAACAAACAAAGCTATTCACACATTTTGGATTTTTTTTTCATACCTTTCCCTTGTGTTCTTTGGCATCAAGCTTCCCTATTTCTTTCAGCCTCTCTGCAGCAGCAAAGGCACATTCCCTATACCCCTTGGCAGTGTAAATGTGCAGAATGCTGATAGAATGAGAACAGGCAACAAATTATTTAGAAATATGGCTGAAGAATCATGGTAATCTCAGCAACAGATGTCACAATACTCAACTTACTCCATTTTTTTTGTCATATCTTAGTTTCTAGTCATCAAACATGAGTGGCTGACTCACTGATATCTTTTGTTTTTCTTTATCTTTCTAGGATTGCCAGATTGCACGTGGCTGCCACTTTTAGATTGTGACTGAAAGTGAAACTCCTATGGAAGTAAGTACATTTTGCCTGCACATTCATACAAAACTGTAATGTCAGCAGTGTTTGAATCCAGAAACACTGCACTGTTCTGAATAGTCTTTCATGACATATGGTAAAAGCCCAATGTTCAGTGTAGTCTGTAATATTGCAATCTACTACCCCAGAGAAAAATGTGTATAGGTCCATATTTCCCAGGTTTTTCATGGGGATAGTTTGCAGACTCGTATAAACTAACAGCATATACTCACACGCACGCAAACACTAATAAGCACTTACGTGTCTCCATCTTCATCCTGTCCAGCAGCTCTGTTGTGGTCCATCCTGCTCAGCAACATCCTGGCCTCTGCAAGCTTGGTGGTATCTATCGACGAAGTAAAACTCGGCTGTGTGAGGGACCAAGATGAAGCCATATTGGGATCTGGGACTGTCATGGGGCACATCTGTTCAAAAGAAAACCAAAGAAAAGCAAAAGTATTTTTATGCACTTCCAGTTAAATACAGCATGTTAACTAAAGGGCTGACAAAGGAAGTTCTCTTACAAATGTCGGAAACATTGTATCTCCAAATTCTGGGACCTGCTGCTGTGGGCTGTATTCAGATTGCATTGGGAGGCTGTAACCTGTTGCATGGCTGGGTCCTGGATGGTTAGTGAAATAATTGAGTGTAGGCTCTGGTGTCGGGTTCCACTGCTCATAGCTCACTGCCATGTCTGTGTAGCTGCTTGATGCACCTAGGATGGAGTTTTATTCATCAGCAGTGAGTCATTATGCTTAATATAAAATAATTACAAACACATTTATTGTGCTGTGCACAACATGTCCGACTCTTACCTGTGCAGGTAAATGGTTCTGACAAGGACAGTTGCTGGAAGAAGAGGGGGGGGGGAATATTATGAACAACAACATCTTTAAACGTGATATAATTTTTAGTAAGTCCTGAGCTGCTCAGTGTGGGGACGTACTGTAACAGTATTCGGAGGAACGGGATTTGTGCCGGCTGTAGAGCAGGGAGGTGGCACAGAGGATGTCTCACGCCTTCTCTTCTCTTCCAAGAGTTTCTTTACTGTGGGCAGAGTGCAACACGGCTTCTCCTTTGGCGCTGCAAAAAACAAGGATTGGACAAAATTGTACAATGTTTCAAAGCTGAGGGAGGTCCAAAACGCTTGCATTTTATACAGCAGATCAGTGGTGATTTTGCGGGCTTGATCCAGAAGTTAATTATTTAGTTATTATGAAAGTTTGCCATTTATTTTCTGTCAATCACTGAATTCATCAACTCTGGAAACAGCTGCATCCCTCATCATACAAGAAAAACTGCAAACCTGTTTCTCCAGTCACATCATAAAAACCACAGTTAAAAACTAATAAAGTGAAAAGATAAAACCCTTTAATGATATGTAGACAAACTTTTAGTTTTTACTGCTGAAAATAAGTTCTCTCTTTTTGAATCTCTGAATCACAAAATATGTCAAATGGGTTTTGGGTAGACTCTCTGTCTTTTTAATCACACTGAAAAAAAGGAACAGTTTTAATCTGCATCCCATTGAGAGATGTTTGGCTGTGATGAGAGTAGAAATATGAAACATGTTCATGTTGCGGCCTTGAACTCCTTTTAATAAGCCTACAGTTGTTATTTCTGCCTGCTCAGTTTCTCCACAATGGCATTTTTCTGTTCACCTTCAGCTATCAACATCAAATCCATCATATTATGTGTTCTGTTTCCACCTGATGATGCAAGAAAGCTTTAATAAAATAATTGTAATTTCCATTTAACAGGTAAAGGAAAGGAGAAAAATAGGAAAATAACATTGCAAAACAGAATTCTGATGTTTCCAGCTGACATAATCTGACCACACAGGTTGTTTCCTAAAATACTTCTTCACCCCACATGTGAAAAATAAAGCGATATTTCCACCCTGTCTGTGGAACCAGAGTACAAAGATAAAGCTCTGACAAAACCTCCTCCATTAGGAACACAGTTCATGTGGCCATACAAACCAGAAGATTCATCAGAAAACCTGCATGGGATTGCCACTGCTTATTTTCTATGACAGCTTCCTGTCTCGCTCCGTTACGCTAACAAAAAAAGCAAACCACATCTTCCTGCCTTTACTGTGTTGCAGGCACGTCACCTCAACACGTGTAGTTGCCTTGTGCTTTCTATTGCACTGATGTCTGGGAGGCAGAGCAGAAGAAGAGTGGTGTGTTCTTTTGTCATTTCTCTTTTTCTTTTTACAGCAGAATGCTGTGAGCTGTGGTAAGCCAAACATAGACAAGACAGCTCTGTTCACTAGAGCAAATACAAGGACAGTGTAAAAAAAAAAAAAAATGCAAATTCGAGTGAAAAAGAAATATGAGTTCATGGACTTGCCAGTATACTGGTGGTTCTCTCTTCTCAAAAACAACTATCTCACTTCCAGCTGAAAACCTGCCCTTAACAATAAACCCTTGTGCTGTTCTCCGTGATGTACCATTACCACGAAAAGGTCACTTTATCAGAATAAATGACATCAGTCAGTACATTTCACTGACACCAAGTTTCATTTTCGGGTTCAGAAGTGTTACTCTACTAGGTTACTTAATCCTGACTCATTTGATCTTTAAAAAAAAGCCACCTTTGGCATTTTTATAGATTACTTAATAACTACACAATGTAGATGAAACTGTAGTTAAGCAAACCACCACATAATAGAAGTGTCTCACAATTTCACATCAGCTGAGAGAAGCTAGAGGTTTACTGGCACAAATGGCTTTTTAATTGTTATCCAAGACTAAGAGGACACTCCCATGTTGGGTAAACACTAACTGCCCCCACACTGTATTTGGGCTACTCTGCTCTTTATTCAAATAAGGCTTGTGGAAACCCCTGGACATTGAGTCATGTGCGTGGGAGGGTGGGGATTCCGACGACCTTTCTCTTTTGGCTCGGATCTCAGAGAAAGAAAGAAGCAGTGCACAGTCAGTTTCCTCATTTTGTGGTTTAACAGACCCAGCACACATAACAAAATATGTCACCACTAAGGCTTGTGTTAAAGAAGGCATGAACAAAGAATGTTAAGCAGAGCAGGTAAAGCTATCACGTCACACAGCTCGCTAGTCTGGCATTAATGAAAACGGGAAATGAAAACAAGTAATGGAGGGTGGAGGTGCATCAGGGTTTCCCCAAATGATGACCCAACTCTTGGATTCACCCAAATAGCTTTCATGCAATGAGAACCGAGAGAACATCAGATACATGAAGGTATCATGGAAATGACTGAATGAAGAGTTGATGTATAGTAGCCCATCAGCAAATAGGTAAGACATAGTTACTTAGAAAAACTGGGTTATTTGACTCAGATTTAGGATCCACTGTCCCAAACAAACTCAAAATAAAAACTCAAAGATGTTTTCAACATAATAGTAGATGTGTGTAATCTTAGATATATTTGAGTTAAATTTGAATTATGATGCTGCCATTGATGAATGCTGACAAAAAGTACAACATTGTATATTCTCCATAAACATGGTAAATAAAGAAAATGTAGGATTTTTGCAGTAACTTGTATTCAGCCATAAATAACAAATGAAAAGATGTATACTCACACTTATCAAAGTGCATGTCAGAAACGGTTTTGCTTTGAAGTTTTCAACAGGTCTTCCTCTTGGTCACCGATCTGTTCAAAGCTGGATAAACCGACAGAGCCGGAGGGATCTGTGGTGTGTGTGAGATGCTCTGGTAGCCTGAAGTCTGTGTCTGGTGCTTGTACACACAGAGCACGTTGTTCCCCATCACCGCCCCCAGCTGTGTTCCACGCCCTCTAGCAAAGGGGAAGCCACACATTTAACATTGCTTCAAACTAAGGCATGTTATATTAAAGAGAACAGAATGTGAGAAAAAAGAGCTGGGATATACACTTACTAGCTATGTAAACAATAACTACTACAAGTATACAAATGGGGACATTATGATTCACAACAGTAAAGAAACATGCCACAATGTAAAAAAACAATGTAATGTTAATAACAAGTAAAAGTCCGGCACTGACAATCTACAAGTAAAAGTCCCAAAAGGAAAAGCAGTCATTTTATAGGATGACTCATTTTCTGACTATTATATGAATTGATTATAGTTATTGATGCATCATTGTAATGCTGCTGCTGGTAAAGGTGGGGATAATTTTAATTACCTTATATCCTGCTAAGTTGTTTGTGAATTTCCCTTTCTGAATCAACAAGTCTTGTCTTAACATCTAATAATACATAATCTGAATCTAAAGCTATCAGATAAATGTCAGAGTAAAAAAAAAATAGCTACCATTATTTTTTCATGGATTATTATGTATGGAAGGAAAAGCTTTCGAAGAAATAGAAATGCATAAATTTAGTACAAGCACATCAAAACTGGATCTCAAAAAGTGCAGTTTACTTTCCATCACCTGTACGATCCATCTTTAAAATGTATTACAGCTTTAAATGTATTTGTACCAATCATGGACAATGGCTCCTACAATCATATTGAAAATCATATTGATGCATTTTAATGTTTGTCGAGGCTCCCTAAATTTAAACAAATTTTAACTAATTAACATATCATGTTTAATAAGCTGATCTCATGTATTAGGTATATTATTAAATTGAAACGTTAGGTCTCTGTACTTACGTACAATACTTGTCACTTGTTATGCTACAAAATGTGAGAACAAGCGTTTTGGCAACTCAACGAATCTATCAAAACCTGTAACTTCATAGAGAGAGATTTTACTTGACAACATTTTAATGAGTTGCCAGTTTCTTTGTTTCACTAACAAACTCAAAATAATAATGAAGATAATAATAAAACACTACAACAAAACAACAACCTTATACTAAAAACAGTGTTTCAAAATGTAAGGTTTTCTTAAACCTAAATGAATATTTACAAAAGTCCATCAGTAGAATCTGTGTTTGCACATTAACAAATCGTATGTCAGAATATTGTACTTTTTTTTTCCATCTTGCTCAAATACATTTGAACGTCAATGAAATCAAACACAAGTTGTGTGTTATGCTACAAGTTAATGAAATAATAATTCAGCCAAGGCTGAAGAATTAAAAGGGTTGATGGGGAAAATTGATTTCAGAGAAAGAAACTCCATAACATTGATAAAACTCTGTGAAAGGTGAAATGATGTATTCTAAACACAGCCCTAGGATCTCACTTTTTTGAAAGGTAAAAACATATACACTTAAAGCTGCTCCTCTGTAGAGAACAAATAAGTGGCCAGAGGACAGCATGGATTTAAAGGTAATAATTAATGAGAAACATGAATGATATGGGTTTAGGGGTTAGGCTCATGACTTCCAACTTACTTATGAAAACTTAAAATTCCACCTCCTCTTCTGCTTTTCTTATCATTTGCATTTTTTTATTTACAGACAAAAAGAAAAAAAACAAAGTGTGGCCAATAATTAAAGAAATAATGAAAGACAATTAGCAATGTAACCACATCAGTGTGATTAGTCACTAACCCTACTTTTAGCTTGGTTTCTAATTCCCAGACAGAGAGTTGAAAGTTAAATAATATTACATTAATCTCTTATGGTCTGGACACAATATTTATTGTATATGGATGCATACATCAATGTTTCTGTCTGTGTGTCTATGTAAATGTACCTATACATTTCTTTTGTGGCATAGGAAAACATAACTATGTGAACTACTTATAAATGGAAAATTATTTCCAATCTAGTGTGTATTATTTTTTAGATCAATACAGAATCTTGATGTCATTTTTATTTATAGTGAGGTAATTTTAGTCCAAAGTAAGAAGTGGAAGTTGAAATAGCAGAAATATACCAGAGAGCAAAAGTGTGTGGAAAGAAAGCAGGCTATAAAGAGATTTTCAGTTTCAAATGGATCAAATTTTAAAGTTGCACTCTGGCTATAGGAAGTCTCACAGCTCTCTCTGCTGGTCATACAAACTCCAGCTGACAGCAACATTCAAGACTTTTAAACTCATAAGTCAAGATGTTGACTGGCTGGACAAAGGACTTCACTGGATGAACGAGTATCAAAACAAAAAGTCTCTTGAGTAACCAAACTATAAATCTTTAAATGTCATTTTCAGTGGTTGTGTATAAAATACAGTTAAAGTAAAATAGGCCTTGGTATTGATGGTGCATGGCCACTAAGAGTCAGTAAAGTCACACTTAAAGCACAGGGCTGACATTTAAACAGCTATCACACTTAAGATTTCCTGTCTTCATGATTCATTTTCAGATGGTCTAAAAACACACAGTGATGGTCATGGTCATGTCCTCTACTGTAAATACCAACTTCTGCCAACAAGATATAGTAAAGTTTCTTGATGTGGAGAATCGCACAAAACATTTTTAACTTTTTTAACTAAAAGTGTTGTATTTTAGATTGCATTGAAATCTTAAAATACACCTTCTCAAACCATACATTCTGGCAGATTAAATTTGGAGTCACAAATATGCCAATCTGCGTTGAGTTTGCACTAAAACAAACTGGCGGTATTTCAGCCCACCTGATGAAGGATAGAGTTTTGACGTCAGCTCTCAAAAGTGAATACTAATGGGAAATAAGAGTCACATCATCTTGTGGTTTCCAGGCAGAACATCAGTGCGAGCGGAGCAGGTATGAGGATCTTAAGTCTTCTTTATTCCACATTTTAACCTTTCAGTATCTGTCACATTGCAATGGTTTGTGTGAAGAGAAGATACATACAAAAATAATGCCATTTTAAACAAAATGTGAATATAGAACTTGCTACAGGAAGTATATGTCATAAAGCTTAATGTTTTTTAATCTAACGTTTTAATAATATTAAAGAAATCATCTAACGATGATTTTCTTTCTCATCTCTTTATGGGAAATGCCCAGACAGAAACTTTTGACTCATTGTGACACTGGAAATGTTTACTATTAACTACTGCAGAAGAAATAGTTTGAATCTGTTTCAAACAATTTAGTTCATTTACCTTTAACACTGAAAGGAAATACAGTGTAATATGAAGGAAGAAAATATAATTTTGTAAATTTGTAAAGCATGTAACACAGGACAAAGTTTGGTCTCTTTTTGTATTTTAGAAAGCACTTAACTGAGTTGACAGATTTGGCCATGGCGTACAACAGCTTCTTCATTGCAGGCCTATTTTTTCTTAGCAGTAAGTATGTGCTCACACACACAAAGACACAGTTGTTTGGGTGGTCTTACACAGGAAAAAAGAAACCACAGACATTTAGTTTGCACGACGGAAACTTAACTGAAGGAGGTGTTGCTGCATGGTTTTATAGGCAAAAAAGTATCAGCTCTGACTGAGTCTTGTTTGTTTCTCTTTCTGGTCTGCAGACTTGGCTGAGGCACTAACAGGTGAGTATAGCAAGAAGAAAATGCACATACCCTTGAAATACAGTTCTTATTAATTATTAATTCATTATCAATTCAAAAAATGCAAACCAACCATGTAGAATGAATCAGTGTTTCCACTTACGTTCACATCCTTCGTTTCCTCCATCCCACTCTTCTTTCCTGTTCCCTCACTATCTGTCTTGTGTTTGCCAGACAACACTGTGTCTTGCTACAGGATTGAGCCAGGCACAATAGCAGGCATCATTTGTGCAGACGTATTGTTGACACTCATCATTGTCATTGTGACCTACCGCTGTGCCAGCTTTCGACGTCAAAAGATAGATAATGGTAAGGTGTAAATTCAGAAAGGGGTCTCATTGTTGTAGTTTATATTGTGAATGTCTGGTCTCTCAACGTCTTTTGAGGATTGGTCTGTTTTTTGTTGTTGTTTTTTGGTAATTTCACACACCCTTACTTTTTTCTTTTCGCTTTCATTTCTGTTTTTCAATAACAAGTTCTATTCTCTTATGTCTTCACAGCTAATAAAGTTTATATGAATGTCCGGGCCAACTGCAAGAGCTAAACCAAAGATGGTGCAGCACCTTAAAATAATTATGACTTTCTTGTTTTAGATCCGGCTCTATAAAGCTTTGTATTTTGTTTTGAATATTAAACATTAGTAGAGTTTGGGTTTTTGTTAAAGAGTAATATGTAGACATGCAATAAACCATCAGCCAACGATTTAAAACCTACATTGACCTTTTACGTGCAAACACATGCATATGTGCTCTTCAGCTTCCTGCTAGGAGTTACCTTAATAAACCTCAATATATCAAAAGTGTATTATGCTGTACTACAGAAACTTCATGTCTGCTAATTAAATTCTGCAGTCTGATTAAAATATCTGAACGAATAAATGAATAAAGGAATGAATGATATGCAGTTGTATGTGTTGCAACTGTAACTGCACCAAACAGCGCCCTCTGCAGTTGAACTTTGTGGCAAAATGAGTTACCTATAGTTTTACTGGCTCTAAATCTGTAAATATTTAAAATTTTAAAAGCAGTGTTTAATGTCTATTATGTTTTATTACACGTAGTGATTTTACATAGATGTTTCATAATGTATGTTGCATCTGTCAAACTAACAGTCAACAAAGTTTTCAGCAAATATTGTGTTTACTTACTACTTTTGTGTATTGTGTAAAAATGTTGGTCAGTTTCTATTTTTTATTTTTTCGGATATATTTTTTAGCTGCCAAAGGTTGTTCACATCATACAAATCATAATGCTGTGGATGCATGCAACATCTGAGCTGTGACTAATACAGGAAATCAGATTTGGGACAGATGACGTGAAGTCCCATGGCGTGTGTTAAGACGATGCTGTGGTTTCTGGACCAAAGCTAGTTGTAAATTATCTGTCTGATCTAGGGGTCAACGGTAATCACTAACTGGCTCGAACAGACAGGGAAATTACTTTCACTGCAGATTTTTTCTCAAGAGGCCAGGCATGGTGTTGTAATGTTTTGGTCTAAAGACTCTCAATATATGTTCACAGAAAGTCGTGTTATGTTTTACTTAAGCTTGTAATCGCTCTGAGGTAACATGACTGTTAAACTTAAGGGAAGCTTTTGACACCATGTAACATTGTATGATATGTAGACACTGGCAGTTGGCCAATAGTTTTACAGTTTTACTTAGCAATAAAATAGTTTATTTGTCTGCATTTTAGTTTTTTTGTTTTCACCCCTATAACCTGTACAGAGGTAGTAAGAAATTAAGTATATTTACTTAAGTAGTGTAGTTCACAGTAGTATGCAGTATTTCCATTTTAGGTTACATTGACTTTCGTCCAAATACAGATGAAAATATAGTAATTGTACTCTGCAATTTTTTTTTACAGCTTTTACAGCTGTAGTTACTAATTGCATGTGCAGATGTAGATTCTTTATGCAAAAACTAATTAATAAACAATTCAAGATGTATAAGTCAGAACATAAATTCAAAAAAATCCTACTCAAACTTAAAATAAATCAAACTCAAATTTTTGTTTCAAGCCAATTTATTAACATTTGCCCTTGTTTTTTTATGTTTACTATAACCATTTGTATTTTTATGTAATAAGTTTGATATTCATCTAAATAAACATTGTTGGTGTTATGTGTATACCGTGTTATTTGAATCAATCTGTTTCACAATAACATAACAAAGTATCCTTTTATGAAAAAGGAAGTGAAGCACAGCTTGATTAAAGATAAACCTGTGGTTTAACAACACAGAGACTAGGTAGCAGTGGCAGTGGCCAGCTATCTGCACTAAAATAAAGGTCACGAGGAAATGCTCTATTCTGAGATATGATTTCCCTTATTTTAGCAGAAACTGACATACAATGAACCTGACCTTATAAATCTCCTTAGCTGGGCATAATTTGAAGTATTGGTATGCTGTTAAAAAGCTAAAAGAAGGACTCAATCTCATGATCACCTACAACAAAGTAAATATATTGAGAGACTAGCAACCCAAAATCCACAAATGTGGCATTAGAGAGAAGAAACACAGCAGCTTCCTCTTCTCTGAGTGGACTCCCTCCTCCTTATCTGACACTGTTACATGCAGACAAACCCTGACAACACTGACAGCGTTGCCTGATACTTCTTCCTCTCATTTCCAACATCTTGTTTATGGCTGCGACAACACAACCATTTGAAAGAGAATAGAAGGACTGGTGGTCTTCTTTCACTTCCTGCTCAACCAGAAACCAACATTAAGATGTCCGACGCTCTTTGTATTGTGGGTTCCTTGTTTGGTAAGTGATGTGTTGTTTAATGTATTTTACAAATAGGACGATTGATGAAATAATAGTAAATGAGAGTGTTCAGTCTCTCAAACTGTTGTTGATATGATCTAAGGTTTTATTGCCCTTTTGTCTTTCAGGTTCCACAGAAGGACAGCAAGGTATCTTTCTTTTTTCTTTTGCTCCTATTGAAAGCTAAAGAATGAAGCTGTGTCTTGTGGCTTTATATTCAATCTTGTGTTTTCACTTTTTTCACAGAATGTGGCTCCTGTTACCTAATAAACATGGGGTCTGTTATGGCCATTATTGCATCTGATATTATCTTAACCATCTTCATCACGATTTCTGTGTTCTGCTTTGTAACTCATCACAACAGAAGGAGGGAATGGGATTCTCATGATGGTGAGACCTAGATTTTTGAATATTACTTTGTGAATTGTGTAGTTGTAATTGTGCTGAGTGATGCTAGAACAGGTGAGTAGTCATTTTTATATTTTAAACAGGTAGAAGAAACGTGTCATCATCAATATCAATGAAAATGCCTACAGAGGTCACAGAATCTCCCTACCAGGTAGAGCTGCATTATGATTTAAACCTCAAAGACAATAAATATGTGGATTATACTGGGAAATTATATAGTTGAATGTTTTAATGATATATTATTTGTACTTCATGATAAATTGCTTTTACTGCTTTGTAGGAGTTACACGGAGTCCAATCAGATGTGTACAGTGAGCTCCGACACTTTAGGAAATGAAACAATGGAGCTATAAAAATGCCAACGTCTTGTGTTTATTGCTGTATTCACATCTTGTTTTGCCACTTATAATTTATATTTTGCTTACTCTGTTGTACTAAATGTAGGTGTGTGTGTGTGGGTTTGTGTCTGTAAATTTTAAGCTATCTTTAAAAATGTATTTGTATGTATACAATTGTCAATTAAACTACATTTTAAAACTAAGGAAATGACCAAATATGCATCCTTTACATTTTCTTTCCTTTTGTATTAATATTCCAAGGGATTACTCACGCATTTTGACATATCAACAAAATACAAGAAACTCCAACAACAATAGAGTAGATTCTACAAGTCGTAAAAATCATAACTTCTACTGCTTAACTGCTCGAGGAGCTCGAGCAACATAAAATAGTCATAACATATTTGTTTCCTATATCTGTTCACATGATCACATAACATTCTTGCAAATATCTAAACATGGATCAAATTTCCAGTAGCAACTATATATTAGGAAACAGTCTGCCTCCTATGAGTCAACAGCCCTTGACTCAACATGAGAAAAAAACAGAACCTGAAAAAAAGAGAAGAAAATCGATTGTTATTCAACATGTCATTCATAAAGCATTGTAGCATTGTATTGTAAATAGATGAAAATAAAATTTAAGGATTTTACCACATAGCAACATAAGGTGGTTAAATAGAGATATGAGCAAAAAAGGCATCCATCTGATTCAAATGCCAAGGAAATACACCTTGGTATGATCCTCAGGAGGCTTGACTCTTGGCTGGAACAAATGAGCTAAAAGGAGTTTGTTGTGGGGGGGCTAAAGACCGTACATTGTGAGAAACAGAGAATCACACCAAATGTCAGATGTTTTAGGAGGCCAGTGACTATATCCACTGTGTATTTGATACACTCACTACTGCCAAACAAAAATGTTCTTACCTTGTGAATGTGTTTCAGAGCTGATACATTCTTGGGTTTCTGTGGGAATACGAAGATCAGCCTTTAATTGCTCAGAGAATAACACTTGGAAAAGTTTTATGCCATGTAGGATATGATCTTACCATCCCAGTCTCTGTCCCTGCTGTTGCCCACTGGATAAGGTCTGCCATTGTTCTGTCTGTCCTCTAAACTATCCCTATCCAGTTCTCTGCTTTCATCTTGCGCCACCATGCCATTCAACACATCGACTCTTCCGGCCTTTCTTTGGATGTTGGCACGTTGACTGGTGCCACCTGTCACTTTGTCTGCATGCAGATTGATAATTTTTTGTCCCGGTAGTTGTGAAACTTCATGAGCCACAACTATCATTTCTTCCTCACTGTGAAAATCAATCCACTCTCTGCTTGCTCGGTGTGGCCCCTGAGGCCCAATCTGCTCTATGCTCCAAGGGTCCTGAACCAGCTTTCTGCTTGTGTCCATCGGCCCCACACTCTTTATGTCAGCTCCTTTTTGCCCCTTGTCTTTTTTCAAGACCAGAGGACTCATGACCTCATCACTGCCAAGGTCTTTGACTGCATCTGCATAGACTAAAAGTTATTGCTACAACATTTGTATCATTGTATTATCAGCACAATTTGAAACACTACAATAACTGCAATTCATAGCTTAGATTTAAGGTAGCGTATCTGTATTTCCCTTCATTTCTGTCAGATACTTCAGGTTCTGGAATATTACCAAACCTTTCTGTTTAATTTATCTGTAATGAATGATTTTTCTACATTTGTATTTAAAATAAAGCCCACAAACCTGTATGACCATTCATGGCAAAACTCTCTGCAGACCATTCCTCTGATGTATCTATGAATGAGTTTGCTGCTAATGACACTTTGCAAACTGAACTGATGCTTTATCTATTAAACAAACAAATGCAACACACTAATTTTTACCTTCTGAGTCCTTTGTTACAGATTTACCTGGAGGGTTTTTATATCCTGCACAAATGAGACAATAGTTATTACCATGGGGGTTGTTGGAAGTCAAACCTGTTTGCTACAATACACCTTTAAGATTGAGGTAATGATAAAGATGCACAAATACCACATGTCTCTGTTCTCTTTTCTGACCTGGGTTTTGAATTTCTCAGTTGTGTTTTTGCAGAACAAAAAGTTCTGCAAAGACCTTCCTGTTTTAAAACTGACTATTACACCCAACTGCTTCATTTTGAACACTGACCTGTAATATTTGTAGGTATGGCCTTTTCATTAGCTCCTATGCTTTCAAGTGCATCTGTGACAATAGTAAAAAAAAAAAAAAAAAAAACCCTCTGATACAAGTTGACAGATTTTAATGTTTTAAAACATGGAAGAAAACATTAGCTAAATAACATGCAAAAACTTTACCATTAATGAAGCTTAACACACCTTCACTTTGGGCTTCATAAGAAAGAAAGTAAAAACAAGTAAAGAAAATATGTTAAGCCTCTCCCATCAGCTAAACAAAATAAAATAAACATTTGCATTGCAAAATCTGTATAACTCCAAACAAAAGTTAAATCATATTATAGTTCTGTCGATTTACCTCTGACTGGGCCGGTTATCCCCATAGTTGCAAAGAGAAGAATTAGGAAACAACAAATGAAACTGCAACAAAAAAATACATCAAAAATCACAGTTAATACATTAACAACTGGAAACTAAAATCCATCTTCATGACTGATAATTGAAAAGACAAATATATTTATTCAATAGTTCTAAAACTTACTGCTTCATTGTTGACTTCAGTACAGCTTCTTGTCCACTGTTTGGCTGCCAGAGTGTTGGAAGCTTTTATGCACTACCTATTTATCTGGCTATATAACCTTTAATAAAAACCTTG
This sequence comes from Channa argus, assembly GCF_033026475.1. Classification (NCBI taxonomy): domain Eukaryota; kingdom Metazoa; phylum Chordata; class Actinopteri; order Anabantiformes; family Channidae; genus Channa; species Channa argus. The sequence goes on along the minus strand of NC_090203.1, from coordinate 14,275,642 downwards.
ACTGACTTAATTATAGACTCTAAGAAGTATCAAATTGAGATTATAATCTAAAACTTTTTTTTTTTGTGTAACGGTGCACGACTTGCAGCCAGAGATGCAACAATTAGGCTTTGGGTCCGGATAAGTTCACAAAGACCTATTCATTATATCAATTCAAAATTAAAGCAACCGTTCTTAACTCCCACAAAGTGGATTTGTCTTTGTTTGTGGTGATTACAGGTGGTCGGTTGCCGTAGGAATTGGCTCTGGCCTCTTCTATGACCTCTTGTATGAGACATATGACCCTATGAGAACATGTACAGACTGTGTGTTGTTCTGTGTCACTATTTCACCATTGTCCATTTGCCCATTGTTGCCTTATATTTCTTCCTAACAAAGACCTTTAAAAATAGGCCCCACTGAACATACATCTATAGAAAATTCTCATGGAATATTCTGAAATGTAGAGCACAATAATTCATTCATCAGATGATAAAAAGCAATTGACTTATGACATGTGTCTCTGTAGAGGTAAAGGCGCCTGCTAAGGACTTCTTTTAGGCAGGCAGGCAGAATCAGGGAATGAATGTGTTTATCTTGACCTATTATAGTCTCAGCACCTGCTGTACTCAGATTCCAAGTATACAGGTCACTATTTAATATCTGCCACCATTATTATAATGCAAAGCTTGTTGTGGAGTCTGTGGTAGGTTCATATGAAGGAGACTGAGCCTCTAACAAATGGGTTTTAGGAGACCGCTAACAAACATTATAGAACACACAGGCCCACAACCACTCGCAGATCAAAGTTCGTGCCCCACTCAGACCTGTTGGTGGCACACGGAGCTGCGATCTCCCCCACGTAAAGGAAAAAAAGAAGAGCGCCCTCTGCGGGAGAGGCCGTTCGCACTAAGCTCTTGATCCCAAGCATCGCCATATTGACGTCCCAACAACGCTGAGAGGTAATCGTGTTATTTGATCACAAATCGGCGTAGGTTTGGAAATACTATTGAGGTTTTTTTACATGTCAGGAGAAGCTGGGAACGTGTAGCACCATCTCGGCGCCGCTCCGCTGTTCGATCACGGCGTTTGTAGGGTGTTTTTTCAAGGCGTTGTCAGCCAGTTGCCTCGCCAGAAGCAGCCAGCAGGCTATTCACTCCCCTAGCTTGTTAGCTTAGCACTTCTCAGCTTTGAAAAATGTGTTTTTCGAAGCATGTGACTTAGTTCTACGTTATTAACGACCACTATTACGATTCATTGACTCGTTAAGTCCCAGCTGCTCGTTTGTTCCTGTTATAGTCGCATATAGTGGTTCAGAGCTAGCGTTAGTTGTGACTTTCGTGCCGGCTTTTCCCTCCGCTGTTGAGGGGCTAATGCTAACTAGCTAGCTAGCAACTAAGCAGCTAAGCAGCTGCCCGGTTTGCCTGTTAGCTTTTAGCTCCAGTGCACTTACTGCAGGCCTTCGACCACAGACGTGCGTACACCCCCTTCTCATTTTAAGTATTAACTGAGCAAACTTACTCGTAAGTGAACGAGACTCGAATTAGAGAGACCATTTTTCCATTAGCTTCTTCTCATAAACACCAAACATTCATTCAGCTTACTAGTCGTATTAGCTGGCGTACATTGGATCGCAGTGTTAGTTCACTCATGCTCGCTGAACTAATTGACGGAATTGATTTTAATTAACCTGTCTTCTGCCTTTTCTAATCAACAGGATAAACCGCCTTGTTGTAGCCCCCAGTGATGACTGTATTGAACCCCGTACCTCCTGATTGAAGTGGTTGGAGGCCCCATTTAACATTCAGGTTTCTTCCATTTCACACGCCACCATATTTAGCCACACCAGACTCCAAGATTTAAGTTTGACTCGAATTGTTTTTGTTTTATTGATTTTTGTCCTTACATGTGCAGCTCTATTACTTTGTAGATTAATATTCTTGGCTTTCCATAGAATGTAAGAAAGCTTGAAGAAACATTTCTCTTTTACATTTGGTGTTGTACAGTTGCAATGAGCAGGCAACCCCCTTTTTCATCTGTCTCCACAGCTTTCTTACCATAAAGGCATCTTAAATACTCTCCTTTTAATTCATCTATCGCCATCATCCTGGAGGAAACCTCCCAGGTATTGTTGTTTTATATCTAAGAAATTACCACTTATCATCCCCCAACCCCAATTTACTTAAGGCTGTTACGTGTATGCCAACGTTGAAATTTGTAAATATTGGGTACAGGTACTTATTCATGTTTATTTCTTGGTCAGTACCATCCATTTATGCTGCTGTGATTTGATCAAATGTTCTTTTCCTTGTTTGTCTGTTCCTCTTTTGTTTTAGGAGTTCTAGAGAAGATCCTGTGTAGAATATGTCTGGCCCTGTTCCAAGCCGCTCTCGAGTTTACCCTGACGTAAACACACAGAGACCTCGGGAGTACTGGGACTATGAATCCCATGTTGTTGAATGGGGGTACGGCAATGCCGAATTTTTGGCCATTTAGTTACATTTGTTTTTGTTGGTTTTTTTGTGGGAAACCATTTGTTAATTGTGGCTTCTGTTTTGTTTTCTTTCTTCTATCTATCTTTTTTTTTTTTTATAGCAACCAAGACGACTATCAGTTAGTCAGAAAACTAGGGAGAGGAAAATATAGTGAAGTGTTCGAAGCCATAAACATTACAAACAATGAAAAAGTGGTCGTTAAAATACTGAAGGTATGAAGTTGATTAATATCATAGAAATATAAAATTCCTTACTTTTTTGTCACTTCAGTTATGGTTTCATGTATTTTACCTAATCTCTTTATTTATAGCCGGTCAAGAAAAAGAAAATCAAGAGAGAAATAAAGATCCTGGAGAATCTGAGGGGTGGTCCCAATATCATCTCACTGTTAGATATCGTTAAGGATCCTGTGGTAATTTTCAGGTTTTTACCTCCCCTGTAACCATCCAGGACTTGTATATGTACAAACTGTGATATATATCCAAATGTTAATTTCTTTTATGTTCTAGTCACGAACTCCGGCTTTGGTCTTTGAACATGTGAACAACACAGACTTCAAGGTAAACATCTCTTGTTTTTTACCTTTTTTAATTTTTGCACATACTTATACAAATATGTTCCCTCATAAATTTTAAATTAATTGTTATTTTCCTCCAGCAATTGTATCAAACCCTATCTGACTTTGACATACGGTTCTACATGTATGAAATTTTAAAGGTAAGAAACAGCATGTGGAACTGATTACCTTTTTTTGTTGTTTACATTGGTTCTTCAGCACACTTCAGATGCATACAAGCCTTTGGTGTCTAATACTTTTCCTTTTTTACTTATTTAGGCTCTGGATTACTGTCACAGTATGGGGATAATGCACAGAGATGTCAAGCCACACAATGTAATGATCGATCATGAACACAGAAAGGTATTATTACATGTTTTGGCTATTTTCGTAACTTTTCGTTTTTCCATTTTAAAGTCAGGTAATTGCACATTATATATTTAATCTATTACTTTAATATTTTTTAACTTTCAGCTCCGCCTAATTGATTGGGGTTTGGCAGAGTTCTACCACCCAAATCAGGAATACAATGTGAGAGTGGCATCCAGGTACTTCAAAGGACCTGAACTTCTGGTAGACTACCAGGTGAGGCCCTTATATTCTTTCTCTACGTGTCCAGGCATACCAGTTTTAAACAGGTTTGCCTAATGGTAAATAAGATTTATATTATTAAAGAGCAGATTTTTTTTTAATGCAGTCATGAAGTAATTGTATGGCATTTTTCTCTTATGATTTATTTTAGATGTATGACTACAGTTTGGACATGTGGAGTCTGGGTTGCATGCTCGCCAGCATGATCTTTAGGAAGGAACCTTTCTTTCATGGTCATGACAATTATGATCAGGTATAAAGATTTACATACTTTCATTGTCTTTTGTGGCTTAAATACAAGTGCGTCTAGGGTTGTCTTGTTGAAACATGTAATAACTTTGAGTATTCTTTACACCCAAACAAACCGCAATCTTCTCACACAGAATGTCGCTAACAGCCATCCCCCTACTGGAGTTTCTGGGAATTTTTGTCTTTCTCTGGGTTAACCACATGGGGGTTGCTGATTTATGGGCAGACATTTGAAACTTTTTGGCATCTTGATGAACTGGATGTGTTTTTTGTGTTATGGACTTTACCTACCAACTCTAAAATGGTGCCCGTACAGGATTTCCACTGTAGCTCAGTTGGTAAAGGAAGTCATCCATGGTTAGTGGTCAATGGTTCAATCCCCAGCTATATGTCGAAGTGTCTCTGGGCAAGATGCTGAACCCCCAACAGCCCATTACCATCTCCAGCTGTGCAGTGCCGGTCCAAGCCTGGTAGAAATTGGGGAGCATTACGTCAGGAATGGCATCCGACGTAAATACTGCCGAATCAACATGCGGACAATGATCCGCTGTGGCGACCCTGAACTATACGATAACGATAGTAGTGGTACTGATGTGCAACTCACAGGATAAGCCAAAAGGAAAGAAAAAAACACTGAATTTCCACTGTTTTCCATGGCTTATATGGACTTCTACTTTTCTTCCACTCTATTGAAATTAAATGACGTTTTCATTGCTACACCATTACATCCGTTATATTTCTCTATCATTTGTACAATTACACATTCTAAATACTAAAACTGGTTTAGGCAAACTGTTTATTTATTAATGTATTATTTCATGATACAAATAAGTGTTGAATGAAGAATAGTTTGCTTTAATGGAAATTAGGTTTGTCTAATGATGGCTTGATAATGTTATTTATTTGCATATTAGAATGGGTCATTAAACAAGCTATTAGTTAGTGAGAGATTGTCCTATTGATGAAATCTGCATGTTATCTGACTACACAAGTATTTAATGAATCAATTTTACTTGTTAATATATTCCTATATACTTTGTTTCCCACAAGTTAATACTTTTGCAAAACCCCACACAAAACCACTACCCAATTAACTATATATAGATACTCCGACGTCAGAACTCTTCTTGTAATTGAACAAATGTGTAATTGTACTCTGTAAATTGTTGAACTGTGTCTTATATTTTCCAGCTTGTGCGGATTGCAAAAGTACTTGGCACTGAGGACCTGTACGACTACATTGATAAGTACAACATTGAATTGGATCCACGGTTCAATGACATCCTGGGGAGGTAAAACACTGTGGCTGTTTGGCCCTGAAAAAAGTATGAGAATATTTTTCTGACTCAAGGTTTGGTCTTATCAGTGCTACATTAAAACTTTATTTCTGTTCTGTTCTCTAGACACTCTCGCAAAAGGTGGGAGAGGTTTGTGCACAGTGAGAACCAGCACCTGGTAAGCACAGAGGCTCTAGACTTCTTGGACAAACTGCTGCGCTATGACCATCAAGTCCGCCTCACAGCCAGAGAGGCCATGGAGCATCCCTACTTTTGTAAGATTGTTTTCCCTTTCGCTTAATCAACTAGCCAATAAATGGAAGTTGAGCAAGAAATGCGGACAACATTTCTTACATTTGCCTCCATATATTGCTTTACAGTCAAAATTCAGTGCAGTATTTTATATGTCTTAGTTGCAAAATTGGTTCATGAGATGCTCAAATACACTTTTATTGTCAGATCCCATCGTTAAAGATCAGGGAAGGGGTGCCACTCCTGGAGGAATGGCTGCCAGCTCCACACCAGTCAGCTCCTCGAGTATGATGGCCGGTAAGCTATTACCCATGTTCTTTTTAGTCTCTTACTTGTTCTTTTGTTTAAAAAAAAAAAAATGTAAATTAACAAATAGTTAGGTTGTGAGAAATTGCTGTCATGAAAGTGAAATATCTTAACTTAGATTCTAATTAGATGTGTATACAAGGATTTTAAATGAGCCTCCTGTCTCTCCTAGGCATCACCTCAATGTCCTCCTCACAGCCACTGGCTAACATCGCTGGATCACCAGTCATCTCTGCCCCAAACACTCTGGCCACACAAGTCCCTGCAGCCACTGGAGCCCAGCCCTGAAGCCGCTTCCTTACCCATGTTTGTGTGCTCATGGCCGTGTCTCGCCTAGCTCCCACTGGGGCCCAGGGCCATGGCTCCCCTTTTTATGTTGAAAATAACAAAGAAGAAGATTTAAATTGCTTTTCACATTCAGTTATATTTTGACACCAGGACTTGACAGAAATGTATTGTTGCACCTGTCAGGATTATTAAAATTGATTTGGGTGTGTCATTTGAAAATGCCGTTGTCTAGAAATTCTAATAAGATGTAGACATGAACAGAATGGATAATAAAATTTATTTTGTATGTTCCAAATATACAGTCTTGCTTGAAACTGTTTGATGGGGATCCTGCTGTATTACACTGTGAACCTTTACACAATTTCACAACACAGAGTCAGGAATCTGGTGTGCCCCACCTAACAGTGCTCGCTGGTTGCACACAATGTAATGTGCAGGAGGTGTAGATGTTTTGAAGTTGTTAGATGCTACCATTCTTTAATTGGACTTTTGTAGATATTCTACAGCTACTGTCAGGTTGCATGCACCCAATGCTGAGTATCACAGGGTCAATAGTTTGCCAATTTATGTTACTTTCACTTCTGTAAGTATGTATGTGTTCATGTTTGTTTTTTATGAAATCTCTTACACATGATTTTGATTACATAGACAATTTTGTAACTTTTTTGTTTTATGTTCAGAGGACTCATCGCCTACAAAAAACAACTTCAAAAATAAACAATTTAAACAGGGTTTTGCAGGCACTACACGTTATTGAGCACATGTCTGTTGACCAGTTTTCATTGGCAATACAATGTATTAGTGAATTTAATTAACAGTATAGTAAATAGAAAATGGTACAGGTCTTGTAAAATGTTTTGGCACCAAAGCTTATCAGCCTATGTTAATACTTTCACACCCCTGTATTTACATTGAATGTATCTGACCAATGTTTTGTACAGATATAAAATACAAGTGCACTCATTTTCAATGATACATGTACATATTTGTAGACAGATTTAAATAATGTGAGCTGAATGTAGGAATAAGAGCAAAAAAAAAGCACCTCCCAGATCATTTAAATTTACAAATTACTGTAAAGGGGAGGTGAAAGACACCTGGGTTATGTTAAACATAAATAAAATACTACTACAAACTAGGCAGAACCAAAAAGCGTCATGGTGTTGCTAGAGTTTTAGCAAAGGTTATAATTAGACAAGAAATGACTAATATTACACATGAACGGATGTAGGTCAAGAGGTCAGTTGTTGCAAGCAATTATAAGGAGACTATTGTTAACTTCCATTAAATTGCTTTTGCGGATTTATATATTCTGTAATTACTAGATACAAGCTAATATCATAAACACTAACCACCACTTGAAGCAGAACAAAACCATAAATATTATGCAGTCAAGTGAATCTGTAGCATTAGAGCTCTTTTTTAAAAGTAATTGGCTCCGGCGGCTACTCAAAATGATGGTGCATTCAATACCTTCTTAAATGTCGGAAATCGAAAGACCGACGCCGCTGTTTGAACCGCAACATGTCACTGTAAACAGTATTTTTATATTACTACTCACAATAGTGCACAAAGAACAAGATGGGAATATTAAGCAATCACAAACAACAACAACAACAAAGAAAAAAACTTTGTCCACACATACTGTGGCGCAGGAAGGTATAGCGGTTGTCCACCAATCTCACAGTTGTTGGTTCAATCCCTGGCTCCTCCAGATCACATGTCGAAGTGTCCTTGAGCAAGACACTGAACCCCAACTTAGTTGCTCCCGGTGAGCGTTGGCCAGCTGCATATCAGCTCCCCCCATCGGTGTGTGATTGTGAGTGTGAATGGGTGAATAAGAAGCAGTGTAAAGCGCTTTGAGTGCCAATAGGTAGAAAAGCGCTGTATAAGTGCAGACCATTTACCATTTACATATCCGATAGTCGTCAAATCCGCATGCGTCACGCCTACTGTGTCTCTCCTTGATAGTAGCTGTCGGGCGCTTTTTAAACGGTTTGCAGGAACTCCGCTACCCATAGTCCACAATGGGGAAAGCAGTCTTCTTCACGATTGCAGTAGCTGCTTTAGCAGCACTGCTGGGACACAGGATTGTCAACTTTAGGTAACAGCGAGTACCACCATTAATACTGAGTCGACTTCGTTCTCTTGTTTACTCCCCTGTTTTTTTGTTTTGGACAGAAGCTTTGTTGTTGCCACCCAACAGCTGCTGCCCTAATGTAATTTTGATGTTGAAAATATTGCAGGAAAATGGCTCTGGCCAACAGGGAGGTGATCCAGAAAAACCTCCATAACTGTGTTACACTCAAAAATCTGGGTAGGTCAATCTGGGTAAATGGATACAGCGAAAAGGAGCTTCGACGAACATTGCAAGTAACAGTGTAACCATCGTGTTTTTAGATTATGGGTCGGAGGATATAACGATCCTTGGAAACGGGCTCGCCTTTATCAGCACTGTGAGTATTTGAGTTACTGAGCAGCCAAGTTGGGACTTGACCAAACTCGTCTGACTACGTTTTTCAAGCCTGTAAAAAGTTTAGTATTTCAGTCAAAGCCTTAGTTTTAAACTGACCTTTTCACCTAGCACAGCCTCAAATAAACGTGTATTTCTACTAAACATTTCTAGAAACATCCTAGTATGGTGTTTATTGTGTACTGTCCTTTTTATATTAAAAAATAATAATTTAATCCCAAGGGTCTGAAGTACCCTGGACTTCCATCTTCAGATGAGATGGGAAGGATCTTTTACCTTGACCTACAAGATCCTCGGCTGAAACCGATGGAGTTTCGCATGCCAAGAAACTTTGACCTGGAGTCATTCAACCCTCACGGCATCAGTGTATACACTGATCCAAGAGGTAAAAAACACTGCTACAATTTTACCTAAAGACCAAAAAACATGCTTTAGTGGTTCACTGGTTTCTTAGTTTGATTCACTTTTTTGTATTTGTGTGTGTGTGTGTGTGTGTGTAAATTTATTTTAGTAATATTGCTTTATTTTTACTTTGGAAGACTGCATAACCACTAAAGTCAGTTTATATTTACGTTTTGCTCGTGTGTACCGGATGTAAGCATCCATAGGTATCCTGTTAGTCCGATAGAAATAAAGTGGATTGCTGCGTTGCACTTTATAAAGCAGTGGTTTTAAATGTAATTAGGTGTATGGAAAATGCACAGGTTTTTTTTTTTTTTTCATAAAATATACAATTAAAAATGTGAATTTACCATATCTGGAACACATCCTTTAATTGTGTTTCATTTTTGCCTTACAAAGCCTTACTTGTTTCTCATCAGATGACTCAATATACCTGTTTGTTGTCAATCATCCTCATCACCAAAGCCAAGTAGAGCTCTTCAGATTTGTTGAGGATGACCATTCCTTGATCCATCTGAAAACCATAAAACATGAACTTCTTCATAGGTACAGTATGATGACACATGTGTTTGTGTTACTGATTAGAAACCTGTAGTTAATCAGAAACAATATTTGTGAAACTATTCCTAATCATAATTTACTTAATAATGTATACATAGTGCTCATTGTTATTATTGTACATAAGTAACATAAATGTTCTATTCTAATTTGCCTTTCCAGTGTAAATGATATTGTTGCAATGGGAGTGGATACATTCTATGCCACCAATGATCACTATTTTAGCCATAAAATCCTTAAAAGTATGTTGGAGCCTCTTCTGGCTCAGCCTTGGGCTAATGTTGTGTACTACAGCCCTACGGATGTAAAAGTGGTCTCTCAGGGTTACTACTTTCCAAATGGCATCAACATCTCACCAGACAAAAGGTAAGAATTATCTGCAGGGATATTCATATGGATTTGGTTTGTTTGAATATGTGAATTTTTTTCATTGTAATATTCTTTCTCATTTCTAGGCACATATATGTGGTGGATCTATTGGGCCACAGTCTGCACGTTTTGGAGCGAAAAGAAAACAATTCATTGGCCTCAGTGAAGGTGAATGATATTATAGCATTTTCTATTTCTGTTTTCCATTAGTATTCTTCATAAACATCTCTATATTTGTTGAATTTCCCTGAAACTAATGTTTTCAAGTGAGAAAGGAGTTGTCCTTATAAACTGTTTCGTGTATGTTGACACCAGGCAGTATGGATGCGACCAGTTACATGATATTAGGAGGGAAATATTTCCTAAATTTATATTACAGAAAGCAAAATCCCACAGCAATCCCACATTTAAATAATCAAACTGTTTATTGCAAAAAAGTGCAACGCAAATGTTTTAATAACTGACTTTTTTTTTTAACTGAATTGCTGAAACTGCACAATATGACCATATGGTCTGAAGAGAGTTCCATTGAGTCTGTGAATGACAGTTTTACTTTTAGAATAATAGCAGAATTTCTAATGCAAGAATTTTTTACAGAAACACTGTTTCTTGTGATAGTTGTGTCAAATATGGCTGGTAAGCATGTTGCTTTAAACCAATAGTCTCCTCTTTATGTATTAAACTAATGTTAAACAAGGAATTCAGGAAGTAGAAAACACCAGTTGTTGTATTTTAAGGTAATGAAAACACCATGATGACTGTATAATTATACCCTCACTAGTCTGTGGCCGTGGGTTCACTCTGTGACAATGTTGAGGTCGATCCAGAAACTGGTGACCTGTGGTTAGGCTGTCACCCTAATGGATGGAAACTTTTAATGTTTGACCCCAAGGACCCACCAGGATCAGAGGTTGGTTTGTTCATTGTTTTTCCCAGACAGTAGATAATAAGAGGGTGACGGCAAAGAAATATGTTCAATGTCCTTTTTACACTAATTCTTTCTCATGACTGTTTTCTATAGGTAATCCACATCCAAAACATTCATGCTGATCAGCCAGTAGTGACTCAGGTGTACGCTGACAATGGCCAGGTGATCATGGCCTCATCTGTAGCAGCTGCCTATGGGGGAAAGTTAGTTATTGGCTCGGTGTTTCATAAAGCTGTGGTATGTGATCTGAAGTAGACGATGACTCTTGAAGCTATTATCAGTAAGAAGGGTTTTAAAAACTGTCAAAGTTTAATGTAGAATTAATTTAATTGGTTCAATTAAAGAAAAAATATATTTTGGATTTGATTTGCTGCACTTGTTTTACAGCGCAATTGACCCCATTGTACTAAAGAGGATGTTTACGTAGACTCATAAGTCTGTCAGTCTGCTTAAGTTTGCCTCAAAATGATGGATCACAATTTTAAAAGTAGGTTCAGATATTGAAGTTAGTGAAATGCACAGATTCTTTAGATTCTTTCTCTACTGTGAAATATGTATTTGGGAAATACTCTTTTTTCAGTGAAATGTAAAAATGCTTTTTGCTTTGCTGGGTAACAGAATATTTTCACTGGTCATTTGAAACTGAACTCAATGTGCTCTATACCTAAATGGTATAATTGCAGCTGTTAATACAAATTGTGAATGTTTGCATGTTTTGACTGAAAATGTTACAATAAAGAGTCACACTACAATTGTGCTTTAGTTCTTGTGATTCAAAATAATATGCACTAACAAAGTCAGTTGGTCAGATAGGAAACTGCACAAAGCATGAAATAAATTGAATATAAATAGGCTACTAGTTTCATTAGTTATATATTTCCCAATAATCAGAAACTCAGCCCTGCTCAACCTGTTTATAAGCATCATTTTCTAATTTCTTTACTGTATCCTGTGAATACAGTACAGTCAAGTTAATCTTAATTAATCCCAGGTTTTGTTATGTCTTTACACAAATAATTTGCTTTAAGTGCTTTTTAGTAATTTTGTATTTTCCTATTATAATTTTATACAAAGGTGACATTCGATTCTAATTGGAAAATAATGTTAGAAGTGGGGTGTTTTCCTTTGGTATAATTATGATGGACGTCAGGAAATACCCCATCTATGTTCTTGAAGTGCTCAGTCCTGGCAAGTACACTTTAGCACCACCTTTAGTGCAGCCACATAAATGTACTTTGAATGTGTTGCTCGGTTAACCTTTGACTTCTAAACATGGCTACCATGAAGAAAACACTGCTTGCTGCTACCGTTGCTGCATTTGTAGCTTTTCTTGGACATAGATTGTTTAAACTAAAGTAAGACATTCATACATTACTTTATATTGTAGAGTTGATGAGTTGGTTTAGTAATTTAGTAAAACTGCTTCATAAGTGTTCATAGTTTGCTTCCTACAGTGGGCATGCAGGAAGGGAGCACTTTTTCTGTATACAAACTTAGATAACGACAGATTTAAGATAAGGTAAACTAGCAGGACTTGTTTTCTTTTGAGAGACTGACATGTTTAACCTTGCTCTACAGAGAAATGAGCCTTGCTTCCAGACAAGTGCCTGTGAAGCACCTCAACTGTCATTACTTGGATAACATTGGTATGCATTTTTGGGTTTATTTTCATGCCAGTTTCTTAATTTTTACATTTACATGGTCAAAACATTTACTATTAATAATACATTTGGACTAGAGGCGATTATGTGCAAATGTCATCACAACTGAAGAGTTTAAACTGACAAAATTGCTAGTAGGTCAAGTGTCACTGGTCTTGTATTTTGTTTTGTAGGAACTGAAAAGGATAACATGTTTTACTGTGTTTTGTTTTGTACAGAATTTGGGGCAGAGGATATAACAATACTTAAAGATGGACTGGCCTTTCTAAGCACGGTATGTTTTTTATTTTTATGATCCATGCAAAGCCAGACGATTCTGAAAATGTTCAATTGTTCAATTACATTTCCTAAATAAATCCTTTGTTATTTCAAAATATGGGTTGTCAGTTTAGTTTAAGTTTATCTGTAATGGCATCACAGTTTGAAAGATTTCTATTACATGCAGTGTTTTTCACTCAGGGGTTGAAGTTTCCTCAGTTGCCTACATTCTCTGATGAACCTGGGAAAATCTATGTTTTGGATCTGCTGCACCCATGGCCAACTCCAGTGGAGCTGCAAATCAAAGGAAAGCTGGACCTCAGTTCTTTCAACCCACATGGGATTAGTGTATACACTGATGAAACAGGTGATATACAGTATCAATTGGGAGTCAATTCTCAAAACAAAAAATCTGTGCATAAAATGATTAACATTGTTTCTTACTGTTACAGCAGTTTTACTGTTTCTTTATTCAACTGTATACTTATGCAAATTTGTTAAAATATATATTTTAAATTCAGGTGTTACACAAATCGAATGTTCTGGTTTTCTGCATAAATTGGTCATGAAATGCAATGTTCACCAAAGTTGAGAATATTAACAAACAGAATATTTCTATGCTGATAAAACATAAAACATTAGTCATAATCTTTCAAGGATTTATTGAACACACATATTAAAGAAGTTTAGAACTATCTTGACAAATTTAAGTGTAATTGTCACAGCCAGCATCAGTTGATGTGAGACATTCCTCACAAAAGAGATCGCAGATCCACGATCAACAGCTGTTGATTTGCATGTAGCTGGAAAGGGTCACAGAGTAATCTCAAAGACTTTATATATTCATCAGTCCACCCTAGACATATTGGCGATAAATGGAGACCATTTGGTACTTTCGCTACTCTCCATAGAAGTGGTTGCCCAGCCATGATCAGGCACAACACATAAAGCTAAGTGAGGTTAAAAGAACCCTAGAGGAACAGCTACGGACTTGAAAGATTCATTGGAGTTGGTTAATGTCTAAGGTCCCTCCCTGCAGCATTTCAATTGCGTTGAGGGGTCTGGACTTTGACTAGGTCTTTCCAACACCTTGATTCTTTTGTTCAGGTCCAGTGGCTGCAAAACAAGCCCAAGTCATCACCCCTCCTCCGCCATGACAGTGGGTATAAGGTGTTTCTGCTGAAAGGCTGCATTTTGTCTTTAACCAAACAAAGCACTGGGCATTAAGGCCGAACAACTTCACTTTTGGTCCATAGGGCATTGTTCCAGACGTCTAAGGGTTTGTCCGGTGATGTTTTAACCTCAGTTGTGCTTTCATGTTCTATTTAGACAGAAGTGGCTTTCTCCTGGACACCCATCTAAACAAACCATACTTGTTCAGTCTTTTTTTAATTGTCCTGTCATGGACTCCAATATTTAACATGCTCAGTCAGGCTGTAGGCTTTCAGAAGTAGCTCTTGGGTGTTTTGTATTTCTTTGAGCATTGCATGGCCTGACCTTGAAATGAATGTGCTAGGACGTCCACTCCCGGGGAGGTTCACTGTAGAACGTTTAACTCCACATTGTTTGGAAATGTTTCATAATCCTTTTCATATTGATGTGCAGCAACAATTGCTTACAGAGACCATTGCTTATTTCTTTCCCTCTTGGCACTGTTAGCTGTTAACACACATCTAAATGCTCCAGACAAGCAAACTGCCAAAACATCTGCTTTAATAGAGGTTGCAACTACCCCTCTTTAATCCTATGGAAGCAGTAAGGGCATACTTAGTATTGTCCACATGTTCCACATTTAATTTTAACTTTTGTTAAATAATAAGATGGGGAAAAAGTGATATGTTGTTTGTCCAAGGTTACATTTGCCTATTGCTAAGACATGCTATGATCAGCTGATTTTGTTTTTACACACAAAAAAAAGGGTACAGACTTTTTCATGTGATCATAATAATTGCCCCACTTGCCCGCCTTTGGGGGTAGTTTTTTTCTTTCCTTCAAGTTCTGCTCCTCTACTAGCAGCCTGGGAGCTGGAGGGTCATGTGCAATATCATAGATGTTCCTAGGTCTGCAATCTTCTGGACAGAGATGTCAGATGTTGTTCCTGAGACGTTGGGATGTGTAAAACCTAAATAAAAACACAATGCAAGGATTTGCAAATCTCATCGACCCATATTTTATTCACAATAGAACATAAACAACATATCAGATGTTGAAACTGAGAAATTTTACCATTTCATTGAAAATATTAGCTCCTTTTGAAGTTGATGACAGAAACACATCTCAAAAAAGTTTGAAGAAGGGCAACAAAGGGGAGGAAAAGTAATTACCGCAAATCAAAAACAAACGGAGGAGCATTTGACAACTAATTAGGTTAATTGGCAAGGGATCAGTAACATGACTGGTTAAAAAGGAGCATTTCAGAGAGGCAGAGGCTCTGGAATGTAAAGATGTAAAGATGACGTTCACCAATCTGAGACAAACTGTGCTTAAAATTGTAGAACAATTTCAGAAAAATGTTCCTCTAGATAAAATTGTGAAGACTTTGAAGAGCCCACCGTCTAAAGTATTCAATATCATAAAGAAATTCAGAGAATCAGGAGGAATCTCACGACAAGGGACAAGGCTGAAGGTCATAACTGGATGTGTGTAATCTTTAGGCCCTCAGACAGCACTGCATTAAAAACAGGCATCATTCTCTACTGGACATCACTGTATGGGCTCAGGAACACTTCCAGAAATCACTGTCTTTGAACACAGTTCTCCTTGAAATTCACAAACGTAATTTAATGCTGTATCATGAAAGAAGAAGCCATATGTGAACACGATTCAGAAATGCCACCATGTTCTCTGTGCCAAAGCTCATTTAAAATGGTCTGAGGCAAAATGGCAATGGTTCTGTGGTCAGATAAATTCAATTTTAAATCTTTTTGGAAACCATGGACACTGTATCCTGCGGACTAAAGAGGAGAGGGACCATCCAGCTTGTTATCAGCAGACAGTTCAAAAGTCTGCATCTCTGATGGTATGGGGGTGCATTAGTGCCTATGGTTTGGGCAGCTTAAACATCTGGAAAGGCACCATCAATGCTGAAGAGTACATAGAGGTTTTAGACCAACATATATTCCCATTCAGACAACATCTCTTTCAGAGAAGGCCTTGCATATTTCAGCAAGACAATGCTGCCCCACATACTGCATCTATCGCAACAGCATGGCTTCAAAGGAGAAGAGTCCTTTCACCAATAGAAAACATTTGGTCCATCATAAAACAAATAATCCAGCAACAAGGGTTCAGGATTATTAAAAGGCTAGAATCCTGCATCAGATAAGAATGGGACAACATTTCTCTCCTAAAACTCCAGCAACTGGTCTCCTCACATCCCAGATGTTTACAGACAGTTGTTAAAAGAAGAGGGGATGCTACAAAATGGCAAACATCACCCTGTTCCAACTTTTGAGATGTGTTGCTGCAATCAAATTCAAAATGAGCTACTATTAACATTGCATTAAGTTTTTGGGGTTGTGTGTGTATGTACGAACATACATATACGTATGTATAAAAATACAATATGACAAATAACTTAGGTTGTTATAAGTACCCTATTCATCAAATGAAATGGACTGAAAATGTGTCTGGGGTTTGCTACGAACAGTAAAGGTATAATGTTACAGATAGAATAAACCAGTTTATGGGAAGCCAGTTGTAACCTGTTTCCTGGTCAACTTTAACTAAGCTCTGTGAATACTGTATTTAGTACTTTGTTCGTTTTGTGTCAAATATCAAAGTTCATGTGCTTATAAGTTTGGTGGTGGTGAGATCACCCATTTTTAACAAAATATGCTAATTTCAGTGCAAGTTGTGGCCTGGAATAAATAGGTAATAACATTTACAGTAGCTTTGTAGGATTTTACTCTGCAGCCTCAGAGATTATAAAGCAGGCCACTGAAAAAACTTTATATGCTAAACACCTCTACAATTCTATTTTGGTGATGGTGATTTCCATGGAATTGACAGGAATGCACTAAAATCTACTGCATCTGTTTGTAATTTGATCTCAATTGTAGCACTCTGACTGTTTAATGTTCACTCTCCTGTACAGCCATATCAAAGCAGTATTAAGTCACAGGCAATGCCTACCCAACTTTGTTATGAAGCAGACTCAGGAAATGCTGTGTATTTGTCACAGTGGTTCATTCTTACCAAAACTTTTCATTAGCAACTTCAAAACCTAAAATTGCTGTGGCTTGACTTTAAGACTGTAACAAGAAATTATTGTCAAACACCGATAGAGAAAGCTCAACCACAAACTACTGTTTCTTTGCAGATGACTCTGTATACCTGTTTGTTGTCAATCACCCTCAGCAAAAAAGCCAAGTAGAGATCTTCCATTTTGTGGAGGAGGACACACTTGTGCACCTAAAAACTATAACTCATCCCCTCCTCCACAGGTATGTACAATACTGTATAATAACCCTTTCACCTTATTACAAATCTTTGCATTCAACAATCTCTAAATGTTTTTTTTTAATTATCCTTTCATCTTTCAGTGTGAATGATATTATTGCAGTCGGAGTAGAAAGCTTCTATGCCACAAATCATAACTCCTTTCCCAGTGATGCACTTCACTTTCTGACCATGATCCTCGGTCTGCCCTGGTGTGATGTGGTGTTCTATAGTCCAGAAGAAGTGAGAGTGGCAGCCAATGGATTTCTGTCTTCTAATGGCATCAACATATCTCCTGACAAACGGTTACTATTAGTTTGTTTGATTTCCATGTGCATATTTTAAAACGGATCAATTCAACAGCAAAATGTTTCCCATGTAAATCTGAAATAAATAAATACAATTATTTTTTACAGGTATATATATGTTTCAGACATTCTAGACCATGAGATAGACATTTTTGAGAGACAAGAAGGGCAACAGTTGGTGTATGTTAAGGTAATATGCTGTTTTCTCTTTTTTTTGTTTTACACGCAAACAAAACATTAAACAATCTTCCGTTTTGTCCTTTTCCTTTCCACAGACACTCACATCTGTCAGCTTAATGTAAAGTTTGAGGCAGAAGATGGTTAATTCTGGTTTTACTCGTTCATTTTTGTACAAATTAAACAAGCATGGTAAAACCATTTAAATTATGGACCTTTAGAAGTGTCGTTAGGTGGACATCCTTACATGTGAACAGAGCCCAGATAGTGGTTTCTCAGCTTACCAGAGACTGTCTGTAACTATATATTTAACCTATAAAATTTGTTTCATTTTTAAACATATCTCAGAAAAAACAAATCATCACTACCATTGTGCTTTTTGACAACTTGATAGTGAAGGCGAAATCATAGGCTACAAGATTTTATTTCTCATTTTGTATTAATAATTATAGAGAACATAATTTAATTTACTGCATGTAATGCTTTTCACCAGTCTGTAGCTGTTGGGTCACTTTGTGATAACATTGAAGTGGACCACAAAACAGGCGACATATGGCTGGGCTGTCATCCAAATGGCGTGAAGTTATTCAAGTATGACCCTGAAGATCCACCTGGCTCTGAGGTAAGTGTTTAAATCATATATTTTCAGCACTGTTTCAGGTTATCTAAAAAAGGTATTCATGTGTCCTATAGGTTATCCAGATCAAGAAAATACACTCAGAGCATCCAGTGGTGAGCCAGGAGTACACTGACAATGGCCAAGTCATCATGGCCTCATCAGTAGCAGCTCCTTACGAAGGAAAGTTGCTTATTGGTTCTGTTTTCCACAAAGCCCTGTGCTGTAATTTGAAGTAATGTGTGTATTCCACATTTTTTTTTTAACTACAGTTTAGAAAAGCTACAAGAAACATTTGAATGTGGTTAAAAAAAATAAAATCTTTATTCACTGTTTCCATGAAGAATGCCAATATTTTACCTGATACATGCACTGGCTTTTTGTGTGGTGCATTAAAAATGTTGTAAAGTTGCATAAAATAATGTGATTGCAAAGTAAAAAACTGGAGGAACATCTGTACCAACGCAGTATCATTTGTTCTCTTAACAGTGTTTATGATCATTTCATATCCAACCCCTTCCACAAGTTTTGGAGACGTGAAGGAGGTTTTAGAAACAAAGTTTTAACCTTTATCCTTTAAAACATCTTCCTCTTCGACCTTACATATTGTAAACCTAGTCCCCCCACCACGAGGGTGTTGTAAACTTTCCCCTTCCACAGTGTTTTTGGTCGGTACAATAAAGGTGATACTGTCACTTTCTGAATCAAATATCCAACTGTTCATATTCTCTTCATTAGCTGTCCTCACACATTCAGCAGGTTCAGGGTCACCATTGCCTTTTTGTGTGTCAAGAGGAAGTTCCTCTCCTTGATCACCGTTTTCCATTTCAGTATTTGCATTCGTGAACAGTTCACAGAAACTGTTCCTCCGTCTGTGCTTTGGCGATTGCTCCAGGGTCTGGATGGCCAAGATGTCGCTGCAGCTCTTTGAGCGATTTATGTTTTCTGCAGGCTTTCTTAACTTTGCTGTGATTCCAATACTTTTGATGACTGTGCTGTAGTCATCATTTTTCTCAGATAGGAAGTTGAAGATGTCAACAACAGTGGGCTTTACATCTTGGTTGGGTTTGACCTCTACGGCCTTGGGTTCTTCATAATGAATGTGTTTGTGCCTTAGTCTTCTTTTCTTTAGCACTTTGTGAGCTTCCACCACCATGTGGACGTTCCAGCTGAAGAAAAGAGAGAGCCAGGCTAGGCCCATGTAGATCCATAACTCTGCACATACTCTGTACAGTCTGGAGTACTCTATGTTTGGATTTACACCTGAAATAGAAGTAGATGCACTGGCATGACCTTCATATCAAAGGAAAGAAAAATGTCAGACCTATGAATAACCACTGAGAAGAAGTCAGAATGAATGAACATTATGAACTACCTGCAACGTAGTCTCCAAACCCAACAGTTGTGAGTGTTATGAATGAAAAATAGAGCCCTTCCAGGTAGGTCCATCCTTCCGTTACCATGAAAATTAATGGAGGGATCACCAGATGCACTAACAGCCCCCATAGCAGAAATATGGCCGTGCAAGTAAACTGCACCTTTTTCTGATAGAAGAGAGAAAAGAAACGTAAAAAAGTGCTATTACTACGTTTAAAATCCACATTTTAACACAGTCTTTAGACCAACAAAAACTCCAGCGTTCAGTCATTTCTTACCACGGAAACTCCTTTACGGATCAGAACCTGAGACAAACGCTTGGCTCGGTTTCCAAAAAACGAACCCAGTTCACTTATCCAAACCAGACACAGTGGGATCCCACAAAGTCCGTACAGAATGCAGAACACACGGCCACTTTCAGTTTTGGGAGCAACATTACCATAACCTAATGGCAAAGGAGAAAATTCAATTACAACATAGAAAGAAACATTTCATTTTATTTTCAGAGTTTATAACTTATCTCTGACTTTTCTTTATTGGTTAATAATAGTGTCTTTATCCTTTACATGTGGAAATTAAAAAATCAATATAGACTTTTGAGTTGTGAAAAGGTTACTGAGTATCATATTTTACTATGACTATGGCTGTTATTTTTAATTTCTAAGATCTCTAATAAACAATCAACTGGCAAAGAATTAGTTACAGATCCGTTACTTATCACTATTGTAAGACATCTAATGTCGCATTATAAATGTTATTAATGAGGGATGCGAGTCTTTAGATGACAAGCGCTGATAAATATTCTTAATTTATTTTCTTATCAACTTAGCCATACACACCTATGGTGGTGACAATGGTCGCAGCAAATATGACAGAGTTTACCCAGTCCCACGTATTACGATGTTTGTCCCCAGTGATAGTCACACCTTGGCCTGCAGCCTCTGACACAATCTGCACGAGTAAACACAGTAAATCATAGTTAGCAAAATCCGTCTACTCGAACTTCTACTACGATTCTTTGGCGATACTGATAACAGATTAATTGAAAATTGCCTATGGTTTGCCCAATAAATATCACAGCTCGTGCACTCATTAAAGCAGGGACACACCTTGTGCAAACACTCCACATATTTGTGGGTGAAGGCGACATGTAGTATCACGTTCAGGCAGCAGCACGTGTTGTTTAAAATGTGATGGTAAATACTTAACGAATTCCCCGTGGAAAAGAAACACTAAGATTCTTTTTTCATTTATTTGATTAGATTTTTTTCAAACCAGCCTTTAGTCGTTTTATCGTGACATGATCAGCGTCAGACAGCTTTTGAGGGTTGTTTCCTAGTCCTGTGCTGGAAAAACAAGTTCTGCGGTTTGGCGGCCACAGGCTGCTCAATTACTCTTTCCCAGTGTCTACACGCTCAAATGTCCTTATCCTTATAGACAAAAATCCTATAGGCTTCGGCAACATCTGTACATTATTCGACCTCATATCTTTTGTCTAATAAAGTTTTGAGAGCAGATTGCAGTTTTTCACTAAGTCTTTGGATCTCCAAATTCAGAACAGTAGTTAAATGTAAGTTTGCTCTTTTTATGACAAACGGAGAAGTCATTTAAAAACAGCTTCGGTGTTTCTCTCACGCTATGGAAAACAGATGTGCTCCTACCTCCAGGATCTCATCCAGACCTTCCTTTGTTAAGCAGGCATAGTTTTTCAAAATGTTTTCCTTCTGTTGGATGTATTTGTCTCTGGCAGACACCCAGTTTGGCTCCTCAAGAATCTGAAATATTGCAGCCCCGATCGATAGGTAGAAAATAATGCATGAAGTTAATAGAGGACCCTTATCGGCCATATTAAAGTCATAACTTCGGTCCAACGACGCCGAGGAGCTCAAAGGCTGTTCCTACAGAGGGCTGTTTTTATCCTTCCTTTTATCCTATCCTGCTTCCTGCTAAAACTTTACTGCTCTCTGCCGGGACCGATTCAAACTTAGCTCCTTTGTTCCGTGAGACCGTTTCCCGGACACCGTAAAACCCTTTGTAAAACACTTTTCTTCCAGTTGATCTTTAAACAATCTTCGTATTTTTGCTCACAGGTGACATTAAATTCTTTACTTCATTCATTGGTAGTTACAGCCCGTGTAAGCAGTTTTAGCGAAATTAGCAAATATTATTAAACTACACCAAATACAACTCTATACAAAATGGCATGTGCATGTCATGTGCAAATGTTTGTAACGCCCTATAAACAACTTTTTAGTATTAAATGCACAATTAGCTATACATAATTTTGATTTTATTTTACTGCAACTTTTTATATACACCCTTTGACTTTGATCTATCTATCTATCTATCTATCTATCTATCTATCTATCTATCTATCTATCTATCTATCTATCTATCTATCTATCTATCTATCTATCTATCAATCTATTTAGCTTTCTGTCTGTCTGTCATTTTTTTATTTTCTTACCTGCAGTTGTGGAGGCATTCAACAGGAGGCAGCATGTCTTTAGTAGACCACAGGTTTTCGCATAGTTATGTGTAAGTATTCACGAATGTGTGTAAAGTGGTGTGTGTGTGTGAGGACCGTTTGTCTTATCTTCACGAGCGACCATCCAGAAGGCTGGAGCTCAGTGTGTTAGGTTGCTTGTACTGGGTGGATCCTGGCTGCACTGTGTGATTAGAGGTGTTCTTCTCAGTGTGCAAATATAGTGCACGTTAAAGGACTGAAGGATCTATATATCTATGTATCTATTTGTCTGCCTGTCTGTCTGTCAGTATGTCTGTCCGTCTATCTAGTAGTGTTACCTTAGTGTAAGAGATTGACCTGTGAAGTAAATGTCAGGATACCTTGGCTTTTACTTTAATTTTGTCATTTTCTTTTCTGTTTTCTTAAGTGAATAACTCTTTAACTACACTTTCCGAAAGCACATTACTAAATTGCGGTAGTACACCTTTAAACCCTGATATATTTGAGTATTCCTATATTCATAATTCCCAGAACCAACCACTAGGTAGAGACAGATGTTCCAGCTGGAGCAGCTGCTGCACTGAGGTGTGGTACGCACAAAGGAAATATCCAAGGTCATCAAATGGCACAAACTGATTGCGTACTTTGTTGTAATAAATAGCAACACACACACACACAGTCTCTAAGGCCTCTTTGTGCAGATATTGACAGATATTGAGAGTGTGAGTGGCCACTGTAAACCTGTCAGAAAGGTTGGCAGCAGTAGAATAAAGCTGAATATATACTAGTAATACCGGATATAATACATGAAAGAAGGTAGTACGACATGATCAGTGTTATTGGAACTTACCCCCTCTCTGTGTGAGGTTGTTTGGATTAATTTACTGCACTAACAACCACTGAGGTGCAGGAATGACCCTGGACCTGTCTCGCGCATTGAATAATCAGAAATTCCTGGGTATGACTGGGGATAATGTGATGCTGTATGTGCTCTCGTGTGCAACCAGTATTTCATTACGCTCAAAAGCAAAAGAGCATCAAGGTTTAAAAGTAACGCTCGCGCACCTCTTATCTCCACCCACCAAGTGCTTCGTCATTGCTGCGTCACCGTCTCTCTGTGGAAACCTGATCGAAAGTCTCCAACTTGTTCTGAAGGGAAACACCGGAATTATGGCACCAGCATAAAGGTGGAGAAAAGACACAGAGGACACAGCTGTCTGCTCAGGTACGGCTCGCCTACTCACTCATCTCGCACACCTTGTTATGTCCTCGGGACGTCGCTGAGAGTCCACTGCACCAAATTTAGAGGTATTATGTCAAACACAACCAGGTCAGGGATGTTTGGGCTGTTAGCCTACACGGAAAGTAAGACACAGGACTCACAATCTACTGTGGGGTCGTGGGAGGTATATGATAAGACGTGTCTGCAAGAGGTTTGTGGTGAGGAGGCTCACCTGCCGAGAGACGCAGGTTCCTAAAGACCTCAACAAACAAATAAACAAACAAACAAACAAACACACCTCAGTAGCCCAGCTTCCAGATACAGAGGGTTCAAAACTAAGCAGCAATCCTGTCAGAGTGACGCTTTGAGCAATATAGATGATTTGGGGTATAAAATTAGGCTTTTTTGACTTGGGTCATCTATACCCTGGGTGTATTGTTCTCAGAATGGCACCAGTATTATATGCTGCACATTCACACATATTCTGATTACAGCCCTTAAGATATTTGATGAATTATTGCTGTTTATGCACCTAGGACAGAGCTACAGTAGCAATGTGGTAATCAAAATAGAGCATCACCTAAATTCTGTAAGTGTTACCTGTGTATACTGTCTGTTATGTGACTTTACTGCACTGACACCCTATTTTCTGTCTCTGTCTCTTCTGACCTGACCACACCGTCTGCGACCGATCGTGTGTTTTACAACGGCATGAACATGATGTGAGTATAAAATACCACACCAAATTGTATGAAAATTTAAGCTTTTGAGGTGTTGTGGTAATGATATGATGGTTATTGTACTGCTATTTTTTATGCACTATACTACTGTATAAAATATGTACAAATAGCTGATTTTAAAAGTCTATATTATAAAATAGCCCTGCTCTCAGCCTTAGAGAAGCATTTCATTTCTATTTATGAAGCATTTTTTCATAGTCATAGCTCATAAGTCTTCATAGAGACAATTAAATATTAATTCTGGATGGCTTGATGTGCCGCTCCCTGCGGGATTTGCCAGCAGACTTGTAGAATCTGTATCTGCATGCATAATTTCACTGTAGGTGTACCTGGTTAGAATGTTTCTACTAATATAATCCTTCATTTATTTGGTAAAAAGATGAATACAATTTCTTGGTCTTACAAAGAAAATATATGTTGTACTTTGTTTATTGTGTAAAATGCTCAACATCCCTCCCCTCTAACATTCAGGGTTAAACTGATTCAGACAAGAATGTTTGAAGGATTCAAAAAGAGAGTTTTAGTCTATGAAAGCCTGTTCTTGCTCCTGCTCGTGGCCTCATCATACTAGATTTGGGAGGGGTGCAGCGACTGTGTCACCCTGAAGCATCTGGATGCAAACATATCTTTATCTCTTATTAACACATGCTCCCAGAATACACAGCAGCTCAGCGATAAGGTAGAGTGGAATTTGGAATTCACAGGACTAATCTCTGTCAACATATAATTATTATTGAAATGGGGACTGATCTTTTACAGTGTATTTTTTTTTTCAATACTAAAATACTCTGGACAGCTTGGACTGTGTATTTCAAGGGACCACTTTAGAAGAAACATTAAATGTGTACATAAGGTGCAGTGTTTAACATATTGTAAGCTATGGCACAAAGAAGCTAGTTAGCCGTTTTTTACACTAGTCCCATCAATCTGACTGTCCTGTCAAGTCACTTGTGAAGGGTTTATTATTTCTCCACCAGGTGGCAGTGTAAACTGAGACAGCCTGGCTCTTTACAGTAGTGTAGGATGATGAATGTAGCATGTACTTAGGTGGCCTAGAATGTCTGCTACAATTTGCTCATTGTACTGTGAGCCCCAGGGTTTTAACAGTGCCTTTTAAAAAAATGGTTTTAAGTCTCAAATGACATCCAAGTGTGTGCATATTCATATAATCATTTCCTTTTCTATCTGACCCACAAAGCTCAACTTGACTTGTTTTCAGATGAAAATGATTGTGACAGTTTTGCTAGCTGAAAAAAACTGCCTGACTGGTGGGTTGTGCTGTCGTGTTTTATTAAGTTGTAGCACATAACCTTTAAAACCTAGTGCCCTGACTCTTCCCTTTAAAGAAACACCCTACTGTGTAATTTAAAGTCTCTAAGGTGTGAGAAAATTCAAACTCGGCCTAACAGGAAAGAGGGGCAACATGGCTGCAGGCAAAAAAGGGAAGAAGCATGGAACATTCCCGGTTCATAAATTCTTTATATCATAATGGTGCTCTATGAATATTGATGCACTGTTCCCATCTATCCAGTTAGTGCTCCTGAAAATTCAGATCCTGAGCACAAACAAAACCTCCTGCTGCAATCATATCTGTATCTTGAGTATTTTCAGATCTGCAAATGTTGTTTTACATAAGATACGGGCGGGAAGGCTGTGCAGAGTGTAATGCTTACACAGATGCGGTATTGAAAGTCAAAGAGAGATGAATTGGGTGGAAGTGGTATGGGACATTATGTAATCAGTGAGTGATGGAGCCAGAGAGGGATAAAGATGTTCCAAACAAACATAAACCCCCATGCTCTCAGCTGGAGTAATGCACTGCACCGTTATATGTGCCTCTCTGCTCATGCTTTTGGACAAATGAGGAAGAGCGCCGGGGAAGCAGAAGGTGTTCGTCACTCTTTTGGGTGTGTCTATTGTGTTAGTGTACGTTGTGTCAGAGTCTGTGGTTCCAGTCTGTCACTGTCTCAAGGGAGTGCGGGTCTGGGAGTGCCTCCCTCTCCTGGGTCCAGCTCCACACCTGCTCTTTGCAGTAGGCACACGGCAGGGCAGGGCTTCCTAAGCAACTGGAGGCAACATGAGTAGTTTCACATAGTCTTTGTTGCTCTTCCTCCCTTTTCCTCTGTCTGCCTAATGTGCTCGTACCCTCTGAAACGAACGTAGGGAAAATCAGAAACTGCACAAATGAGCTATATAGAACAACTCTTGCTTTGAGTTTGTACCCAGTCTCTTCCTGTTAATACGTTACATTCAAGTAAATATTTAACACTGCCAGTCTGAATGCTCTGTAGTACTGCGGATGTGTCGTCACTTTGCCCTGTGATCAAAGTCTAAAAAAACAACTACTGCCATTATCAACTGTTATTGTGTTAGAGAGAGAGACTTTCTGATTCTTTCCTCATTTAGCATCTCTGTTCTTTCTTGTTAACTGCTTTGGACTACTTGTGGACCACAATCTAAATAACTGGATTTTCAGCCTTTAAACTGGTAAGACTTCCTTCAACGAATAGCATACAAACTGTCCAGAATTGGCATGTGACGCTGCCACATGAACTTGTCTCTGTGAGACAAAGGTGACTAACCCCCGGTAGCTGGAAGAATAATGAACCCCCTCCATCCCTCCTCTGCCTGTGAGCCCTATGGCCCTAATGGGGTCAGGCAGATGGGTGGGACCATGCCACGTTTTATTAAGAGAGAGCTTGTGTGTATGTGTGTGCAAGTGATCCGATGCACATGTGTGTGCTTGTTTGTTTTTGAGTTTCTAGATTAAGAATAACAGAGGTTGAGGGTGGGCCCGCTGTTGGACGGATCATTTTCAGCTCATGAACCTCGCCTTTTAAAATTTCTTACCAATGATGAATGATTAACAGGACAGTACTCTGAATAGTATTTTTGTTGCCTCTCTGCCTCCACATTATACTTTACTAATGATTGCACTCTTTGGCACATCGACCACTGTGCCTGTTGGCAATTTATGTTAGGAGGCTCAGTCTATTTTTGAAGCATAGTATTGAGCTCTGTTCAGTATTAAAAGTGGGTGATTGGTGTAAACATATTAGCAGAAAGCGCACACTGATCTGTCACTTATCTGCAGATCATTGGTTGCACTTGTGTTGTCATATGTAGGTTAGTGCAGCATTTTTATAAGAAAGCACGGATCGCTTCAGAACAGCATGCTGTGAAAGTTGGGTCCATCTCCTCCACCTCGGCATGCGGTTAAGAGGCGTGGTGCGCGGTCCTCAGTTGGTCAACTCGAGTCCAAGCTTCCTGGAGACTCCACCCCTTTACGAGCATCGGACACCTTCAGCACAACAAAGCATGTGTCGCTCCGCAACATTGTTTCTCATCCGAACGGGCGGACTTTAGGATTTTGTCGGATTTGTGCTGTTTGCTTTCCCCATTGATGCTAATCCCAGAGTAGGTAAGCCAAATTTCAGATTCATGTTCCTCGCGTTGTGGGGATGACTTAGTGTTTGTTTGTTTTGGCTGTCCATTCGGCGCCATTTTCATACAGAGATTGGTTAAATACCCTGGCACGTAAGCCCGACGCAGCTCGCCACTGTTTAGCGGTTTTAGTGAAATAATAAAGTTGGAAATTGAAGTCTTATTACGGTGTATCAATGTGCAACATTTAAAGGGTGATTTGGCAAATTAAGACAAATACAAACTTATGTCCCCTGCTCTGTTAAAATTAAAAGCAATTTACATCTCTCTAAATCAAAGTCGATGCCTGTTAGTGGAGGCTGCGTTGGTGGAAGATGAAGCAGTTGAAGTTATCACTCTGGGCGTCTTGCATATTGGGGAAGCTCACTTTTAGAAACTAGTTTTTGTGCCTAGACCATATTTTCTAAGTATATTTTCTGCGGAAAAAAAAACAATAAAACAAAAACAAAAAAACAAAACAAAATCAACAGCATCATTTCACGTAATTCTGTTTAATAGATGATGCTCGTGTCAGGATGTTCTCGGTGTCCAATGCTTCTGTGACAGGTGTGTTACAGCAACATCTACTCGGATGTTCAGATATTGTTGCTTTTTAATAATGCTGTTTCAGCGATGGCTCCGGTTTTGGATTTGATTTTTTTCGGATCTAGAAAGTGGTGGACAGAGTTGGGCACAAGCTCAAAATAGATCACCACATTAGGAAAATTACTTCAAAGGTTTTAAACTCAAAATTTAAGAACTTTTTTAAATTAATAGATTCTATATCAACAATGTGTGTTTGTTTGGTGTAAGAAATGCTGCATGCTTGTATTTACCATTTTTAACTCCAAATAGTCAAAACATATGATATAAAAAGGTCTGGGAGAAGGAAAAATCCATCCCTTTTAGGGATAATCCGCCTGCTTTAAAACAGCTAAAAAAAATCAAATTTGACAAAATATATGTAAG
The DNA here is from genome assembly GCF_033026475.1 of Channa argus. Classification (NCBI taxonomy): domain Eukaryota; kingdom Metazoa; phylum Chordata; class Actinopteri; order Anabantiformes; family Channidae; genus Channa; species Channa argus. The sequence continues at coordinate 14,247,261 of NC_090203.1, read as the reverse complement.
CACCATAAATGTGCATAGAAGTCAATGTTATTAATTGTTTTTTATTTATAATCATACTGCTTTATTTTGGCTTAAGATTTGGTCAAATCTTCTTGTGCTGAAATTTCTGCAGCAAGTACGTACCACCTTCTCGTTCTGAGAATGAAGGCACCAGTACCACCCCTGGCCCGCCTGTATACCTGCCCCTGTTGCTTTCATCCTCAGAGGAGTGCATGGGTTAAAAATTCCCATCTTTGCTACAGGGCAGCACATGTGAATGTGTGTGTTCTTGTGCATGCACAAAATTGCAATGCCATAATGGATTCATCCAATAAGCCTTATCTCCATTGATGATACTGGTGGATATATATAGCTACATAATCTTTTATGATGCGTTGCAGACATAGAAAGTATGAGGGAGAGATGGAAGCAGCATCACTGCAATAGTGCTTTCATCAGCAGCAGAATGTAAAAAGGGGTTAAAAATAACAGCAGTGAGACCTGGGTGCCCCGGGTCTCCTGTACTGCTGAATTAGCGGTGTTGTGAACATGGAGCTGCTGAAGTGATGCTGAAGAACGTTTTTGGCTCTTCTGTGTGAGAGTGAGGTCACTAAGGTCCCAGGAGAGCTTGCTGCTGGTAATCCTCTTTTGGAAGTTATGATCCGTTCGTGCAGTTGGACTCCTACTCAGTGTGAGCATACTAAATACACAGTCAGGCTCCATAATAGATCCTCGTGCAGAAGCTTGTGGATTTGACTGCCTTTTAAGACAATGTAAGAAAAAAAACTTTCCACATGTTCTAAGATCCAATTGCAAATTTGTTTTATGTCAGCAAAGTAAATTGAATAATTATACCTCTTCTTTTGTATCCTTCAACTAAGGAATTTTACCATGTACAAAGATCAGGATTTTGTGTTTGCCAAACATAGTTGTTTTATAGTGTGCACTGATGTCCAGAAAGGCTCTTCCTTCAGTGGGCTTTGGCTGAGGTGATAGTGGAAATGGATTCAGAATTGCTTTCAGGGTGACCACAGTAAATCAATGAAGCTACTTCATTCTTATCCCATGTTGGTTCGTGTTACAGCATCTGGCTCACAGACCATCTGTGAGTATTGATTAGTTTAGAGCACCTTGGGATCAGTTTACTCAGTGAACTACACTAAAATGAACCTTCTTCTGCCCACTACTTTTTGCTTGGGTATCCCTGATTACAGTGTTTCAATGAAAGTTTGATCATGTTTTTAATTTTTTGCAAGAGACGCTCACTACATATGTCTCTTCCTAATCTTCTAAGCTTGTAGATGTACTTTAGACATGATCTGTAAATAAATGTGTACACTGTAATAATAACCCCAGTATCTATTTTGTGTGTATTCATGATGTTGCTGGGCAGGCACTAATTGACCATACAAACAGTTTAGCCAGGCACATGTTAGCGTGTTTGTTGGCATGTGTGTCTCTGTTTGCTTAGAGAGGTTAATAAGAGCCACCATGTGGCCAGTTGACTGATATTTTGGCCTTCCATTCATTTCTGTTGATGGGCAGCCAGGTAGGCAGGGCCCACACAAAACCATGAATCAGCACAGCTGATCACCACTGTGCTTCTGGCAGCTCCACCCTGTCTCTCTGTCACACACACACACACACACACACACACACACACACACACACACACACACACACCCAGAGAGAAAGAGAGAGAGTCAGAGCGAGGGGAGACTGAGGTAGATACAGTAGGCAGGTAGATGGAGATAATCTCACTTAGTCACTTGGGGTCGATTAACTCTAAACTCCCTTTAAATCCTTAAGCCTACTCTGAGTACCCAGGAAACATGCTTTCTTTATGTACCAGTATGCCTTCAAGGTAAAGTTATTTTGGAACTTGGGGTGTATGTTGACCAATGTTTGTAAAGCAGGAGCAGTGAATTGCCTCAAAACAAATGAGATGTTTCTTGACTGTCCTAAAGTTTGTTTGCACATGTGCTAAGTGCATGTGTTGGTGGCTGTGGACACATGTATATCCATGTGCGTATGCGTGTTGTGTGAAGTAAACTGTATGCTGAAATAGAGTGTGTCTGTAAAGGCTGTCTAATGAGTCCCTGCATTCTGAGCACATGTAGCTATTTATGAACAATACCTCTTCCTCCTTCACTGCAAGCTCTTCCCCACTGAGCCCTCTTGTCTCATTTTATCACACATACACTGCACTGCAGCATCACTGGCAAACAATATAAAGCGTCTGGTATCTAGACAAATTCCTGAAAAGAAACCTGATGATTTGGATTGATGTCATTGGCTTTGAATTTATTTGCATCACTTTAAGGAGAACCATAGATAAATTGAGCTCATATGTCATTATTACTTATATTTAAGTATATAAAATATATTTTCCCAAAATACATGTCATTTGATTGTTTAAAGTCAGCTTACACCAAATTTGATTTGATTCTCTTTAAGCGATTTTCACTGAGCCCTCTTCAAATTCCAAATTGTTTTCCTGTGGAAACATTAAATTCAATTAAAGGACCTTGTTCTTATTTACCCTTCAGCTGTTCCCTTTCAGGGGTCCTAGATGCTTTAAATCACATCTTTTTTTCAACACAAGCCTTGCTGTTTGCACCTGATCCAGCCCAGGCTTGCTAGAGGGTAGCCTACTTCAAGTATAATTTAGCTTATTAGAGACACTAATTATGTAGTATTGAGGGGAGATTTTACAGTACAGCAATATTTTATCTAATTACCCCCCCAAAAAAAGAGAAAGACATAGCCTCATGTTAGGAGTGATTGATGCCTTTTGGGAAGCTCCTGTGATGTGGCTGCTGTTATTTCAGTCAGTCATGATGAGGGTTAGTCCTGCTCAGCTGGCTGATAGCAGAGATGTTAGAAAGAAAACACAAAATGGAGGAAGCAGCAGACACAAGCTCAGCTGGTCCATTAGGAACATGTCTGTTTCCTGACAATCAGAATTGAGATGACAGAGCTTTAAAAGACCCAGAGGAGCCCGTGAGCACTGAGGCATACGTGTGTGTGTGGTTGGGGGGTGCGGTGTGTGGGGTGACCTAGGGATAGGCCCATGGTGGTGGTGTGTGTGTGTGTGTGTGTGTGTGTGTGTGTGTGTGTGTGTGTGTGTGTGTGTGTGTGTGTGGGGGGGGGGGGGGGGGGGTGTCTTGTGGGGGGAAGGGAACACAGGATTAGTTATAGTGTGCAGCACAGTTATTGGTCACTGGACACAAACAATGGGAGGGCTAAAGAGGATTTGGGCTGTGTGTGTACCCCCTCCTCCCCCCGTTGTTCCGTGGTGCCAGCAGGATCGGTATGGTATAGAGGGCCAGGGTGCACCCCTGTACATCTGGAAGGTTGGCCTGCATGAATGTCTGCCTGTCTAGCTTTTCCCCTCCCCCCAATCCATACAGGACAGGGTGGGACATTGAACTACATAAGGCATAGACAAAACAGCCATATTAGTCAGCAGTAAGACAAGACAGTTTACGTAATATAACTTTATGATTGCATTTTGGTTTTTGTGGCAGATATAGTGAGATTTTATCTTGCCACTGATTGGCAAACATATACTCAGAAACTGGTATATCGATATATTTACCTAGCCAATTAATTAGTTAGTGCCTGTGTGTCTGGAAAATCAATTTAGAAACTGTTTATACATAAAACAAATAACAGAAAGGAATATTGTTTTGGGCTAACCCAGCTGAATACCAAGCTATATCTGTCCAGCATTGCCCACAATGATGCAATCTACCCAGAAATATTACTATAACTAAGTAATATAAAACTAACTAAGTAGTATAAAAAAGTCGTTAGTTGAGAGATTTTCTATCATCTTGTTCATATCATTCTGTTGCCAAGTTCTATTTGTATGTATGAAGATGGTTTAGATGACCTGTCTGGCTTGTGTGAGTCTCAGGCATGTTTGGTGAGGATGATCCAGGCGGTGCTAATGGGCAGCTCCAGAGCAGAATGCCTCCTTTGTGTCAGAGAGATGTAATGAGTCTGCGATAGACAGTATTGTGAGTTTGTTCTCAGAACCTCATGTAGATACAGACACACTCTTTAACAAGGAAGGCTATTGTCTAATGAAGGGGTGTTTGTGAATGTTTGAGTTTACGGATTTTTGAACTTGCTTCTTTTTGTTCTAGTAGGTACATAAATGTCATTACACTTCTCTCTGACATCCCTATTTAAAAAAAAATAGCTGAAAAATCACTTGCAATAATGATAAATTGCTTTGATTAGATCATCAGCTAAAATGAATAAACATTACGGTAGATAACAAAGCATTCATACAGCTTACCATTCCCCACCTGCCCCTGATGAATATTTTCATCAATTACCATATTTTTCTAATGAAATCTTTCCAAACAAAGGCATGTTCTATTATCATTTGGGATGTCAACCCGGAAAAGGTTTTTAATTATTTTATTTATTTATTGCTTGTAAAGTTGCAAATAACTTTTTTTCAAATAATTATACTAATTATAGAATAATTAATGCATCTATTGTTTTGTTTTACATAACAGATTATTTATAAACAGAAATTTTATATATATATATATATATATATATATATATATATATATATATATATATATATATATATATATATATATATATAAATTATTTTTTTCCAAAAACTAAAATAATTTCACTTACTAACAATGGTATAAAACAGAAAAAGCAGCAGTTTACGTAAAACTGATATGGCGTTCTTGTACTGAAAAATCTGGTAAATTATTATGTGTCTGTCTAGTTTTTTCACAGTTCACAATCTCATAGTGCACATCTCATATTTTAGTATTGCATGGTCCACGTATTGCTTTCACTTGCTGTTTACAGCAAGCTGAGGTGTAATGTTTCCTATACACAGGCTAATAGTCCACTGCTCCTAATCTTGTTTGTTGTGTTCCAAGTATAGCCATGCTGTGCACTGTCACAGTGTGTGCAGCATCGTGACCTTTCTCTTTCTATGACTCCCTTCTGTTCTCCTTCCCAGTGGCTACCATGACAACAGAGGCAACTGCAGTGAGTGAGGCGGACACTGAGGGCAAGCCGAAGGCCAGCGGTGCTGAGCCCGAACCTGAACCAGAGAACAAGCAAAAACCAGAGGCATCAACATTTGAGCCGGAGGGGGAGCAGTCGAGCAAGAAGGCCCGGGAACATTCCTCTGAGCCTGGGCCTGCTGATTTAGATACCTCCCCTGAAGAGGAACAGCTGAAACCCCGAACAAGGACCTCCGCTGGCAAAGGCCTGTCTCGCCTCTTCGCCTCCTTCCTCAAGCGTCGCTCACAGTGCTCTGAGGGTGAGGAGTTTGAGGCAGAGAAAGTCAGGGAAGAAAAGGCAGATAAAGAGGAGAAAGCTGAAAAGGGAGAAGGGGCAAAGGAGGAAGAGGTGAAAAGTGAAAAGAAGGAAGCTAAAGTAGTAGAGGAAAAATCTCAGGTTAAGGCAGTAAAAAAGACGGATGAAAAGGAAGAACAAGAAGTGAAAAAGAAAGAGGAAGATAAATCTGAAAAGAGGGGCAGTAAAAAGAAAAAGAAAGAAGGCAAGAAGAAAGTACATGAAAAGGAGGAGGAAAAAGTAAAAAAGCAAGAGGAAAAGGTGAATCAGAAAGAGGAGCAAAAGGGTGAGAGACAACATACTGTAGAGAAAGAGGAGAAGAAACTAGAGATAAAAGAAGAAAAGAAGACTGCTGAAGAGAAGGGGACAGAGGCTGGAAAGGAAAATGAGGAAAAAGTAGACAAGAAGGTGGCCAAGAAAAAAGAAAAGGAGGAAAAGGTAAAAAAGAAGGAGGAGGAAAAAGCAAAGAGGAAAGCGGAGGAAGAAGAAAGAAATAAGAAGAGAGAAGAAGGGAAAGCAAAGAAGAAAGAAGAAGAAAAAGCCAGAGAGGCAGAAAAAGCAAAGAAGAAGGAAGAGGAGAAGGCAAAAAGGAAAGAAGAGGACAAAGTAAAGGAGACAAAAAAGAAGGACGAAGAAAAACAGGAGGAGCCAAAAAAGAAAGAGGAAAAGGTAAAAGAAGAGGGAAATAAGACAGAAAAGCAAATAACAGAGGTAAAAACCGAAGAAAAGCAGAAGAAGGAAGAAGAAACGGGGAAGAAAACAGAAAGAGCAAAGAACAAAGAAAAGGGGGGAAAAGAGGTGAAGGGGCCAAGTGAGGAGCAGGTGAAGGCGCCAATTGCTGCTCCAGAGCCTGAGCTTAAAACCGAGCCAGACACTGAACAGGCCCCCGATCAGCATTCGATGAGCAGCACAGAGACTCAGGCGAGTGTGACTCCAACAAATATTACACTTCAAGGAATAGTTTGAGATTTTGTGAAATAAACATTCTTGAGAGCAATAAGAGGCACTCTCATGCCTGTAAGCAAAATTTCCAGCTAGAGCAACTGTTTTCAACCATTTTCTTTGTGCTAAGCTAACCAGCTCCTGCAGCATCATTTAGACGTGAGCATGATTCTCAGCAAGAAAGCGAATGCATGCATTACTCCAAATGCAAAATGTTTCTTTAATCATTTGTGTGAGAATCAAGAACAAAAGGCCAAAACTATATACAGATTCATACTGCAGATCTGAAGGTAGCAGAAGAATGTGTTGTCTTTCGTTTCTAATGAATATTTGATGAGGTGGACCACTTGCTCAGCGAAAGTAACTGTGCTGGCTAGAGCTGAGCACTTTGTCCAAAACAAAAATAACCAATGTTGATTTGAACTGGAGTTAGTGTCAACAGCAGTGTATTTGCTGCTTATTAATTTCTGATTTAATTGTAGTGCTTTCATCATTTCCTGAATTAGTACACATTGCCTGCATTCTTTCCTCTGTACTTGACAATATCTTGTGTTGACTCTAACAGCCAGCTCAAGAGGAACACAAGGAAGACGCTGTGACACAGAAGGAGCCAAAAGTGTTGGAAGAAGTGAAGGAGGAGGACGTAGAGAAGAGAGAGGAACAACAAACAACAAAACAGGAGGAGGAAGTCAAAGAAGAAGAAAAGGCAAAAGAGGAGGTGAAGAAGGAGACACCTGTAAAAGAAAAGAAGAGCGAGAGAAAGACAGAAGACTCTAAAGTTTCTAAACGTCAGAAAACCATGCAGTGCAACGTCACCTTACTGGACGACACTCAGTTTGAGTGTGAACTGGACGTAAGCCACTTCCCAAGTTACAATATGTTCTCTTCTGTTTGTGTAACAGACATTGGCCCAATTAAGCAATGATTTGTTATGAAAACTGAAAAATAATTCTCTCTCTCCCTCGGTCTGCATCTTTCTTTATTATTTAGAAACATGCTAAAGTCCAGGAACTTTTTACAAAGGTGTGTGACCATGTCAACCTGCTGGAGAGAGACTATTTTGGCCTTTCTCACTGCGAAACCCCAACCAGCAAGGTACGTTTAGTTTGAACTACAACGCAGAAGTGTAAGCACATATTTTACATGACACTAAAGGCAATTGGTTGTGAGCTTTTTTTTTTTTTCTCTTATAATATCCACAGAAGTGGTTGGAGCCCACAAAAGAAATCCGGAAACAGGTTTCAGGTTCTGTGTATAACTTTAACTTCAGTGTTAAGTTCTACCCTCCTGATCCAGCACAGCTTACTGAAGACCTCACCAGGTAGATGTCTCTAGTGTTTTAGGAATATTTGACATTTTGGCAAGCTACACTTTCATTTTGTTGCTGAGACATTGGTAAGAGATTTATTGCAATTTGCTAGACATTCAGGCATGTCTCTCTCAATTTTAAGCTCAGGCCCATTGCCAGATAGCTTAGCATAAAGGCTGATCATGTCTAATCCTGCCTTAAGCATCATATTTAACAAGCAGACTGAGAGCAGCCTCAGCCTTGTAAGTCTCAAGGATGCATGAATATAAGTCTCATCACCACATAAAAAGTATTCTCTCTCATGAAATGTATTTGTTTCAGGTACTTCCTATGCCTCCAACTGAGGAAGGACATTATGTATGGGGTTCTTCCCTGTTCATTTGTCACATTGTCCCTGCTGGGCTCCTACACAGCCCAATCAGAGCTTGGAGAGTATGACCCAGAGCTGCATGGAACCGATTACGTTAAAGATCTGAGCCTGGCCCCTGTACAGAGCAAAGAGCTTGAAGAAAAAGTGATGGAGCTACACCGTACGTACAGGTAATCAAACGGGATGTGAAATAAGTACAGCAATAAAGCAATGTTTTAACGCACGGCCTCCAGCAACTTGCGTCAGTTCTGTGTAATCACAATTCTGCAGACACAAACTCGCTTCTGCATCTTTAATGTTTATGTGCCGATTTTAATTTGATGATTATGTCCTTATGTCTCTAAAGAGAGGTTTCATGCCTTTTATCTGTGTCTTTCCAGGTCAATGAGTCCAGCCCAGGCAGACATGTTGTTTCTGGAAAATGCCAAGAAACTCGCCATGTATGGGGTTGATCTGCATGAAGCCAAGGTGGAGTGATTTCAGATGATTTCACCTATTTGCATGAATTCTCTGTGGGATAACTAGGGGTGCACATTTTTCATCGAATGTCTAAAATGATGAATCTTTATTTCAAACATGTGCTACGGACTTCCTTTGTTTCCTAAATTGAGTGTATTTATTACACCCATGTGTTGCATCAGTCGCATCCAGATTTTAATTACAAAATTGATGTCAGCCCCCTTTTTAAAAAAACGAGAGAAATAAGAGAACATTTTTAATTCTGTGACCTCAAACTCCATGGCCTCAATGTCTGAGCAAGTCTGCCTCCCAGTGATTATTTACTGTAAATGCAGGCATAGGGTGAAGGTGTGCAGTGTTACAATTTGACCATGTTTTTGTGCCTGTAGGATCTTGAAGGTGTCGACATAACACTGGGAGTTTGCTCCAGTGGTTTGATGGTTTACAAGGACAAGCTGAGAATCAACCGTTTCCCTTGGCCCAAAGTGCTCAAGATCTCTTACAAACGCAGCAGCTTCTTTATCAAAATCAGGCCATCAGAGGTACATGGTTTTTAAGTTCTGTCTTCTAGGTCATCCCGCCCACACAGCCCCTTCTTTAATAGTTCCTCCAGAATCCAACACTATTTATCTGGTTCATTCGCCTTAGAATAATGTGATGTCTGTTAGTCCTTGAAGCTCAACCACTGGTTTTAATCATGAACATTCCTTGGACTTACTAAACTCAATGACTAGCTTTATTAATTCACTTATTTAAGTTAATAAATTCAGACAAACCTGCATTTTTATTTCTCTCAATTTGAAGTAGTAGTAGATCTCATTTCAGAATTGAGTTTAAGTTTTACATTATATGAATTCAACCCACCTCTAGGATATACAGTGTCCTATTTCATGCAGCAAGGTAGAATAATGTAATTGCTGTGACTTTGAATTTTAATTGTGTCTACCTACAGCAAGAGCAGTATGAAAGCACAATAGGCTTCAAACTGCCCAACTACAAGGCATCAAAGAAGCTGTGGAAAGTTTGTGTTGAACACCATACATTCTTCAGGTAAGATCAGGTTGTTTGCATTTTATTCTGATCGACACCTCTACTTTTAGGGAATACAAAATCCTGAAATATGATAAATGTTATATTTGAAGCCCTAGCTTGGCGCTAGGGTAAACTTGACAAATTGATAAAACGGCAGTTAAATAAAAGTTAAATGACCATTTCTGCCCCTCAGGGTTTCAACAGTAGAGCCTCCTTCATCACGTCGCTTCCTTGTCTTGGGCTCAAAGTTCCGGTACAGTGGCCGCACTCAGGCCCAGACCCGCCAGGCAAGCTCCATGATAGATCGACCAGCCCCTCGCTTCACACGCTCTGCAAGCAAGAGGCTCTCCCGTAACCTAGATGGAGGTACGTGCAAGTTTGTGAACCACTGTTCATGTCAGTGTTATTGTGTGATTTGTAACAAAAGCATCGGTTCGATAAGCAACCCCCAGAACCGTTTCACTCTTGCAGCTGGAGATGAGACTCTCCAGTTTCTGGAACAACTCTCCTCATCAACCAGATCTGAGGTTGATGAATGGTCATGGATGCAGACATCTGACAAGCCTCAGTCTTCTACTGCATTTCCAGGTACCAGGAACTGTGTGGAGCTGCACCAGTGCTTTTTGGCATATTTGCAGAATTTATTTTACTCTCACTCACAAACAGCCTCGCTGCATCGTTTAACATCCCCATCCATTTTGGCTCATTTGCTTCTCTGCCTGTAAAACTTGAATACACTGCGATTCAGCTTTCATACAGAACAGCAACATGTCAGCAAATTATGACACACACTTTCCCTGGCATCATCCCAGGGTGGCTCTGGCCATTGTGACATAATAAGGCATTTCCTCTCATGCTTTTCCTCTCATGCTGGTCATTTCTGATCTTGAGGCGCTTCCTCCTTCATCTGCTTTTAGCTTGTGTCTTACTTTAACACGTTCACTTGCCGACTCACTAATTACTACTCCAGCGGCTATCATTAAAAAAATGGAACGCCAAACGTTGAAAGTTTTTACTCATTTTTCTTGCTACTATGAAGAATGATGGACATCTTACATACGGCTTTATACTAACCTCAGTTTCCTGGACTTCCAATAGTCTGGTTACAAATGCTTTGGTCAAAATTGTGCTTAAAGCACTGTGACGCAATTACAGCCGCCATCCTCTCCATAGCTAGACTAATGCATATATGCTGTGACCCCCGTCATTTTTTTCACAGCCGGAGGTGAGTCTAAGCAGACTTTCATTCAGTCCTGGGTAGAGGGACAGTCGGTTCACACAGTCACAGTAACTTCGCAGGACAATGAGATTCCGCAGACAGACTCTCAAATAATCACCCAGTCAGTCAGCCAGCAATTGCAGGAACTGGCATCTGATGAGCAACAACAGAAGAGAAAAGGCTTTGTCCCACCTGACTTAGGTAAACAGCCAGGTACTGTATCATCAACAAATTTTTTAAGTTTGCCATTTGCACTACTGCCTGAAGTCTGTATAGCTGTTTAACTCTGAGTTTGTATAGTATATGCACATACATTTCTTTTCATTGTGAATGTTGCCACTACACGTATGCTTTTTTTAAATCATCCAGGGCTTTCACAGAAGTCACACGTGCAGTGCTTTTCTGCTTTGTTTTGATTTTCCACTTCAAGTTTTATATGAATTTGCTCATTTGGTCTTGTTTCTCTGATGCTGTCAGTTAAGTTCGGCTCGGCAAAACCAAGCTCTATCGACAGGCTCTTGGATCCAGTGATAAAACCGCAAGATGACTGGCTTCTGTACTTTGATCGAACCTTTGGCCTAACCTCACTTGAGGGTGGTGAAAATCCATGTGAGTTTCTCTGTGTGACTTTGTGTGGAAATGCATCCTAAGACAATTTAAGAATTTGATCACCGCCAGTTAAACATTTTCATGGCTTGCGATATTAACAAAATTGTGCTCCTTTCGTGGTTCATAATTTTACCACTCTTCCCAGTTTCTCCCCTAGCCGAGTTCCAGTACCTGGAGAAGGATATACAGGGCATGCAGGAATTAACCAGAGAGGAGGCCATTAAGAAGCTTCAGGATACAGTGACTTTAGTAGACAAACTGAGTAAGGTGGATGTATTGGAAATGAGGCTGAAGGAAATGAAGTATTTAGAGGAAAAGCTTGAAGAAGTGGATGCTATTGCAGAGAAACTTCAGTATGAGATAGAGGAAAAACTGGGGAAGGAGGAGGTAGACAAGTTAAGAAAAGAAGTGGGAGATTTTGAGCAGGAAAAACAAATGGAAGGTATGACAAGAGTGGTAAAGATATCTGTGAGTAGGATAGAGACAAAAAAAGATGAAGTGGATGAGTTGGAAGAGCAAATAAAGCAGGTGTTTTTAGAAGGCTTGCTACCTGAAGATGAAGAGGTAACGCAGGAAAGTGAAAGTCTGTTAGATGACAGTTTGAGAGATAAACTACACCAGATAGGAAGGGAGAGGTTTGGCTCTCCAGATGATGTTGGCAACAATCCTGTGGTGAGAAGAGAAGAGAAGCCTCAGGAGCAAAAGCAGGTTGAAGATGACGATATCTGGTTCATAATGTTTGATCACCCTCCACACAAAGCTGTTTTCAAATCAACAGGTAGAGTAAATCATCGTGCAGCTTTAAAGCTCTATTAATCTTTCTAAAGTCGTAATAGCACTACAGTTTCTTTCTCTTTGGCAATTAAAACATTTTAAATTCATGTGGAAAATATTTTCCCAGACCCTGTTTATCTCACTCTGTGCCGTTTGGCGCTGCATGTTTGCACCCACGCTCAAAGATTGTTTGTGTTTACTTTCGCCATTAGTTACAACTTTGGAAAGTTTTCAAGCGGATGAAGGCAAATATTTGACCTCAAAGACTGAGATTACGGCCGATAAGGAGAAAATGAAAAGTTTAGTAGAGGAGAGACAAATAAGAGAAGAGGAAGTAAGACATGCACCAGAGATTCCATCAGCACAGGCCCTCACAGTCAGATATGAGGACTGGTATGTGTTGCTGGATGTTATTCCCAGGGCAACACCTTATGTAACACCAGGTATTGCTATAATGCCCCTTTTATTGCTTTTTTGTGTCTTGCATTGTGCTTCTTGAATTAAAACTGTCAGTCATCTTAAAGCAACGAGACCACATGGATGAAAAAAGTTATGTCTCTACTGTTGGAACTGCAGCAGATGAGAAGATTACAGAAGTAGTCGAACAAAGACAGTTAATAGAAGAGGCACCGGGACGTCTACAAGAAATCCCACAACAGCCAGCGGCAGATGATAACTGGTTTGTGTTGCTGGATGTTATTCCCCGAGAAACACATGATGTACCACCAGGTATTGCTAAACCCTTTCATTTTGCTTTTCGGCTTCCCTGGGTCTTGTTTTGTGCTTTACTTGTGTTGAAACTGTTTCTGCTCGTATCAGTCATCTTAAAGGAACGCGGCTACATGGATGCAGAAAGCTATATCACTATGGTTGGAACTGCAGTAGATGAGAAGATTAGAGAAGTAGTTGTTGAAGAGAGAAAGATAATAAGAGAGATGCCAAGACATCTGCAAGAAATCCCACAACATCTAGTGACAGACAGAGATGATGACTGGTTTGTGTTGCTGGATGTTGTTCCCAGAAAGACAACATATGCAAAGCCAGGTATTGCCAAAATTCCCTACAGTGCTCCACAGAATTATCAAAGAAAGCAAATTTACGGAGCCAGATTGTCTTACTTTCACATTTCTGGCACTGTGCATAGCGTCTAAGTATTAAAACTCTTTTTGTCTCAGTTGCTGTTGGGGAGCATGTTCAAGTGTCTACAGAAGAAGGTGTCTCTCTGATTGAAATGACAGCTGTGGAGCAGAGAGTAAAAACAGTGGAGCTTGGTGAAGAAGACACAAATATAAAGCCAGAGCTGAGTGATAGGAAGGTAGTGGTGCTGCTGCAGTCTGTGAAAGAGATGGAAGATGACTGGTTTGTGCTGCTGGATGTTCCCATTAAAGAAACATCATTAATGCCACCAGGTACTGCCAGCTTTCTCTTGGGCTTTTGCTACTTATGTCCCTTTATAAAGACTTAAACACTTATTTTGTCACCTCCTTTGGCTTAAACATCTTACAGTTACCATGGCCACATATGTTCAGGCCTATCCTGAAGAAAGCATTGCTCCTGGGGCTGAAACAAGACCACCGGAGGGCTATTTCCCAATAGAGCAAATGGCGCCTCTGGTGGTAAATATCCCCAAACTGAAAATATCCCAGTTAGTGACAGAGAGAGATGATGACTGGTTTTTGCTGCTCGATGTTCCCAGAGAAACATCTGATGTTCTTCCAGGTACGCACAGCCTTTAAATGCCTTTATTTTCCTTTACATAGGCTACATCAAAGGAACCTATTTTCAAATGCACTGAACAAATAACCTGGGTTTTTAAGCAAACTATCTATGTAAAAAATAAAATACTTCTATCAGATGCTCCACTTTCGGTCAAAGCTCAAGTGCAAATTCTGGTTGTTTTCAGGTCGTCTGACAGTACCGAGCCAAATTTATCCCAGTGTTAAACCTCAGTTTGAAGTGATAAGCTTAGAGCAGGAGCTACAGCAGGTTCAGCTGAAACAGATTAAACCAAACCTTCCCCAGCTGATGCCAGAGAGTGATGACTGGTTTGTGTTTTACGATGCTATCCGTGAAGAGGCAGCTACACGACCGTCAGGTATTCAGTCCAAAATGTCTTGGACAATCAGAATTTATTCCTGAACTTTTTTTTTTATGGCGTTCATTCTTTCTTCTTCTTTCGACTTTTGTAAACTATTTATTTGTGAGGTAGATGGTACTACTGGTACTCAGTTCCTTTTGACTTTGTCTGTTTGTCCCAGTCACTCCTGCTGAAATTGTTTTGGATATGAGGAAGGTGGTTGAGGTCGAGGTGACAACTGCTGAGACTAGAACACAGAAGATGATAATTGGTGTCGACAACAGGCAAGATGAGACACGTTTGTCTGAAATTAGGCTGAGTCCAGTTATACCACAGTCAGAGACAGAACGAGGAGATGATTGGTTTGTCCTGTTCAACATCATCCAAGAAAAGCCTGTTGTCATTCCTACAGGTACCTTTTCCTGACAAAGTGTCTATGCAATGTGCTATACAAAGTATTAAAAGAATATTAAAACATATTTAATCATTTAAAATAAACAAATAAATACATACATACATATAAATACACACATACATATGCAGTATGTGTTTTTTACATTTGCGTATTTTATTTTGTTGCTGGGGTTGAACTTATTGTCAAGGTATCTTGTGTATTTTGCATTAGTTGCTGTGGATGAATCTGTCAGTATGTATCCTGACATAAGTCCAGCTAAAGACTTTACAACTACAGAGCAGAGAGCACAGCAGATAGTAACTGTCGTGGAGGAGAAGTTGGTACAGCAGCAACTGCATCCAGCAGTCAGACAGATGGAAGATGATTGGTTTATTCTTCTAGATGTGGCCCCTAAGAAATCAGGTATAATCAAGTGAGACTTAGTCCAGCTATTGTTACAAACTACATCTTTCTACTTGAGTTTGTTTTGCAATGTATAGTTATACTTTACCATTTGATCTGCCCACTCCTAGTACATGCACCAATTGTTTCGTCATTTTACAGTTTTGCTTAGGTTTATTTAATTGCAAATGCAAGTATCGTAAAATTTTGCAGTTTATTTCACAATAATATCTTCTCTTATATTTGTATTAGTCACTGTCCTTGAGCACATCCAGCTACCAGTAGATGTTGGTGTTCCAGCTGCTGTGGCAAAAACAATGACCATTATTTCTGAGACAAGACCACAGTTTGAGAAACGGATCCTGGAGGAAGGATACCCAGTCACACATACACATTTCCGTGATGATTGGTTTGTTCAACTAGATGTTGGCCTCAAAGAGTCAGGTATTTTCAACACGTTTGGGTTTTTTTTGCAGATGAGCGGCTCGCTCGTGGTCGTGACTTCTTTGTTCCACGAAACGCTTATTAACATTTAAAAGGACACACTAACTTCTGTTCACAAGCAAATTTGTCCACGTGGGACAATGCAGCTCACCATCATTTAAGGACCTCTGGCAGTGCTCAGCTTTGCAGTTGAAGAACGCTTTCTTAATCTCCGCATTTCATAAATTCAGCCTCCTTGAGCTTTTTAGCTCTTTGCAGCAAATAGTCATCTGCTTTTGCATCCACCGTTGCATCATCACAAGAACTAAGCTGCATTTCAGCTCATTTCCAGTTTGTGGATATTCGCTTTTCGCCCAGCTCCAATTCTGATGTGTGCTTTTTTTTTTAAAGTCAACGAAGCATTTATGGTACAGTATACCCCTGCAGTGTTTGCTCTCATTTGATAACAGTGAAGCTTAACAGTAAGTATGATGTGGCTGTTCGCATCAATGCCCTGTTAAATATTACTGCATGTTATATTTTGATGATTGAATGATTCACTTTTCTTTATATTTTATCCAGTGGTGAGCACACAGAGAGGCACCCGTCCTGTCAGTGCTCCGGTCTTCTCCCAGGCTGCTTTGGCAGAGGCAGGAATCCCCATGGCTCCTTTTGAGCAACCCCAGACCTCAACTCCAATCAAGACCAGTCAAACTGCGGAAAGAAAGCTGGAGGTCACTGTAGAAGCTGTGGAGCCATCAAAAATTGAGGTTGCAGCTGAGGTCAAGGTATTTTTTTTTCTGATCACTGCTCAGTAAGTGTGTGTTTGTAATGTGTGATCTAAAGGTTTATCTGCAGAAAAAAATGTTGCATCATGTATATGTATGCAATGTACATCTAACAGTAAAGCTGGTGTAAGTGAAACATACAACAGTTATGAATTGTCCTCCTCATACTGACTGTATTCAGAACTTTTTAATGCAAATGCTTCATAGTCTCTAATAAGAAAAATGCTAAGCAGAGATTTTCCTCTGTATCTGAGTGTAAACTGTGTCTCTCTTGCTGCTGTAGCCAGCAGTGTGGAGGGAAGAGAGAGAAGTAGACTCTTCACTGTTTTCTACCATCAATGGGGACATTCAGGTTAGTGTCAGTGTCAGCTTCTCAGAAGACATGTTTCTGCTATGGCTGTGAGTGTTAAAGCCGACAAGCCAAGGATGCTAACGTGTGTCCATCTCTCCTCCCTGGGTTAGCACAAGTCTGAGGTGGCGAGCATGGAGATGGCGCAAATGCGAAAGGTCAGATTCTTAGACTCATGTGTGTCTCCGTAGCCATTTCTCCACCTCCATTCTGAGGACATCAAGCTTCTCAAACTATTGTGCTTCCATACAGATATGTCTTAAATGAAACCCACATAAGGTTTGATTTAATAGAACTGGGAAAAATATATAAATAGTAAGAATATCTAAACAGTAAGTAACTAGTTTTAACAGAATAATAGAACTTAAATATGATATATTATGCTTGCCTCAAAATATCTATTTAACACATAAAAGCTGTTTACATTTTTACATTTTTTCAAATTGCTTGCTATGTCATGGACACATGCATGGTTATTGATTGTGAAGTGCACTTTACTAAAAAGAGGCATGATGGTGTTTTATAACATTTGTCACTCAATTCTTTTCTCATTGTTTAAATTATCCACTAGAGGCTTAAGTTCTGGGCTTCATTAGTACATTGCAGTTTAGCCCTAACGGTCACTTGGCCGCAAACTATTTTGCATGCAGACTCCTCACAGCTCCTTTTGTCTCTTGTATTAACAGTGATCGCTGTTTGTTTGTTAGTATGCATGCCCAAGGTGCGGCAGTTTGATGCCAACATAAGGGGAAACAAAAACAAACCCATCCTTTTTTGTTCTTTTTATTTTTCACAGAAAAAAGATAAGAGAAATGAGGGTGACTCAATTTATATCAGACATAGCCTTTTAATGTTGGAGGTTTGTATCCCTTCTGGAGATGTGTCTAGCTGATTAACTTGCTCTCTGGCTGCTGTTTAATATCACGCTTGCATGTGGCATGATTTGCACTTTTTTGCATCAGCGTAAATGATTGCCTGTAGATTACAGAATAAGTGTGTGTGTGTGTGGCAACATAAGCCTAATCTGGTTGTGTCAGGAGAGTGCTGTTGAATTTACAACAAAGAAGTATTGGGTTATTGTCAGGGTTCTTACACTTGCTTTCATTATTATGCTGCACTGAATAGCTTTTTTAAATGTCCCTAGTCATCAGCCTTGTGATGTGGTTGATGAGCTAATTAGGGACAGCAAGTTTTAATAATATACAAACAGCATAAAAATGTCTAGATTTTTTCCAGATTATCAGTATTCTCCTGTTCCTGCTTTTGCTCATGCTACCTCCATCTCATTGCCACTAATACTTTGCATAGTCTCAGCTGTTATGCACGTTACATATTGTGCACATAAAAATAAAAATCAACTTAAGTATACAGCTGTACTGTTACAGGAATGATGCTTGGAAAAACACTTATCATTAAGTTGCTCTTTAACACCTTTCGCAATAAGTCCTGATTGACAGTTTAACACTGTCTGCAGTATTTTTGGTAAGACGGTAAGTTGCCCGTTTCCTGCAGTTATCCATAAAGATCAACTCTGTGCTAAATGTTGCCACATCCAGCCTTCTACTGATGCTTTTTATTTATTTGTGTTAAAGGAACAGGTTTGTCTTTATAACAAGCCTTCATTTTTGACAATTTGTACCATGATGGCTATCATCACCTGTTCTACTCTTTGATTTGCAGCCTGTTTTCACAATGTGTTTCACTGCAAACCAAATGATATAAAATACAGATTATGAATGCTGTGGTGTGCAGTTAACAGCTTCTGCCCATCCAGAAATCCAAGTAATGCACCAAAACTTAAAAAATAATTGTGTGTGGCAGACTCCTCAGATTTTGCTAGATATAATTTGCAAGTTGCCTTCTAACTTTTGCTTCTTCAGAATCACTAATTAACCCAGCTTCTGCTTATTTATTGATTTGCAGTATGTACACACATTGTTCAAAAAGCAACAGAATCTGACTTGATTCTCTGTCTGTCGATCTCTCCCTCTCTCCCAACTATAAACATTATCCTTCATTTGTACCTTTCCTTCCCATCAAACCTTCCCTCTATATCCTCACTTTGTATCATCCTTGTTTGTTTTTCGCCCCTTTTGTCTTTCTGCAACATTTTTTGGGTTCCTCTTCCCTGCCTCTCGCCACCACACTGTCTTTTCCTTCTCCACGTTGTTCTATATAGGACTTTGAAAAGCCTCAGGAGGACCTGCTCAAGCATCATGCCAATATCAGCGAATTGAAGAGGAACTTCATGGAAGCTGTTCCAGAGCCCAGGCCCAGTGAGTGGGACAAACGCCTGTCCACACATTCTCCGTTCCGCACCCTGGGCATCAATGGTCAGCCACTGCCTAGTGCAGATGGGGTAAGTCCTCCTCAAAAACCACCAGCCTCTAAACACTTGTAAGTCAGTTCAGGGATTGTAAATGAAAGAAATTACAATATTGTAATTTGACTTAGTTTCTGAACTAAGTTGGTCAATTTGCGTTAACATGCCTCATCACATTTGCTTTGCTTGGTTTTGCGTCTTTGTTATTGTACTTGATTAAAAAACGTCACTGAACAAATGAGCCATGTGCATGAATTTGTAATGGAACAGAATAACCTGAAATTACACATACCATCTTGTGTGTCAGTAATTTTTAGGTTTGTGAAATATTAAGCATTGAATTGCACTGTAATAACTGCATATGCTTTTGTTTACATAGAATCAAATGAAAGTGATAGAGATGATGAGGCTCCTCTGATTATCATTCTTGGTTCTGTTACATTTTAAGTATAATAAACTGCGTGCATATTCAGACCAATTCAAGACGCATGTGGTGCATAACGAATGCATGTGTATGAGGAATGTGTTTTCACTTGTTGAATATGGTCTGTACTTATGCTCTTTCACTTAAGAGAGGTATGTAATTGAGGCAACCAAGGGACAGGTTGTCCATACTTTGAGAACTCATTCTGATTTGGATTGGACGCCTCTGTGCTCTGACATGTTGGTATTGCATGACTGAGAGACTGGACTGGAAAAATGTACAGCATGACTCGGATAATTTTTGCACGTTTTTCTGACACTGAGCAGAAATCTACCTTTCCCATTCATTTCTGTCATTCTTTCGCTGCTAAGCTTTCTATCTGCCTTTAATACTTTTGCTTTGTCCCCCTTTCATACCACTTTAGCATTTTTTATGGCTGATGCTTTTTTTTTTTTTATTGAAGAGACAAGTCCTCATTCACAGTTGTATTAATAGTTTCTGCCCCACTGTTTATATCTTGCTTGTCTTTTAGCTAAGCTAGACAATATTCCAAGTGCATAAAAGAAAACATTTGAACATAAACCACTTTTGTTCAGAGGTCAATGCCCTTGTGCATCATATTGTGAGCATTAGAGCTGCACTAAAATAAAAGCAAAGCAAAAGTGACAACTGTAAGGAAACTAGTCTGAGCCAATCTGACTGCAGCGATCAACAACATGACAGTATTGTCTGCATTGTGGAGTGGACACACATTGTTTATACTTGACATATGTCCAGATTGTTTTTTCTACTTAGCTGCTGGCGAAAGTGATTGTGTTTCAGGCTCCTACCGTGATGATGATCATGATGATGTTCATACATTAACATACAAATTATCCGCCCCAAATTCACCATCCTTAAAAGCGTCTCTCCTTCCTTTAATTAAGATTCTACAAATGTGGATGACTTTCTGTCTTTTCAGTCTTAAGTGAAATGTAAGACATGGAAATGAATATTTAAAAAATGCATGTTAAAATGATTTTGCCAGTAAAGTTTCCATGCTCAGGACAGCAAAGTTTGCCTTCAAAGTCACACCCCCATTGAAACACATTTGGCATGCTGTTATATCGCAATTTCTGATCGTTCATTGCAAAAATTTTAGAATTCCTTCGTCTCATCTCTCTTTCCTCCTCCCCCCTCCTGCTCCTCCCCCCCTCAGTTTGTTGTACGCCTCCCGCGTGGCCCCCTGCTAGACTTCTACTCCAAACGCAGCTGATGGGCCATCTCGACCCTGCCGAAACGCCACACGGGTGTGAGTGTGACCCATGGAGACTGCAACTACTCCATCCATCCATCATCCTCTAGCGTTTTCTTCTCCTCCTCATCCTTCCTTCATCTCCTCTTCAGCATCACTGTAGCATTCTTCCTCTTTAGAAGCTGTCCCTTTCTTCTGGCCTCTTTGGAACAAGACTTATTTCTTCTCTTCCTCACTGCAGCATCATTTTCCTTGCTTCTCCAGCCCGAAACAGACCTGATCTCCAAAGACTGATTACGATTGGAAATGACAATCAATCCCCTACGTTTTTGAATTTCCCAGCATATCTTTTGGACTTTAAAGCTATAAACCAATCAACCAATGTTACTAAACAGATGACATTTTATCTGGACATTTTTAATGTCTGACCATGTCACCTTGAGCCTACTTTTATACACATTTTAAGATGCATTTTTATTGTTAGGTTTCTTAGGATGTTGTTTTTAGACAAGCCGATCACTGTGATGTGTGGAGATTTTTAATATACATGCACACACCATTTTTTCCTGAAACCACATAAGTAGGCATGAGAAAACACTAATCAAAGACTTGCATTTTAGTCTGATTACTGGCAATATTGGTCACAATGTAGTATTTCCTGTGACGGGTGACCTCGAGGCAGCTGTATTGTTATACCTATTAATCTCTTTGTTCTTCACTAATATTTGGCAAAGCATTACGTAGCAACTGCAGGAGAGTTCTTGTTGCATGACTTTTTGACAATCAACTTTGACCAAAGAATAAAAGGCATTCGATATGCAGAATGTTCGTGTGAAGCAATGGAATCTTTTATTTAAACAAAAGTACTGTATTTTTTTACATATACAGTTGCATTAATATGTATTCAACCCCCATTATAAATTAGTTCTTTTGGCAAAATTCATAAACATTAAGCTGTTTGCTATGTACAAACAAACAAGAGCAATTTAAATTGCTCAACACAACTGGTGTTACAAGTGGTTTCTCCAAAGTCAACACAAAACGCAACCTTTGACAACTCCTGTAGTCTCAAAATGATTCACGCCTTTTATGTCGAGAATCTTCAGTAGTCAGTAGAGTATCTTTTTGCAGTTTTGACCTGCTGTATACATAAAGCATAGCCAGACACCAGCTTCTGGCAACATTCCTGAGGAATCTTTGGTTTACATGCGGTAACCTCTGTCTTTAATCCTATCAGTTTTAAGTTGGGTGACTCTTGAATCTTCCAGGACCTCTTCTGTGTAACCAAGCCATGGTGGATTTTGAGGTACTGTATGCTTTGGGATCATTATCTTGTTGGAAGGTCAAATGACGCCCAAGCTCCAGCTTCCTCACAGACGGCTTAATGTTTTCTCCTCAGATGTCCTGATACGTGAATAAATCCATCTTGCCTTCCACACAATGCAGGTTTCCAATATCAGAGGAAACAAAGCAGCCCCGGTGCATCACTGAGCCACTGCCATACTTCACTATAGGCAGGGTGTTTCCCTCAGCATATGCTTCACTTATATTTCATCACTCCACAGAACAGAATCCCAAAACTTCGGGTGCTTGGTAATATGATTTTACACATACTAGAGCAAACATTTCTTGTGCTTTTGGGTCAGCAGTTTTATAGGATTTTATAGGATCCCGGATTTGTGGCATGGAAACCTTCAGAGTTTAGCATGCTTCTTACTGTGCAAACTGAAACCTCAGTACCTGTTGCCCTGAAGTCTTGCTGCAGGCCTGTCTCTTCAGAAATGTGGTAGCAGCCCTTGATGGCTTTCTTTTTCTACAACATCCAGGTTGTGTAGGCACTGTTCATTTAACTTTGAACTTGTGAACTATGCTTTCACCAGTGTCCTTTAGTAAAATCAGTGCCTTCATTGTCTTTTTGTGTCCTTTTTGTTTGGCAAACGCATAGATATCTTTCTTTTATCCTCTTTACCGTTCTTTTGACTTGGCCATATTTGGCCAACATGCATTCAAACATGACATTCAACAAAACCCCTAACTCAGGTATTTGATATGCTCTATCTTAAGCACATCTGGTACGACTAATGAAGCCCTTGATAAGTTGCATCAGGTGTCTTTGAGACATAACCTGATTTTCAACTGTGTCATCTTTTGAGAGATTCAGCTCAGGGAGTTGAATAATTTTGAGACTCCAGTAGTCAAGTGACCTTGGAACTTTATATAATTAGTTGCATTAAGCTATTTAAATTGTTCTTGCTTGATTTGTTCCATGTAAACATGATAACGTAGTAGACTGGAGCTCGCATGCTGACTCTGTCCAATAGAGGAGTGTTAATGTTGCATATGAATTAATGATCCAGGTATAAATATACCATATTATACTCCTCATACTTCACATACCCATGATCACTTAGTGACTATGTTGTGTCTTTTTTAGAGTGTGTGCATTAGTCCTGTATGCAAGGGTTCACAGACAAAGGTTGCAGAAGAGGAAACCAGCAGCCTTGTGGGCTTTTCAGGCATACCCAGTCCCTTTGTGAGTGTTGAAGCCAGCCGGGCTCCTATTGAGGACAAGTCATTTGATCAAGATGAGATTGTAGTTTTTGAAACCTCCTTGGTGCCCATCGTAGAGGTGGAGATGGCACAGCTGCCTCCTTCTCTCAACCGCTCCTGTAAGGCTTTAGATGTGATCCAGGAGGAAGAAGAATCACATCCTGGAGTATCACAGTATTCTGGGAGAATATTTGGATCCTCCCCAGCCTCCTATTTCAGAAGCGATGGTCCGCAGGTCATACGTTGCTTTCAGGTAGCCTCCTGACTCCCTAAGGGTGATGCTGATTCTGCCTCTGCTTGGCCTCTGTATGATTTTTATAACTGTCACACTTCCTCACTCCTTTGCAGCACCATTATAAGTCAAAAAGTGTAAATCTACTACAGGTAGTATGTAAGTGCAGTATGGATAATGCTCATTCAAGTCAGATGTACGTGTGGTTGCTGCAAAGGTGTTGCAGGATTTGTGGTAAATCTACCACTGTGGTGATGGATGTGTACATTACGTGTACACGTGTACATTAATCTCTACCACAAAATGTTTCCAATCGACTTATGGCGTAATAGGACTTTGCCTCTGTAATAGTTGGTGGTGGGAAGGAAAGTGACAAGGTAATTCTGTTTTTTGATTAAAAATTGATCATATCGAACCGAATAGGTGGAATGAAAGGGCTGTTGCACTAAAAATCATTGCGCTCAGGCAGTAACTTGGAAAGTAACGCATGGTGTGAAATGAAATGATTACGGTGCGGTGCAAAGTGCCTGGTTAAACAGCCACTCATGGGGCTATGCTCCCATCCACAGCCCCCTCTGGTGCAGACCCAGACAGTCACCATCACAGCTGTCTCCAACTCCTTAACCAGTGGCATCACCACCACAGAGGTCCCTATCGTCCCAACCAAGACCTTCACCTATGAATCTTCAAAGGTAGGAGCTCCAGCACCTGCTCAGCCCAGATCTCAGCTATATTGCACAGAGGAGATGTCAGTACAAGCTGCATAAACAAGCAGGTCTGGGACGACCAGGCCAGGGGCTCCAAAATAACACCTTCCCTGGGCAATGATCAGCGTCCTTTCATATAAAGTGTTTTTCAGTCTTTGTCTTTTCTGTGTGCTTTTCCTAGGTGACAGTTGATGGGACAGATGAGGACAAAGATGAAGCGGCTTTGTCCAGCTCCAAGACCATTACCTCCGAGACCACAAGTGGCACCACAGTCACCACCACGACCACTCACATCTCAAAGGTCTGCATAGCAACTTGAGCTCATGCCTTTATCTGGTTATGATAATAAATTGTTTCATTTTCAGTAAAACTTTTTTTGTCCTGTACCAGGTAGTGAAAGACGGATCTTCAGAGACTCGTGTGGAGAAAAGAATTGTCATAACTGCCGACTCTGACATTGACCAAGATGAGGTACAGTCCCCTTGAAACAAAACAGGAGGAGACAGCACATGGGGAATACATTTATTTGTTCTCCTGAAAATTGTTAAACAAGATCAGTACAACTTTCATATCTGTCTGTTAAAAATGAAGCTACAGCCAGAGTATGTATGTACCAAACCCATGGTTATCACATGGTGTCTTGTTTGTTTAAAAAAATCTAAAAATCTGAGCATAGAAAGGACAGCTCGTAGTTTAGGGGAGGTGTTTACTTCTTTCATGACTGAGAGCAATACCTGGCTAGAGTCACACTAGTCTTACTGCAACCTGTGGTGTCATAATAAAAAGTGGCAACATAAGTGTTGCCATCCAATGAAGACAATTACAACTTTACCAATTCAAGTACACATATTGTCTGTCTTTCAGGAAAAACAAGGCGGAGCATCAGCGTTGTAACTGAATCATCACACTCACTCATTCCTTTGACATCTCTTCATCTGACATGCCAGCACTCAACACACACTGACCAGCCCTGTCTACGCACACACATATCCAAATAGAAATGTTTTTAATGGTAGATATGTCTTGGTGGGTCTTTTAATGTTTTCTTTTGTTTCAGTATAGCTGTTCGTTTTAGGTAGAAGAGGGCTGTTTTGATCCAATGTCTCATCTCATCCTGGTGTTTTCCAAAAGCTCAGTAAATACAATTTATCAGTAAATACAATACAATTTTTTTTTTTTTTTTATTGGTGAAAAAGTTCTATTTACAATTGAGTGGTTTCAGTTAGGCTTGCTTTTAAATGCTTTTATTCTCCCAGTGGTTATACATTGTCAATTTTATACAAATGCACTGTTTTCATTGTAGTTTAGGCACCGTTATCAGCATTTATTCCCTTGGTGCTGCTAGGGAAACTTTAAGACTACATTCAAGGGAACTCTTACTGTTGTTGTTTACGTCTTTATTTAATTCAGGAGACATTTCTTGTAATTACATACCTCGTGTCAAATATATGGAAAAAGATATTCTGTCCTCAAATTTGGACAGTTTGGGTTTGTTCATTGCTCAGGTACAAACACAACAACCCAAATCCTTCCCAACCAGCCAACAACCAGTAGCCTACTCATTATTATACATTTTAAATTAAAAATTGATATATTTTGACATACTCTATCTTATTGAACCAATGCTTTTATAGTATTTGTACAAATTGAGGTTTTTAAGTTATTATTACTAATCTACTTAAATTGTAGGTTACAATTGTGCTGTTTACAGAGTTTGGTTGTCTCGACAATGTAAAACCTGCTTACTTGTCTTGCCTGACGGCTTGAATCATTCTTATTTGTTTCCTTTTGTAGTTCACCAAGTTTGTCAAACATCACACCTTACATGACAATGGACTGCTTACCACTGCCCTGATTTGTTTAGTAGCATAGAAGTCAGAATTGCTCTGAATATATTTGGTTGATAAGATGTTTTACAAGCTTTGGTCTGTTTATCTCAGGTTTTGATATTGTTTGTAAGACTACAGACCTCCATATGATTGTATGAGTAATGTCCATATATGTATATCCATCTGTACTTTAAATGTACATTTATGTTCAAACAAGTGAGGTGAATTTAACATAGAAGCTTGTCATAGTAACCACTTGTGTTAAGAGAAGGCAGCTGTCCCAGTTTGTGTGGCTTTTCTCTTTTTTTATGTTCTACTATACAGTAATTTATTTGTAAAGTAGGAACTGTTTGTTGTGATTTAGTGTGCTGTGATATTTCAACACAAGCTGGTTTCCAGACTTCCATTAGATATGCCAGTGTTAAATACTGCATTTATTTCCAACTAAGTTTGTCAAGCCCTTTACCCTATAGTCTAAGTAGATTATCACTTGCTTTTTTTCCCCTGTACTTCTCTATAGAGAAATTGCTAAAAACATAAATCCACTTTAGTAAGCTTGTTTGTTAGCAAATGTTTTTTAACCCAAAAAGAAGCCATTTATTGTAGCTGCATGGACGACAGCAACCTCTCCTGGATGAAAAAAGTAGAATTTCACATTAAGAAAAGTTTTAGATGACTAAGAAAATATTTGCTTTGTGACTTTTCCCTGTCTTTTTATGAAAAAATAAAATATTCATTATTTTGCATTGTGACGGGCTGTTTATGTGTAAAGCATATGACTTAAACTATGAGGTTTTGGTAAGAAATAACTATTTAATGCCATCCATTTGTTTCATAGTGGATGCTGTTGCATGTTCATTCAACACCAAACTTTCGAGGAAAAATCACACATCTTATTAGATGTATAACAAACATTAAGCTACAAATACAGAATTATTAGGAACATTTGTTTCAGTTGTCTTAATAATAAAGCGCAAACACAGCCGCCTATACAGAAGAATATACTATACAAGAAAACTGAAATTAAGCATAGGTCTATAATTCTTTTTTCATTTTTTGCCCATTGTTTGTTGTATTACCTTATCATATTTCAACATAGAGGTTTTCAAACTAAAAAACGTGAGCACATTCTAGCGTCTGTTCTGCCACAAGTTAATGTGATTTACCTTTTAGAAGTGCTGACTGACCAGGCAAAACGGTCAGGGCTGGTGTTAAGAGTTACATTCAATCACCTCCAATTACATCAGAACGCAAGCTGTATCCTTTATTATCACTGAGTTAAAGCCACTTTTCTGGCTAAGAGAAACGATGTCTAAAACAGGGTGTGAGAAAATGATTTATCAGTAATGTGGGAGAAGAATTCTGTTATAATAACATTAAGTACAGAAAAACAAGCTTTCCTCAACTGCAACAGCGATGGTGACTGAGTCCCAATGTATCTATCAACACAGCGGTGAGATTGAAGAACTGTACAGGCATTTATTGGGAGTATATAATCCACTGCTTAAAACAAGGAGTAAATAACAGAGTCTCTGCCTTCATTAAAGCTGAGTTCTAGCGAATTGTCTTCACTGGGCTTTTGAAACTTGATGCAGCCTGAAGTTGGAGTTGATAAGCCATTGGGTGAATTTTGAAACCATATAACCTAGAAAGAAAAGGGTAAAATGACTTGTTGGACACAATGAAATGTACTTTTTGCATCTTTTGAGGGCAAGAGTTGGTAGTTAGCAAATGTTTTTATACTAATACCAAAACTAAAATGGGCAAGCACTTTGATTTAGAAAAGTAAGTATGATTCAAGAAAGAATCAAGAAATCCGCCTGTGTGTTAACAATGTGATTTTTCTGTACTAAGCAGTTTTTGACAAGCCTACTTTTGGCCCCCTACACTGTATATAAAGTATACTGTATGTAGAAATTATTTAATGCTACAATAAATGATGAATCACAAGGTATAATGTTTATGAACCTCGGCACAAACTGGTTGGCTGGACGCTTTGGACGATACTCTGGATGCACCATGAATAGCATGTGGGGGAACCCTGTCCCAAAGTACGCTCCATCTGTGTGGTGGTGTCTGGAAGATTTAGGGGTGTATACATCCATGCACTTTGGGCAATAAAGCTTCACCATTGCTTCTCCTGGGATGTCTGACAACCCTACACCGATCAGGGGTAAGGAGATAGTTAAAGTATGTCTTTATAATTAAGGATAAATGCCAGCATGGTTCTTGCATAAGCGAGAATTAAACAAAGGTCATACTTACCAATAGGAAGCATCGGCTGATTCTCGCAATAGACTCTGGGGCAATAGCCAAAATCCCCTTGCTGATATTTTTCCAACTATCAAGACATTTAGAATTACCCATATAGAAGTACTCAAATTAGAAATGCAGATTTTTATCATGGATCATGTAAGAATTTATTATGTAATGTCCTACCATCTGTGCAATGCCCCTATTCGTGAGGATGTAACGTGCATGTATAAGCCCATAAAGCATCTCTGCTGCCTGCTCAATCAAGTCACTCTGGTTGGGGTTATCTTCAAGTTCCTCATCTGTCAAGTTAAATTAATTTAGTTTTGACTGAACTTTGACTGCTTCATTAAATTTTACAAGGCAATTAATAACTCTATAACTAATAATTCGTACCTGGTTCTAGGTCAAGAATCATGTCCAGAGCCTGACGGTAGTGAGGGACCTGCTCATTCAAGCCCGTCAGATTAAACTTGTCCTGGATATAGTCCTCATCAACCTACAATACAGCAACAGAAGACAGTGAACGGCTAATAATTATATAAATAACTGTCCCACCAGCACAAATTTACTGCATACTGATGTAGAAGCATTACATAATAGCATAACTGGACTACTTACAATGCTGCCAGTAAAGATCCAAATGAGTTAAAATTAGAATTGGATATTGTGAGTGACAAACCACTTTCCTACACACTGATGCTAAAACTGGCCACACATTTCCTGGGATTTTTATTTTAGGTGGTTTTCCTTTCGCATGTCAAGATGAAAGAGATTCATTACTATGAATTATAGAATAAGTCTTAATGTAAAATCTCCAAAATGGCATTTAATATTCGTCAAAAATGATGGTTTTCCCTCTTGGTTCAGCACCTGTAGATGACTTATGACAATCTCTTTCCACCCATAAACCTTATGCATGATTTTGGCTAATGTTTACATTTAGAAGTATAAATGAATGAATTCTAGTTTGGGAATAACAAAAATAACACTGGGTACTAACCTCACAGAAGAACTCATTCCCTCTCAACCCACAAAACCAGGAAATCCAAGACACCTCTTCTGAGCTGCTCATCCTCCTGACAAACCAAAACAGAGCTGGGATGAACCAGGATTTTTCTCACTGGTTGGCTAATGTTAATAGCTAGCGGTTGAACCAGCAGTTGAAATGAGAAGACGTCCAACTCTACAATCAGGGATCAAGTATTTGGTTAAAACATAGGTACAATATACTGACGGTATTATACTGGGATGGCCGAAGAAATGACGGCAAAGGGTTATGTTATTTATAATATTCAGTTTCACATGAATTTGCGTTTCTAACCTTCCACCTACATTAGCTCTTAACTTAGCTACACGTTAGCTTGCTAAACTAGCGTGTGTTGGCGTTAACACAAATATCGTCAGAGTCAGTGCTAGTTGTGTAAAATTATTTTTTAGAACAGCAACATCTGTATAGAAGTCTCCTAAATGTATATGTTTACAGAAAGTCACCCTTACTCACCCTTCTTTATATTAGTTAACACATTAACTACCAAACCTGGCTTGTTTATCCTCGCTTCCGGGATGAGAGGTATGGCTTCCGGGGTTTACAAAATAAAGTTCCTTGCTACTCATGCTGCCTAAGCAACCGCAATGAAAGTAAAATTCAAGTAGGTAAGAACGGGAAGCAATTACACATAATTTCTATTCACTTACATTTATTTTCAGTCAAGTTACAACAACGTATCTTAAATGATTGGACCGTTATGTCAATTACTTACAAATGTTATAATTATAAAAGCTGTTTCAAAATGTAGGTCACTACTACATTTTAGATAAAATGCATATTATCGTTTAATACACCATAAGACTATGATTTGTAGTAAATTCAGTAGGCTACCGAAGCAGCATCATAGAGTGTATTGTACTATGACATGTACAAAGTATTTAACTCTATAATTTCAAAAATCTGGATTGTCACATAGTCACACAAGATGCACACAAGATAAACATTTTTATGTATATTCTTTCATATACTACTAACCCTTTAACTGTGTGTGTTTTAAAGCATTTTAAAGTGTTTGAAAAAAATGTCATGTCATTGCCAGCAGGATGGAGAGCTTTTCAGGGCAGGTCTGAAAAGGTTTTACGACTAGGTGGTCCAGTCTCTTTTGGTTCCTGTTCTTTACCCATGCCTTCAAACATCAAGATCCTAAATAAGGAAAACAACATGTCAGTGGTTAAACAAGACATTACTGCAAACTTTAGATTTTTCATTGAACATTAGACATTTTAGGCACAGTATGTCTTTCAGGTACTTTTTTTAAATTTCACTTTGTAACAATTTGGGGACTTAAATTCCCATTAGCTGTAATCCTCCTATGACCCAACTCTTGAAATGCCCAGATGTCATACTCACAGTTTTAGTATTGCGTTTCTTTTCCCCAACATCATGTTCAGGAAGTCATGGTAGCTTATGGTGTCTTTCGATGCACTCCCAACCACCTCTGACATCATCTTTTTCAGCTCTAAATGTGTCTTGGCCAGCCCGAGTTTTTCAAGCATTCGTTTTAATCCCATAATGTCTATAAAATTGATAAATTGATCCATGAAGGGCTGTAAACTGTGAAAACATATACTGCATATACTACTAAGTAACAGTTTTACCTATTTCCCCTTTGTCATTTAGATCAAACTCCATGTATTTTTCTGCAACATAGGCAAATGAAATGTCATTCCAATGCTTAAAATATTGTAAGAAATTATACAACTTTTCACAGAGGACTAATTGTTTGCCTTTTTAATTCTTACTTTTAAACATTTCGAGCTTTGTGGCAAGGTCTTCCTCTTCTGCATACTTTGTATCTGAGAGAAAAGCCTAGTGGAGAGTAATAAAATGACAGACATAATCATATATTTTGCATTGGTGCTTTATTTTGCGGCCAGACCCTGTGTGCAGAAGACATGTATCACTACTGTAACCTGGCAAATTTGCCTTAACAGCCCAGCTTACCTCATTGATAGAGTTCAGTTTTTCTTCCTGTTGAGACTTGAGAGCACCATATGCTTTACCGCCTGTGGGGAAGCAACAACCAACACACAGAATTATAATAAGTGATTCATTATAAATAGAGAACATAGATTTTTTCAATCTACACTTTACATGACACTGAAGATAGTAAATATAGTAAAACCATAAGCAGATGTTATTGGAAAGTGGGAAAATTACCTTGAACAGTGTCCATTTCTGTGTACAGTGCTGAGCAACTATGAGATTTTCACTGAGTATGTGAAAAGTTGTAGTGGCTTTCCTGTAAATAGAACTAGAAGAGGAAGTGGACTAACAAACTTTCAGTTAGCATTATAGAGGTTCCTATTTACACCACAATGAGCTCAAAAGAAGAATGCAATGCATAACATTCTCACAGGTCAGTGTTTTACCAAAGAGGGTAATTGAAAAGCTTTTTGTCCAGCTAGTTTGCATGCAGCATACATATTGTGTAATTTCAATACTGACTCGCAACTTTCCAAACTCCAATACATACTATATGGAAAAAATCAGCTCTTTATTCACTCTTCCCTTATTCACACATTTATTCACACATTCTGCTTTGCGGTTTGGAGTTAAATGTATCAGGGAACCTTTTTGGTGGTAATGAGAAAGGAGTAAAGTTACTCTTTGACTTTCTTAACTGCCCTCTAATGTGAACCCAGCAAAAAACAACAATGGTCAAGTTGATGTAATCTTTGTACTAGACACATGGAGGCACTATTGGTGGTCTAAACTTGTTTACAATTGTGTCCGTTTCATTTTGACACTTCTGTCTCTAACTTAGAGAACTGAGAATAGGCGGAAAATCAAAGGCTTGGAGATTATCAGAAGGCAATAGTCATTTATCTCGGTGCTCACTACATACATAGAAAATGGCATGTTTTTATCTACACTGTCTCCTGTTTTTACCTCTGTTAATATTCAGATCAGAGTGCAAAGGTGAGTAACTGAAACTGATTCACTCAATCTAATAAAGCAAATCTTTATTAGATTGAGTGAATTATTAATTATTAATGAATTTTACAAGTTCAGTTCTTTTTTAATGTATTTAGACAAATGAAGTGTTCACTATACTGCAACTCTGTGATTGAACAAACCTCCTACTGAAATTAATAACTTATATGTATTTAATTTATTGTTCAATCTTGACTTATCTGCCTTACAGTTTGGATGCTGAATGCAGTTGTGAACAATATCTATATGCATTATCTGCTTCTTACACAGTTATGATTCTTTGTTATTATTTGAAGCCGACCAAACAATCACTGATACAGTGTCAGCTTCTCAAGGAGAAGATGCAGTTCTTCCTTGTTTCAACTCTACTGTGATGGATCCAAAGGGTTGCTACAGGGTCAGACTGATAAAGTACGCTACAGATGGGAGTCAAGTGAAGAAGATTTCCTTTGCCTGGCCTAAAAATATGCAGAATGCCAACCGTGTGAAATGGGAAACTGGTGGGGACGGAAAGCTGCATTTTTACCTGACCAAGCTACAAAAATCTGATGAAGGACAGTATAGCTGTGAAGTCTGTCAAGGATGGGACTGTAATCTGATTAAAAACATATCTTTAAAAGTAAAAGGTAAGAATACACACATACACATTGTATTCACCTTATTTTACAAATGAATCCCCCTCACATATCAAATCTTTTTCTTTTTTTTAAAATTCTTGCTTTTTCAGACTGCAAAATCTCTCCAGCAGTTAGGGCAGCACCCAGAACATCCATTATACTAAACTGCCCAGCAGAAATGGTATCAGGACAACAGGGGCTCAAAAATGTGTCCTGGTCAGTGCTGAAAGGAGGCAAACCCCAATCTGTCAACTCGAAACGGGTTAACTTAAATGACACATCATTGATAATCAGTTCTGTCAATGACAATGACAATGATTGGTACAGATGTCAGTACCCATTAGAACAATCTCAGCCCTGCTTTGACATTAGGCTGATTGTCCAAGGTAAGATTTTAAAATTTTTCATTTAATATTAACATCAACAAGAAATGAAAACAAATCTATACTCCAGTGCCTTTACTATTTCTTTTCTGAAGAGGAAAATGTCAAGACCACATTTGTCCCAGTAATTACACTAAAGGCAGCAACTCAGGACGGTCTGTTATCATTTAATATTTGACATATAAAATCTAACTTAACAGTGTGTTGTTGTTGTTGCAAAAATGACTTTGTTTTACTTCTTTGTTCCTCAGCACTGACAAAGATGGATCCTATATTGGCAAACACGAGTCAGGAAAGCACTAAAGCATATATTGCAGTTGTGGCTTCAGTCATTACTGTGACTGTTATAATTTCTGCACTGATTGGAATTTTCATTTACCACAGACGCAACACCCTGAGAGTGACACAGCAAGCCTGGAACCACCAAGCAGGTTTGATATGTTTCAAAGGTTGTCCAGTTATGTTCCTAACCCATTGCAGTGAATTATTATCATAGTATCATATTTTCTTTTTTTCAAATCAGGGTGTGTTAGGGACTCTGATGGTTATGACAATGTGAATCTTGCAGGCCCAAGGGGTAAGGACCACATGATCCTTTGATTGTTTTATTACCTCTTTAGTTTGGCCACTATGAAACCTTTTGTTCACCATTTCACTGACAACATTCAACTTTTATTGCACAGATTCTTTACACCAACAAGAAAATATTATATACCAACAATATGAGGATGGTAACTTGTGTACCTGTAAGTAGTAGTAAAAGTATTTAATTGTTACTGGTATTATAAAACTAATTTATCATCACATTAAGTAGCCTGATAAAATGTTCTTTTCTTTGTTACAGTTCACTATTAGTGATTCACAGTCCACTCGAGAAAATGAAGATTTTCTTTTTAGTTTTTTCTCTTTGTCTTTTCTGGATTGCGTGCTAACATTTATGCATTATGTAAGATGATGTGACATCAGGTAAACAGCTCCTTTTTTTTGCCTTTTTCTCAGTATGTCTTAATGTATCGTATAAATCATCTGCATTGTTTTAAACTAGACACAGACATATTTAAAATGTGATCTTTCAATAAAATCTTTAATCCAATATGATCAAATATCTGATTAAAGGGAAATAATCAAGACAAGGGAGTCAAAAACATTGTTCTACTCATCTGTTTATAGCACAAAACTATTGCCTTGTAAAATAGGTTTGTAGAAAACTTGTGTTTAGTGGACCAGTGGTTAAAATTACTAATGAAGAATAGGCTTAGTTCACAGGTTGTAGTAAGTCATAGAAACTACCAGTTGCGATGGCTGGTTTTGGTCTTTGCTGTGGTTCCTCATTATTTACATCTTGAAAAGGATCATAAACATGAGTCTGTAAAAAAAACACTAGTGCCCTTAATTCATGTGTGCACTTGACAAAGAAGTAAAGCATTTAAACATTTTTATTCAGCAGTGCAGTTTATCATTTCTCAAGTGTTTCCTTCTTACTTTTCTTATACTTGACTGTTAATTTGATGCAAACTAAAGGAGGAACAAGGTCAACCAGCAATATTTAATTTTCATCAACCCAGTCAAAACACAATTATAAAACAGTTACAATCTGAATTTCTGGTTCCTTGACCAGATTCAGTACCTGCATCCTTGTTGCATTTCCTCTTTGTGTATATGTAGAACCCTGCAGCAACTACGCAAATCAGGAGGCCTAGAGGAAGGGCGAACCATGTGAGCATCAGCAGAGCTGTCGACTTTAAATAATTTTTGTTTTGCCTTAATGTGCTGATAAAATTGTGCAGGCAACAACATCATGTGCACAGAGCAGGTTATTTCATCTGAGCTCATTGGACAAACTGGGAGAAATAGCTTGTTATTGACATTCATTGTTATTGACAACAACTTTCAGACCAAGTTAAACTGAAGTCTTTGTTGCATTGTTTAGCACAGAGAAGCATTCTAGTCAAGGTGAGATTGTCTCCATCTAGCCCTAACCCTGAAATAACTGTAAAGATGAGCACGAGGGGAAATGTTAAAATAGCAGTTATGTACAAGTCAGGCTCTGTTTGGGTCAGTTGAAGAGTTTAAGCACCCGCCATCTAGGAGGTGCAGTCTGACTTTGTGAAATACATTTTCAGATGAGTGGACTCTGAGCACTAGTAGTCTGCACCATACAGAGAACTCACTTTGCTAATGAACAGTTATGAGTCTTTATTTGCATAAAATGCCTCTGATTGGCCTTTTCAAGATATTATCTGTCAGTGCCCTTCCACCCACAGTCCACATCATACTCCTGATACCAAGACAGGAAGTATTGTTGCAAGAGAGTGACACTGACTCACCCACTGCAACAAACAGTTCCTCTACACCATCTGAGGGAAAAGGAGCACATGTTATTATACACATTAAACTGCATTTTCCATTTGTACACACAGTTTAGTACCTGTATCTGTTGTGGTAGAAGTGATGCTGGCTTTACCCTCATCATTTTGAGTAGTTGACATGTCCACTTTCCATGATGATGTCGGCTTCTTATTGATGATCAGTTTGGAGAAGAATTCAGAAGGATTTTCAAAATGAAACCTATTTCCATTTAGGGGTGTATAATCCCCAATACTCCACTCGATATGTATCCGTGTTGTTACAGACGACGTGCCCTTTATAGTTATTGAGG
The DNA here is from genome assembly GCF_033026475.1 of Channa argus. Taxonomy (NCBI): domain Eukaryota; kingdom Metazoa; phylum Chordata; class Actinopteri; order Anabantiformes; family Channidae; genus Channa; species Channa argus. Next base: position 14,211,587 of record NC_090203.1, on the reverse strand, counting down.
AAACATCGAAGCTCCCTTGTTCCCTCAACAGGAAACAGATTCTAAATGATCAATGAAAAAAACTAAAAAAAAAACTCTCTCTCTTTATATATATATGTGTGTGTGTGACTGCTGTAATATTGTTAACTAATTCAATAATTGTTTTTAAATGCCTCATAAAGCCCCTGACTGTTTAGTCAATGCAGAGGTAGAGCATTAAATTATATCCTAAACAAAAGTTTCTTTTTGGTTAAATGACTTCCAGATAACTGAAGTTCAGCATTTGCATGTGTATAAAAAAGGAGACGTTCTGACAGTGTAAAGTAAATCATCCTTCTGTCATAGGTCACATATTATCTTCTGATTGTTATATGTTCTGCTAGCAGAACTAAACAGGAAATAACAATGAATCAGTTCTATTTAAATTTACCCACATTAACCCAGAAAAGCACTACCCAAAATGTTTCAGGTATTCAGTGCAGTTTATGGTAATTATGTGATATTTTTGTGTTTGCCACATTAACTTTAATTAATCTCTTTCATCAGTGTTCTCCTCATCAGATTGCTATTAATGCTTAAAATGTAAATACAATAGCAACATTTAAATAGTAACTGTGGATCATTTGACTTTTACCAGCATGTTGAGTGTTTGTTGCTGTCAGCCTCCATGACTTCTTTTTGCAGCATTACTCATATTTGACCAGTTCCAGTTTCAGTGCACGGTAAAGTTTTTGATTCACATGTAACAGTTTTCAGTTCTGTATGCATCCCTCTTTTTCAGTTTCTTTCTGGAAAAAAAATAATCTGTCCCACCATTCTTTTCCCCGTCTTACATTTAATTCTTCAACATTCAACAGCAAAAATGCAGTTTGTATTTCCTAACCACAGATGTTAAGAATCAAGTGAATGCAGTGTTATGAACTCATTGACAGAATACGTTAATTATTCAGGATACAGGCAAAAAAATTAAGTTCTGATAAATACATATATGTAAAAGTTTAGTCATTTGCATGCAGGATGTTTGGCAGCAACAAGTAAGCAGTGAGTCAGACATTAGTTACTGGTCTTGGACGTGCTATGACTGTATAGGACTTGACCTTGAGCACAACACTAGCAATTCCTCTCAGGTCAGGGAGAAAGGGTTCGCTCTCAGGCAGGATGAACTGAAAATCTCTTAGCAAGTAGCCAGTGAACAGAAAGAGCTCCATTTTGGCAACAGAATCCCCCAGGCAGAGCCTAGCACCCCCACCAAAAGGGATCAGAGCACGGGTGGAGCCGCCACCTCCTTCCAGAAAGCGCTCTGAAACAAAGAGAGAGAGTGAGAAAGACAGAGAGCGAGAGAGAGAGAGAGAGAGCGCGAGCGAGCGAGAGAGAGAGAGAGAGAGAGACAGACAGAGTAGCCACTTTATTTAAGATCTGCTAAGCCAAGCAGCAGGAAAGCACTTCATCCAGGAGAAAAAGCAGTACCTGGTTTGAAGCTGTATGGGTCAGACCAAACTGCAGGATCGTGGTGAGCCCCAAAAATATTAGGAATGATGACAGTGTTCTTAGGAATAAAGTAACCTGCAATGCTAAACAAGTGGAGATTATGCAGTGATGAGAAACAGCTGTATAATCTAATGCAACACAATACAGCTGCTCTGTCATGAATTCTACTTTTACAAAGTTAGAATTTCATAGTTTTTATTTTGAAACAGTCAGAAATATGATACTCTAATTCCACTGTGTGTTTGTTGTTGTGGTTACAGTGGGTGGTGGAGTCATACTAGACTGCAATATATCAATAGGTGAATCGAAAGTTTTGGCCTTGTTAAACATGTAATAATATTATATACAGTAGATATGACAGTATACTCTATCTGTGAGCCACATACTTCATCTGTAAAATCATATTTACTCCGTAGTAGTTTATTTCATATATAGATCCGGATGTAGATTTTCCCTTGTATTTACAGCAGGATAGCAGCAGGATGTGTCCAGCTTTCTGTTTCTTTTTTCATTTTAGCCATTCTTCCTATACATCATATATTAGGTAGGGATTTGCATTAAGTCAGCATGAACTATAGAATATTTTACAATTCATTATACTTGTCATGGTACTGAACCACAACCTTTTTAGATTTGAAGTTAGTCTGTGTATATGCATTATTTGTCCTTTTGTTGATTGTTTGTTCAGCTGACCTGCTGTCTCTGATGGCTCTGTGAGGCACAGCTAGTGGAGCAACTGGTCTGTGTCTCAGCACCTCATTGATCAAAGAGCACAGAACAGGGAGTCTGTGTCGGTCACTGTACTTGGGGTATCGTCCCTCTAGTACTGTGCACAACTCCTCATACACCCTAGTCTGCACCTAAGGATTAAAATAAGAGAGAGCTGCTTAGATGACTTTCATCGTGTGTAGATGTCATATTCATTAAAGGTATTTTTCTAAAAGTGTGCCTCCGGTCTGTGCAAAAGGAAGGCCACAGTCCAGTTCAGCCAGGCTGCAGCAGTCTCTGTTCCCCCAATCAGAAGGTCCACAGTGGCCATGTGGACATGAGTATCTGTAAGGAGCTGGAGATAGATTATGAGGACATGATTATTATTGCACTATTACCTGTTTAAAAGGCTTGCAGTTTAAGCCCTAAATACAGTGAGGTTTGATTAAAATTCATTTATTATTTATTCACATCAAGCAGGGGACAATATGTAAAGCACAAATTCAAATCAAAGTCAAGTGGTTCAGTTGTTCAAAGATATTTTTACTTACCACTCCACTTTCTGTGTTATGATGTCTGTCAAGCCCCTGAAGGAGAAATCCTGTGATGGCAACCTTGTGTTTGTTGTCCTGTGACTGCGCAGATAACAAGTAATATTTGATAAATGTTTACATCTAAGAGCAGGGATTTAGAAACTAAAAGAAAATCAACTCTGAAAAGTTTGAATTTATTTAATGTTTTTCTTATTTTCTTCCCTGAAAAGGCAATTTTAATATAAAGCTTTAGTAGATAATGTATTTCATTTTATTGCTGCTTGATTTGACTTGTGTGATTCTGACATTTGGTTAAGAATGTATTACAAGTGTTATCTAATCACTAAGTTACAATGACCTGAATATTTTTGCGTTATTGGACCTTCTCATTGTATGTCTTCATTTTAGTCGCTTCGCTCTTTATTTTACAAACCTTGTAATTGTTGAGATGTTGTTTTATAATTTCATCTCTCCTGGCCACCTCTTTCAGGAGACGGGAAAACACAGGGTTGGGAAATTTCTTTGAGAGAGCAGATGACGTAATGTTTAAAAATACGTTCAAAAGCTGTTTGTTTGTCAGCCCTGTAACTTTCAGTCTCATAATATGCATAATATCTACTGACCCTGAGCAGTGGGAATGAGTCCAGAGCAGAAATCCAAGCTGAGCCCCACAAAGCAACAATCTCATTCAAACAGTTGTGCAACTGCTGCAGCTCAGGTGAACTCTTGTCATACTAGAAAACACAGAGCTTTATGTTTTAAATACATCTCACAGGTCAAATACACCGTCCAGTAACTAAATAGCATGTTATGAATGCGTTCACGCTACTAAAAAAGGACAACGTAAATGGTGCCACTGCCCAGTCTTAAGCACAAACCCAAGCACAGCTCTGCCGCAGGCACAACTGTCGATTGATGAAAAGCAGTTTAGTTTATACCAATTTTACCTAGTGGTAAGACACTTACTTCATTTCCCAAAGCCAAAGTAGTGATGACATTACTGGCTGCCACTGTGAAATCTTCCGAGAGATCCACAGCACTGCATTGATAGTCCATCAAAACCTGAAGTGTGAACAAACCATCCTTTATCCCTTTGTGACCACTTTGGAAATACCCCAACATGTGGTTTGCCAAGCCGATACCTGCTTTGATAGGATTTAAATAAAATGCTGTTTTATCTGTACAGTGTGTTCCTTTTGGTTTCTCTACCTTTCGCAGATGCAGTGCCTGTCTCTCTATTACATCATGCAAAGATAGCTGACAGCAACGCTGCAAAGCACTGTGGACTAGACGTCGATGTGCCCTCCACACATCATCATAGTCCCCCAAAGAAATGGAGCACCCTCCTCCAGAAACAATATCACCTGATATAATTCATTAGAGATCATTATAACACTTCAAGCATACCAGTACAGAAAGGAGGTTTGAGTGCTTTACCTGCGTATGAAACTGGTCTGCCAGCAAAGTCAGACCATTTCTTTACCAGTGCTTCTCTTATGATTTCACTACTATTTAGTACAACCATAGCTGAAAAAAAAACACAACAGAGTTTTTGTGTGGTGATCATTTGAAGTGTTAATCTGCCTGTTTGCATGTGAGCAGTAAAATTGAATAAATAAAAAACCTCTTAATGGTATGATTACTTGTGTTTCCGCATTTAAGCTGGTAGATGTTTCCGTAGCGTTGTGCCAAATTGGTCAGGTGAATGGGCAGGTGGTCATGTGTCAGCTCCATCATGTTACCTATAAGGAAGCGGGTAGGAGGACCTGGGAGAGAAGAAGATGAGGAGCAGGGAAGGAGCTGGTAGAGATAATGAAGAAGCCTAGATTGAACTCCTAAATCGAGATAGAAGAGGAAAATGGAAGACAAGGAGGAGATGATTAGTATAATGATGATTATTTTTAATTTTATAAACTAGTGGCATTAATTATCAAGTTTTTCTTCTGCTCTGAAGTGTGTCCCTTTGTTTTGAAATCACACAAAAAACATGCAATGTCAGTGTAAGGCAAAGCTAACTTAACTGTAAACTAACATAATAAAAATCCATATTTACCTGGTACAAATGTTCTTTTATCATCAGAAGTAAAAAACAAAAATGGTCAAGCAGTGTATTAAAAGGTTATAGTTAAATACTGAGAGTTAAATTAAGGCAAATGCTTGCATTCCCTTTTATAAATTAACACAAATGAACAGAATTACAGAGGAATAAACATTTTATGAGATAATTGTGAATTAAATATTATGTATGTCTTTTTGCCATTTCAAAATACTGTAAGAGTAGTCAAACATGTGCACCAAACTGGACAGTACATATAAAATCATGCTTACCTGTAGACCTGCTTTCGTGGTGGTCTCTCTGTGCATATTTGTGTCTCTGATCAGAAATACAACTCAGTACCAATATCAGCAGGATAACTAGAGCTACAGTTCCCAGATTGGTAACTGATATTTCTATTACCATTTTGGGTTTTCTTGCTGGTGTCCCACTTAAGAAAGTTGGTCATCTCAGTGCTCATCCCATTTATAGCCCTCTGATCAGTCTCGTGGCACGTTGTCTTGACACAATGTTGGCGTTTTCACTCAAATCAAGGACATCTAAATATTTTTAGGTCAAGATATGTGATGATAAGATTAATGCATTTAACATTTACCAAGAGAAAGCCAGACAAACATGAGAGGCTTGCTGAAGGACAAGATAACACATCACATTTGACAAAGACAGTCAGTCGTACTGGTGTTTATTTTACTTGTAGAAAATAAGTGCAGAAAATGCAGAACCCTTTTTAATCATATGATTTAGGGTGTTTTTAATTTAACAAAAAAAAAAAAACCCACACAGTTCAGACCCACATTAGCCACATTTATTCCAAATTGAGCAAGGCAGTGCATATTTAATCGCAGTAGTAGTCAGGTGGGTTACAAAGATGGTGAACAAAGAGTCAAAACAACACTGTGTTGAAATGAGTGGGTCAACACATTATACAAAAAGTTACAATAAAACATTTTTGTACACCACTGTACATGCATTTTATGCATTTTTTAATTTGGAAAGTGATATGCAGCAACACTTTTCAGGTTGGAGAATTGATTTACTCTGGTGCATCCTTAGCCATGAGTTATAAGAGAGAAGCTGGATGGTCTGAACTTCATCTCGGTGAAGGGGATAGAGGAGTCTTTTCCTTTCCAGTCTATCCAGACTATTCCCTGTATTAGAACAATCACAGAGTGATGATATTTGGTTAGTGTGTTGTGCGACAAAAGATACAACTGTTTATAATATAATTCATTAGAGATTGATTGTACCTGATTATTACTGTTCATGCTATAAAGACCATTGAGATTGGTCTTGTAGCAGTTTTTGTACCACCAGCCTCCCATGTAAGATCTGGCACAGTGGATCCCCAGAGAATCAGGGTCCTTGTCCTGGGTAGAGAATGGACGTCCGTTGTGGTACTTCATAGAGTCGCCTGACAGAGCAAAATATTGACAATGTGGTTTAAATTATTAGGCATCTATAGACTGGTATAGATTACACTGCAGGTTCTGTTAAATTCAACTTTTATACAGTTTTCACCTGCAGTTCCTGTATAGCCGGACACAGTAAGGGCATAGTGCCTCTCCTCTGACTCAATGGAGAAGTTGGTATAGTGAGCGTAAGCAGTGTCATTTCTAAATCGCATATCCACTCTCAGACTTACAGGGGCAACACTGGTCAGATTGTGAAGAAGTTCATTTCCTAAAGTATGTAAAGGCACACTGATTAGGCTGATTTACTGAATAATATTTTAGTGCAGATGCTACAATAACAAAGGTGTGGTCCAACTGTACCAAGCCAGAACTCTTCACTGAGATTTCCAAATCCTGTGCTGTATTCACTCCAGTTTCTGTAGAAATCCATCTTCCCATTCATCCTCCTCTGGAACACCTAAAAAAGACACACCACATGTTTGCCAACTCTATATATCCAATCTGCCATTTATTTGGTGGTAAATAAAATTCAAGAGAGAGCGTGTCTCACTGTCCAGCCGCCTCCATCAGTCTCCATGTCACAGTAGACTCTGACTGCTTGTCCCTCTTTTCCTCGTGGGTAGATGTCCACTTCTCCTGACTTTAGAGCTCCATTCAGGAGCTCCTGAGAGCACTCACTAGGGAAAGGATATCGCAATTTACCTAAAGAGAAAAACAAAAATGCATTAATTTGTTATTTTTATTAGGTATTATAGAGAAATGCATCTACTTGTATTACCTGTAATGAATTCTGTGGTGACAACAGATGTGTACTGTCCATCTCTCTCGCCTTGCACGAGAACTATATAGCGGGACATGGGTAACAACCCTGTCATTTTGTACTCTGTGATTGTTGGTTCCAGGATCACCTCCTAATTTTTAGGGAGAAATATACAATCTCTTAGTTAATTCTGTTCGTGTCAGTGCTCTGTTTTGTAATGTATGTGCCAATGATAGAAGGACATTCTTCACCCTTTTCTCCTCTCCCGCCACCTGGTAGATCAATCTGTAGCTGTGATAAACAACAGTAGGAGTTCTCCATCTTATCACTGCAGAGCGAGGGCCCACTTCACTAGCTTTAACTACTGAGGGACACAACAACCAAAAGGCATTTAATTGACACACAGACTCTTTAGACTTAAGCAAATAAACAGGTCTGATATTATTTTCTCTTTCTACTAACCATCAGCAGTAGTAAAGGTAGTTGCGATGGCTACACTCTGGAGGCTGTCCTTCTGGCTCAGGACTTTGACTGTGTACAAGGTACCTCTTTGCAGGCCTCTCAGTTGATGCTCCAATGAGTTTCCAGACAGCATTACTGTCACTGTTACATTAGGAGCTGTAACAAAACAAAGAAGTAATAACTGAACTTGGTCACTGGCATTTTGTCATTAGTCCTTAAGTTAATGTTGCCATACTAACTCTTGGAGGATTCGTAGCTGATGATGAAGCGGTCCACTTTGCCCAGACTGGGGGTCCATTGTAGCACAGCTCTGGTATCTGTCACATTGATAACTTGAAGATGCGTTGGAGGGGCAGGCACTGCAATCAAAAGTCAAAAATGGTTTTCGCCGTTTTCAAACTGCAAGCCAACCAAAAAGTAGCGCATATCAGTAAGCTCATCTAACTACGAACCTGTGGTGATAACTGAGGTGAGAGCATCGCTCTGGGCTCTGCCTTGTGTAGTAGTTACAGAGACAATGTAAGAAGATCCAGCCGACAACTTGGACAGAGCCACGTGAGACTGCCGAGAGTCCACGGTCACAAAGTGGCTCTCACCTAGAAAGACGACCCATCATGAAATACCGCACCCAAACAATGTCAAAGAAAGATGCACCCCGACTGACATTCAGCAAGAAAATTATAACCTGAGATGTAAAGACGACCTTTACAGACCTGTGACAATGTTGGTGTATGTGACCCTGAGGCCTGTAAATGTGGTCTTTGGTTTGAACCAGGACACACTGAATGAAGCCTCTGTTACATTGCTGAATACTATGTTTGTGGCTGGCTCAGGACCTGAGAGAAAACAAGTGGAATCTTTTATTCACATCTGTGGTCAGAAATCATAGAATATGTACTCTTTGATTGTGTCTTTGATAATAGAGGAACTAAACACAAACAACTTTTTATTACCTGTGACTGCAGTTACTCTGTGAATCTTTGACCTTTTCTCAGTGCCAGTACCATATATCTGGAGGGTATAGCGCGTGTGTGCCCGAAGGTTACTAAATTGCACAGACCGTACACTGCCGGGGACCACAATGGAGATCCTCTTGGTGTCAGCTTTACTTCTCGGTCCATCAGTTTTTCCAACAGTGTCAGTGCTCTCAGTCTGAACCTGGACCTCAGTTGAGTTCTTAGCCACAGAGGTCTTTTCTCCCTCAAGAGCTTCCTCTTCAACCTCATCATGGTCGTCTTCATCGCCCTCTGTCCGTGGTTCTCTTCTGATCACTGTAAAGTTCTTGAACATTCCCTGAGGTGCTAACCATGTTATTGTGAAGCTGTAGGAGGAGATGTTCACGACCCTCACCGAACCCAATCCAGACCCTCCTATCCCTCTTGCAACTCCAGACACATGGAGAGTTGTTTTGTTTTGCAGAACTTTCGCCGTGTCTGACGTTGACAGGACAGTTGCATTTGTTACACGCCGACTGTCCTGTGTGGCTTTCTCTTTTCCAATTTTGACATCTTCTGTGTTTCCTTTGTCAACAGATTGTACATTTGTAGTCTCTCCTTTGGCTGGCTTACTGCTTTTATGTCCAGATGACTGGGTAACATTCTTCTCAGCCAAAATTGACTGCTCCAGCTTCTCCTTCCCTGTTCTGGTTTTGTTTGTTCCCAAGCCCTTGGTCAAAATAGTTACAACTTTATTTGTGCCTTTAGATTTCCTTTCAATACTCTGTGTTACATTGGACTGAGGTTCATCTTTCAGTTGGTCATGTTTACTTGTTCTATTGGCAGCTCCGTCCTTAACCATCTCAAGGTTCGTTTTTTTTGGATCCTTACTATAAATCACAAATGTGTGGTTTTTTGGGGGGGCCATTTCAGGCTTCTTTACACCATGGTTTAGGAAGACTTGACCAACAGTTGGGCGACTGGTCTTTGTGGCATTTGAGGAAACTTCAATAGTTATTTTCTTACCAGATGCTTCTGGGTTTGCTAGTGTTCTAACAACATCTGTTTTAGCATTAGAGGCTACTTTGGGTCTGGTGACTTCGGTCCTCTTCTTGGATGTGTGCTCCACTTTGGTGGTTTTCTCCTGCATGTTTTCCTTAGTCTTGCCTTTGACAGTTGCTAAAATATTGGAGTACAGGTTAAGATCAAAGAATCAATAAATAGGCAAATAACATCAAATGCTACCACATCCATATAACAGTGCAGACGTTCACTTTCTTTTATAACACTCTATGACACTTCGGAAAACTTACTGCAGTCTGGACCCATGAATCCCTGATGGCAGACACATTTCCCCTTTTCACATTCCCCATTGCCACTACAGTCATCTGGACAATTTCCAGAACATGGACCTAGGCAGCAACAAAAATAACAGAAGCTATTAATTCCCTGTCTAGATTTGTGTCAAATATAATCTTATGAATATGACGAATTCATACATTTTTCCTTTAAAAGGTACATCTCTCTTTCAAGTCGGGCCACTCGTCCTTTCAGTGCAGACATCTCAGTTTCACATTCCCCAGTGCAGCCACTGGGCAACAAGCTGATCTTATGTGTCATTACAAGAGGAGCACCAGGCTGCAGCTTCAGTTCCTGCTCCTTAGCGTTGCTTGAGTCACAGCCATTACTGATCACCACCTTGAGGGGTTGTGAAAGAGCAGGGTTTTTTCTTGTGGTTGTGGGAGCTTTGATTACAGCGGTCTGATTGGCAGAGGCTGTGACCTTATCCTTGTCAGATGATGAGCCATTGACATTAACAGCCTTTGCTGGCGTTGACAGAACAGTTTGAACTGCATTGGTGGCAGGCTTGTCTTTGGAGTTTTTTATATCACTGGTTAAGGGAGATTTTGCTACAGAAGTCTGATTCACAGAGGACTTTGGCTTGTTTTTGATGGTTTTAGCACCACTAGCAGGAACAGAGTTTGTGGATGTTGACTGAATGTTTTGATTTAGGATGAGGGCAGGCTTATCTTTGCCAATCTTCCCATCATTGGTTAAAGAGTTCTCTGAAACAGTCTCATTGACAGAAGACTGGAGTTTTTCTTTGGAAGTCTTAGCACCACTGCCTAAAGCCAACTTTTTAGATTTTGACTGAACATTTGGTGTTCCAGTGGGTGCAAGCGTGTCTTTGGTAGATTTTCCTTCACTGACTGAAGGTGATTTTAGTGAAACGGTCTGATTGACTGAAAGCTGGAATTTTTCTTTGGCAGTTTTCACACCACTTGTTAAAGCTGACTTTGCGGATTGTGTCTGAACTTTTGGTGTTCCAGTGGGTGTGGGGTTGTCCTTCCTAGCCCTCACTTCACTGCCTGGAGGCGAGTTTACTGAAACAGTCTGATTGACCAAAGGTTGGGGCTTGTCTTTAATCTTTAATGCAGAGTCTGTGACATAATGGTTGTCAGCTGCAGCATTTGTAACTGCCTTTGCTGGAGATGACAAAACAGTTTTAAGTGTATTGGAGGCAGGCCTGCTTTTGAGGTTCTTCACATCATTGGTGGAGTGAGATTTAGATACAGCAGTTTGATTCACAGAGGGTATGTGCTTGTCTTTTTTGGTGACAGTAGCACTAGGTGTAGTGGCCTTTACTGTTGCTGATGGAATGGTTCGAATTACTGACGGGGTGAGCTTGCTCTTGGTTGTTGTCGTAATGTTGACTGATGGAAGTTTTTGGTTCGTGGCTGTAGTGGGAAGAACTGTTTGTTTGACTGTGTTTGGTTTTAGGGCAAAGTGAATGGTCTGTTTTGCGGGCGGAGCAGTGGATTTTGGTTTTGAAAGGTGGAAAACGGCATTGGTTTTGGTTATGTTGCTTCCCGTGGACTCTCTTTTCTCATTGGTCATGGTTTGAAATGAAGAAAATGGGGTGAGGAGGAGGAGAAGTCCTATAGGAAACAGCATTTTGAGCCAGCAGCAGTTGCCAGAATTGGTATGGGCGTTGGAGAATCTGTTTATATGTTATTGTAAAAATATGAACTCCTTCCTCTGTACTTCTTTGACCACTTGTAATAAAGAATTTGCCAAGTCTCTCCTAGAAATGAAAAAAGAAAGAGCTGAGTTGTAACTGAATTTAATACAGAAAATAATTGTAGACCTTCTTTTAAGCCCAAGAAAGACTTAACTGTGTTTATTTGCTCTTTTTAGTACATGCTTGGAGCAATTTCAGGTTTCATTTGCTCTGAAGTGAACTGAGAGCAAAGGCTAAGACAATAGTTTTTCATTTGCATGTCCCTGTTTCTTTACAAGTTTTTTCCTGCAGTAATTCATTTTCTAAATCATCACTGCAGCATGTTGGGAAGCTGACAAATTTTACATTAACAAACTAAACAATACAGGTATGTTCATTTAAAAATATATTATGCACTCTTCAAAACTGTGCATGTTGGAAGTGAATAACAATAAAAGGTGATGGATAAATATAGCAATTACAGCAGTATTGCAGTCAGTCATAATAGTTTACATTCAGTGACCTGCCAAAATTCAGTAAAATCTAACTTACATTTTGAACAGGAAGCAAGAAAGGTGACTTGGGAAATCCAGAAACCCACCTTATGCAGTGGAAACAGAGCATCACTGTATGTACTGTAACTGTGGGACACTGTACGTCTTTCTCTATAGAGGTTACATAATCCTTCAATCCTTCAACCCTGCTTATATTTTGCTACACAGCACATTCACTTTTAAATGTTTTCTTGAAATGTGTGCAATAAGTGGCTGCCGATAGAATTAAATAAAAGGCACTTTTTACATCTTTACTTTCACTGCATAAAATCTTTAGACTGTAAAATAAGGTCAGTTCTGGTAAATTACAGTAGAAACCACAATACTAAACTTTAGGGTGAACACAAAATATTACAAATCACATTCCGCACTTGCTGCAATGATATATTTATATTTTTTCTGCAACTAAAACACATTGGTAAACAGCACCATTATGTTCTATCCTTCAGGCCCATTCACAGTATTCAGCTTTGATCTGCAATGGCTTATATTATCAAGAGAACTCAAAGTGGAGGATAAAACCAATTAATTCAAATATTTGCATTTAGCATTTAGAAATCATTACATGGCAAAATAAATCACTTACCAGAAGAATAATTTTGCAGATGTTATAACTGTCTTTGTGTTGCGTCCTCCATGTGATGAGAAAGCTCACATAGATGTGCTAGATGTGATCTGGAAGGGAAGATGTGAGAAAAGGGACCACCACTAGAAAGCAGGACTGTGATGAAGTGCGCTCTTACTTAAGAACCCCCCTCTTCCACGCCTAGTCATCCCACGCTTTCATCCACCATGGAAAATATTTATATTGGACTTACAAAAAGGGTTGCGCTTTTACACAGTGTATCCAAAATTATCAAATACTCTCTTGTATTTAATCATAAATGCTTAATGTACATCTTCTGGTAAATTTAACATGAAATTATCCAATGTGAACCTATTAAATCAGAGTTTTAACAAATAGCATTTTCTGTGCTATTTTTGTCTGATTAGGAGTTAGGATTGAAATAATGAGATTTTTGTCACTGTAAATATGGAGCATTTATCACGTTCCTTCATGTACTGTAACACAACAATATCCTGCATTCAGCCTAGCTGGGCTCATGACAGTAATTTGTTGCTGTCTGTTGTATGTAACTCAACTTATACCAGACATTTTCTAACATCAATACACAGACCTGGTCAGAGAATTATGATTCAGCTGGAATACATACCGTAACACTGCAGGTATTCAGTGAGGACTCTGGGGGACAGGAAGCTCTCGACATGTGAATCGGTCGTTTGTTGTAAGTAATGAGATGTAACTACGTGGGAGTTATGTAAGTGACCAAATATCCACCAGATTTAAGGAACGATCTGTGAAGGCACTGTATCTCGGACCAAATGGCCACCCACCAACCCACCTTTTGTAAACCACATGAAGACAAGTATGTCAAGAGTTTAGAGCAAACAAGGCACACATTTTCCTAAATTAACAGAAGACCAAGAACAAAAGTGTGTGTGTGTGTGTGTGTGTGCTTCTTCTTGTATGAGTTCTATATTTTTTTGAAATCACACAGCAGAGATTAAAACATTAGTGTTTTCAATAACAGGCCATAGTTAATCTTTATTTTTGTTCTTCCTAAACTCAGCTCCTAAAAAACTGTATTAATTTAAAGGCCTACGTTTACTCTGAAAAAGTTTGAATATGCACCAATAAAGCTTCTTTTATCAGTCTGACAAAGAAAATGTGATAACCACTCATCCTACATGAGTTCTTTTTTACCTGTACTGATATCGATAAAAGTAAAATATATTTTTCCTATACATTATTTAGTCAGTAGTAGTCACGTTTATGTTCTGTCAATGTTACATATAATTACATCTTTTACTACAGTGCAGAGATGTAGGAACCCACATGACAATTTAAATGTGTTGAGAGAGAAGTTCTTGACATGTAGACCATATTCTGATACTGTAAAACTGCTGAATAATGTAGGAACTGTGGTTATATGCAAACATGTACTCACATGCTATAGACACTAAAATACTCACATCTCTTTTTTTCTGATTTGTGCATAAACATATGGTGTCTTTATGTGCATGTTGAGTCCCCATATGCTGTATGCAAACACACACACACCTAATACAGTATTACATACTGTATGTCTGTAATAATCTTTTCTTTTTTTTCATGTGATATTCTGATTTGCAATAATAGAAAACCCACTTGTGTTACAAATAGACTGGGATGCTGTTCTTTCAATTAGCCGTGACACTGTAACACACTGTCAGAACCCTTGATCTATGGAAGCTAAATTACAATTTTCCACAGTAAAGTTAATATGTAAACCTCTATTTTAACTCTTGTGATGTCAAAATGATATCAAGATGAAAAACAAAAGATAACTGTCAGTGTGGACTCCTGAGTTTTTGGTCCCACTCCATCACTGCATACATCTGATGGCAGCAGTCTCCAGGAACAGTCCACCTTCACTCTACTCCTTTCTGCATCATAGACCACCCTCAGACCACTGACCCTGTCTTGGCCTTTGCAAAAATGGTTGGAGACATGCCTTCAGCAGCTTAGTCTTAGGCTACACACCTAAGAAAATACACCTGGTCACACAAGCACATTTCAAAGTCCCTCTATTTCACAGTTGCTGATCAAGCAGATTCGGTATGTCAGAGAAGATGAGCCTCTACTTACTGAGTAATTACAGTAAATCTCTCATAGCCATCTACAGATCTACCAAAACATAAATCTGTCATTTTATTGTGTTGCACAAACAGCCTGATACATAACTTATCTGTAAACATATAAACAGCCGGTCAAGAAAATATATTGTGTAAATTACTGCTTTTGATAAACTTTAGCTATTTCTACTTTTGGAAACGCTCTTTGTGTTTTTTGCTGTATAGTGATTCTAATTGTGAGTATGCATCCACACTGCTTAGCTATGACAACTCATTACTTTGAGAAGGCTAAAAGAGGACCACTTTTTTCAAATGTGCTGTTGCTGTTGGCTACTAACGGTGAAGTAAAGTAATCCTGAGATGAAAATGTGCAACAGTGTCACACGCTGAATCTGAATATTTATTTAAACTTTATTGGGTCAGATTTAATAAAATGTCTAATGGGAATGCTAAAACACTGCAAGCATTGATCTGGCTGTGATTGAAGTGATGGTCAGTCCTCCCATGTTGCTTACATTAGACCTTGCCCCAGAGATTAGAATAACATAAGCATAAAAGCCTGTGCTTGTTCCTCAGCTCTCCACCCGTAACTCCCTCCTTCTCCTTCTGCTCCCTCCCACTCCTTCACGTTTCCCTACATTACCTGTCTCTGCGTTACAGGTTTTTGAGTTTGAGAATAAACAACTGTAGCTGTGGCTGCAGACTGTTTCTCCTGCATGTTGACCACGTAGAGACAGGACACATGAACTCTCTCTAGCAGAGCTTTTATCCTTATAACATGATGATTGAACCAAATCTTATCCATGTGTAACATCACCAAGACCAAGTGGACCTGTCTCATGTGCACTGAGCCTCACATCTCCCCTTTTCCTCATCCTGCAGATGTTAAGTATAGAGGGGGAGACTTTAAGGGGGGCTGTATTGAGTACAGAGACCCCTCTGAGCTTCTTTACTTTCAGTAAAAGAGAAATATATACATACAAAATTAAAAAATAAATATTCAGCAGAAAAAGTCAATCAAACCAACAGACCACAGTGAATCATTAGGAAAAATATAAAATAGCAAATTTGTGGATACACTCCTTTTGCGTGTTGCTGTGTTTTATTTGAAATAATTACCTTAACGTGCATGTGCACATACAAACATATCTGCTAGACAACATTACATTTTTATTTCAACAGTGGCAGCTGCTTAGACAAGAAGAAATTATTATTGGTCCCATTTTTAAATGGTAATGTGGTGGAGTATGACTTAATCAGTTTTCCACCTTCTGTCTCATTTAGGTTAGCTATGATTTATTAGTTCTTATGCATATTCTTATTCTGTTTTATGACAAAGTAGTTTGTATGTAGAGGTCTAACATAATAAACACTAAAGAATTATATCCAACACCAATGCTGAGTTGTAGAAAAAAATCAGCAAAAGAAACTGACTGAAAAGGAAAATTACTGTCTGCAGCCATTTATCTTGTAATCACTTATAAATTCAGAAAACCCTAAGCAGGCACTTTGGTGGGCTGATTTTTTACAATGCTCATCTGTAGGCTTCCTTTCAACCCAGGTGTTTGTATCCAACAGATACTGCATCCTACAAAACATGGGGGTGAAAGTAAAGAGAATGAGAATTCATGAGCATAAAATTATACCTCTGTTAATATCATTGAGAATACTCACGCTCCATTGGAGTCTGTTGTGGAGCCATCTTTGCCCATGATGAGGTACTCTTTTCCCAAATCCAGCTTTTCTTTACACTGGCGTCTATTGGCAAACACACGAACGGAATTCTGGCTCACATGCACATCTCCATCTGATAGACATAGACAGATGATAGTCATTTATATGGAAGGTCCACAAAGCAGAAAGTAAATGGCACATAACAACTTAAAGGTCTGACTAGTCTCTTGGGTCCTGTTTACTTACGTAAACGCAGTATCTCGATCACATTAGTTTTGTACAGCTCAAAGTTACTCTTCACAGAAAGACTGACAACTTCAACAATGTATGCTGAAATAAAACAAGAATTTTTCATCAATTATTAATTTTAAATATATTTGGTAGACTGTCATTATTTAAGAGAATGGATTTGAGATTATAGTCAAGTTGATATGAGATACTTTACACTGACCATAATCTACTATAGGGAAGGAGCATGCATGCTTTACACGGTCATTCTTTGTGAGTCTTCGATTTCTTTCAGTCAATTTGAATGTCATTTTTTGTTTATGACAGGGTCCTAAAGAAAAGATGAAAATGTTAAAATTTTAATTATTATCACAATGTTTAAGGGCAAAGCTACTCTTGTCAGTGTTGCAGTAATGGCCTACGTTCTGCACATTGGCACACGTCCTCTGAGCACAGTTTGGAGACCATCTTGCTTCTCTGCGGTGCAGAGTAGAACACAGTACACTTTTTGTCTGCAAGCAAAGCACAAATAGCCCCAGAAAAGGTGAATAAAATGAAGATGTCCCAGCTATTATTATAAAAAGACCATAATTACAAAACAAAAAAGCTTACTTGGTTCATAATAGTCATAGAACACGGCTGGAGCAGGCTGTAGAAGGCCAATCGGCACTCGCTGTATGGCATCAAATGTGATGCAATCCCTTGTTTCAAAAAGCTGCAATGAGAAGAAGTTTTCTAGCACTGAACACATAAATTGTTGGTAAATGTAACTAGATTTCAGCTTTACCTCATTGAAGTAGAGCAGCACTCTTCCAAAGGAGACTTCATAAAGGGAAATGTATTGTTCAGGGGGTTGTGTTAACTGGGAGGAGAAAAGAATTCAACTTTTGATATTAAAGCAAAATGGCATTTTGTTGTAATTTCAAAAGAGTTGCAAAGCAGATGGATGTTCTTCCCCTATATCCAATGTTAGTTTTGGAAAATACATAAGTCACAGGAAAAGACTAATGGGCCTTGACTTGAGGTGCCTACTAACCCTGTCCAGGTCTTCAGTGTCAGCCTCAAATCCACTTAAAAGTGTGATGTCAGCAATGGCCATTCCTGTGAGATTGTAGCTCGGGGTATGACTACACAAATGAAATCAATTGAAACAGGTTTCAGGATTTTTGAACACTTCTTAGAGATCATATCAGATACTTATAAAGAACAAATGCAATGTAAATCTCAGTCGACTAACCCAACACAGACTGTGTAGGTGACAGCCTCCTCTGAAATTAAGTCATATTTAAGATCTCTCCTGTTTCGAGTGTGAGCATCAAACCACTCAATCGCTGATCGTGGCACCCGTCCATCAGCTTCCTTCTCATTTTCATAGTCATCATAGTATTCATAATTTTCTTCAATCTTGGCTAGGGAAACAAAGGAGAACGCTATAATTTTTACCAAAAATGTGTTTTTGATTTGCTAGAACTGACAAAAGCTCACCAGTGTACTTCACTTTCCCCTCCACTGTGACGCTGATGGACAGTTCATCGCAATTGGTACTAGGATCTAGCAGATAGTAAGTCTTTGCAACCTGAAAAGCGAGAAGGGTTATTTACTGTAAATGATATAGCTCTTTCAGCAACTATACAGGCATTGAGATAAGCAAACATACTTTTAGCTTGGCTTCTCCTTTTCCTGTTAAATGCACAACAATGTTGTTCCCTGCAAGTTTCTGTAACAGAAACACAAGAGAAAGCAAGCTATTTCAGAATTAGGTTAATTTTTGTTCATGTTTTCGGTGTTAAGTCTTGCTCATTTTGTTCTACAATACCCTCAGGTCTGTTTCCACTTTCTCCTTCTTATTTTCCAGTATGAGGTTTACAAAGTCGTTCTTTCCTGGTGTTGTGAACTCTGCAATGATATTTGCTTCAGGGCTGGTGGACCTGAAGAGCTCATATTCAGAGAGTGCTTCCAAAGCCAGGATGGTATCCTAGACATTGTGACAAAACATTAATAGTGTGTTATCTTGTTGTAGTGTGACAGTTTGTTTAGATTTTACTGAATGATGTGGGACCACAAAGACAATATAGACAAGGATTCGTTAGGTTTAAATAATTCTCAATCTCACCTGTGTTGATCTGAAACCTCCTTGATAGTTTTCTTGGGTGACTAACCAGCAGGCTGCCTGTCTTGCCCACTCATTTTTTCCAAGAGCCATTGCGGTTAGGAGGGCGTAGGATGAGGCCTCTACTGTAATAGCATCTGCCTTCTCGTGATTTGTGTTTGCATCCTTTGGCCACAGATAACAGTCATTCTTATCTGAAATTTGAAGCAAAAACATGAGTAAAAATTAGGAAATTGGTAACAAATTTCACACAAACTGTCACTTTTTTAAACAACTTGGTTGAGTGATATGGAAATCTGGAAGAATATAAAATGTTGTCACTGGGTGGACATTCTGCCATGCTACTGATACCATGATGGCTATCAAATGTCTGCTATCCATAACTTATCCTATATTTAGCAATATGCCTATATCTAGTGAAAGTTTAGGAAAAATAGCTGTGATCAGACATACCTTTAGTAGCCATTCCTTGAAGTTTTATCCATACAGTTGAAAGATCTGTTCCTTTAGGCAAGCAAACTGAGAGGCTGTAGGCTGTAATGGCAACAGCATAGGGATGCTGAAGCTCCGGAAAGCTTGACAGGAGATATGTTGTCGATCTTGAAATGCTTGCTTCCTGTTGGGAAGTAACAAAAAGAAAGTCTTTTTTTTCGCATTACACATTGACTCCATGCATGTATTCATATACATTAAAAAGCAAACTACACTAATAACCAAGTCTAGTAGTTGTTCCGATATTTCAGTCTGGACCAAAACAGTGGACTCAAACTGTCTTTTTAAAACTAAATCACCAGCATGTCTAAATTATTATCCAGGACAGTAAGTTTTTTACGTTGTCTCACCGCATCGTTGCGTGTGTCAGTTGGCAGGAATTGAAGAGACCGGTTCAGTGCAAGAGCAATGAAAGCTGTCATGAATGCATTTTGTTCTTTACCTTTCTAGATTAAACACACAAAAATAACACTACAATCAAATCACTGCAATTTACTGCAATTTTCATCATATCTAATACTACTGACATATAGATGTTTACACATGTAGACAGTGTATTAGTTTTTGGAAGAGGTTACCAGGGCTCTGTGCAGCACTGGGTGTGGATCGGAGAATGAGCCATCAGCTTTTTGTGCTGAGAGTAAATATCTGACTGGGATCCTGATTTCTTCTTCAGGTACAATTCTGGCTTTTCTGCCTTGCGCTCCAAAAGCCACTGACTGACGTTCTGCCACCATTGATAGCACCTTCACTACATGAGCAGTCATCCTGAGAATGAGAAATTGAAGTATGGGAGCAAAATGGAAGGAAAGAGCTGGTTGACAATTTGGTATGCTGTTTGATTTGATTTAACACATGGGAAACAGGAAGTGATAGGATGTAAATATTCATACAGTATCTTCAAACAAATACAGTACTCACCAATGACTGTCTGGCACTGATGTAAATACTCCATAAGATCCAAAGCGTTTGGTGAGTTTTGTTTTAAACCACAAATAGCCTGATAAAGAAAGTTTTTACTTTCTTCAAAAAAATGTCATAGCTTTGCTAACATTTTACAAGAATAATATGAAACAAGAAGTAGATAAAACAGACGTTACATTAGTTATAAATGTTCCCCAATTTAAATATCTTCTCAGAACACAAATCCAATGCTCAAATCTACCTGTTCAACCTTCATATCACCTGCCAAATGTGGCACTTAAAAAGTTTCTCATTCTTTTGAACAAATGGCAAATATCTTTTGTAAAATAATGAGAATGCATTATGTACTGGTTCTCTGTTGAATACTTGTAATATAAAGTATACTGTTGTACTTACAACATGATGTGACATTTTGACTTTTTTGATGTGAAAAATGTCCTAAGGACTTGTCACCAACATGTTCACTGACATAAGTATTTACTTTAGAGAGCTATGGTAAACAAATAATTTTGAGTTTCTAGCCACCACAGATAATCTATTGTGGTGCTGTTTGTACAACTTATTTCAAGAAAGACACTTACTGTTTTGCAAATGTTAAGGACAGTTTGAGAAATGTATCAAAGCAGTTAAGAAAAATTGTTGAATTGGATTCAGTTCTTCTTATGTGACAGGCAACAAGCAGAAGGAGCACCAGCAATGCACACTAATGAAGTTCTTACCTATTGTATTAGAAATACAGCTGACTTGATTTTTTTTCCACTAAATTAGCTATTTGTCATGATCTCACCGTCTTCAATTTTATCCAGAGCATCATCCCTAGTACCAGCAGGCAGGCCAAACCATTGCTCACTCAAGTCAAGATAGCGCAGAGCGAGCACTGTAGGGACCAGCTTTGACATTGTCTGTTCTTGACATCCTCTAGGCAATACTATCATCTTAGCAACCTTCTCAGGAAAAAGAAGGTTCTTTACATGGAAACTGGAAACTCCATTTCCTGTCATTTAAACACAAAGGGAAGCAAATGTGATTTACAAATGTCTGTGAATCGTGAATCTTTGAAAAACTGGGTCTGACAGAACAAACCTTCCATTGAAATGAAAATGTTGGAGCTGGTTCCGGGGACTGTGTCATCTGGTAAAGTTCCATCAATAGTGAAAGTCTTTGTACTTCTTCCTATCATGACAGACAAATACATTGTTTAAAGGAAATATAATACAATAAGGAGTAAATATGACAAATGTATCTTCTCACTCACACAAAAGACTCACCATCTAATTTAACCACTCGAGTTTCTTCTTCTGTCTTTTCTAATCCCTCTGTCTAGAATATGAGATAACAGACAATTACTGTGTCACCTCTGTCTTGATGCCATTGTTGTTTAGTCTGCCAGGCCTCTGCCATAAAATAATCACTTTTGCAGAAAGATAACAGTGTCTTTATCTTTGCTACTTACCCACACATTCAAAAGCTTTTCGACTGCATCTATTCCACTCTCATTCTCTATATCATAGAGGCGTATTTTGATGGGTATCAAGCCAGTCACCATGGGGACAGCAGAGAAAGAGACAAACTGGGAGGACTCTGGCTCCAGAGTAATGTTAACAAAAGCTGTAGTGGTGGCTGAACCAGGGGAGCAAAGTCCTTCGCCTTGTTCCATATGAACTGCCAGCTTTAAAAATGCAGACGACAGAGACAATAACATTACAAACTCCATCGAAATTTACGGTTACTGGTTTAAATGGCACATAAAGGCAACATTAGGTAATACCCACCTCCAGTCTGGCATTGCCATAGTTGTAGATAACAGGTGAAATAGATAGCTGCTCATATTTTCTCACTGAGTAGGGCAGTCGCAGGGACACAAATGTTTTTTTAAATGCTTTAACTTCAGTTGGCTTAACTACACAGAAACCTGAACAAAAAATAGAGGGAGTTGAAATTACTTTATCAAAATATCCAAGTTGCAAATGTAAAGTTAGAAGCTATTATTACCAGTGGCTGGGGACAGAGTGAGGACCTGAATCTCCCATGTGGTGATGGAATCAGGAAGAGTAAAAGTATAGCTAAACGAGTTTAAAATTCAGATAAAATGATACAGTCAGTATCAGTTGCAGTTGCATCTGACAAATACAAACAGTGTTTAGAAAAGTTAGAAAGAAGTTAGGACATTTCATTAGTATAAAATGAATAAAACCAACCATTTGAAACCTATTGATGATAGTAAATAATACAAAGACAACATATCAAAAAGTGACTCCTTTGAAAAAATGTATGCTTTGAATTTTATGCCAGCAACACCTCTCAGAAGATTTGGACTGGGTCACATAAACCTATGTGTTGCATGGGCTTGACTTTACATTTGGGAACTGAGAAGGCCATTTCCCTTTCATTTAAAAGCTAATTTAAAATTGGGCCCTCTTTTTCTATGATTTTTGTGGCTCATAATGTGTCAGATATTTTTAATGGGTGACAGAGAAGACTCCACCCAGACTCTTCTACAATGGAGCCATGCTGTTGTAATACATAAAGTATGTGGTTTGGCATCGTGGGGTGGCAGTGGCTCAGTTGGTAGAGTGGCCTCCTACTGACCATAGGGTCAGAGGTTTGCACTTCCTGACCACATGTAGAAGTCTCCCTGGGCAAGACACTGAACCCCCTGCAGCCCATCTCCAGCCATGCAGTGCCGATTCTAAGCCCGTTAGAAATTGGGGAGGTTCAGCAAGGGCATCCGCCATAAAAAAAACTGTGCCAAATCATCATGTGGACAAATGTTCCACTGTGGTGACCCTGAACTCACAGGATAAGCCGAAAGGACAAAAAAAAAGAAAAAAAGATGTCATCTGGATGGCAGAATGTCTTGCTTCCAAACCAGTACATATTGTTAAGCATTAATGGTGCTTTCACAGATGTGTCATGTGCATTAATGCCCCACCACAGCATCAGAGATGATGTCCTTTAATCTGGTCCCTTCTTTAGCATAAATACTCAAAAGGAATTTTATATTTAAATTTGTCAGACCACGGACCATTTTAAATGACCTAGAGCCCAGAGAAGGTGGTGGCACTTCTGGATTTTGGGGGGTTTTAACTTGCATTGGGGATACAGCCACCATGTTCACTGACAGTAGTTTTTCTGTGGCTGTTTTCAGGGCCTGAATATAATGGCCATCTTTTTGGCTCTGCAGATTGCATAGTCAATTTGTATGGTTTACCTAATTCCTTTATGATATTGTGAACTGTTGCTGATGAAATTCCTATCTTCTTTATATTAAATTATTATCCAGGCTTTTTTTACACCAATTTTCATGTCCGTGGCATCAAATTCAAAATGAAAATTTACAATAGAAATTCTTAGTTTCAACATTGGAGGAGTTTTGTACTTACTAACAATCACAGCGGGTTTCATATGATTAATAATGCATTGTTTTGTTGATTTTTCATTAAACCTTTACACAACATCCTTCTTATCTGGAAATGGGGTTTGTCCATGTATAGTTTAAACTATAGACTCAGGTTTCACTTACAATGAGTAGATAAATGTTTTGCAATTTTAGCTGCAAGAAATGTAACACATGTAAAGGACATAAAGATGTTAATGGCTGTAAGCCACTGTATTTCGCAGGACAAAAATATCGCCAAAGAAATTATGGAAATTCACCATCCACTTACCTCTTTTTGCCGTTTACTTGAAACTCTTTAAATGCAAAACTTGGAGGGAAATATCGCCGAATGTACTGTGCTGCAGGGTCCAAGAAGAAGTGTTCAATGTCATCTATGCTTGCACCTAAAAATGAGAAATTAACAGAGGTCTATTAAAACTGTAATTCTAAGGATGCAGTTATTAAATGCTACATAATTATTTGTGTAATGTCCAAATAACAATCTCATCTCACTCCGGCTGAATTCTTTCTGGATATTTTCTTGTATCTTTTGTTTTCTCAGGCGCTCTCCTTGAAGGCAGCATGTTAAAAAGGTGTCTGCACAAGCTGGATCAAAGACCCTCTTTGCTCTTTCCTGACATGTTAGTCTCATTGGGATTGGAGAAAAGCCACGAACACAACACTCCTGCAGTTTTTCATTGGAAAAGTTAGATTCTGGAAATGACATATAAAAAAAGAAAATACACAGTTTACAGCATATTCTTAGCAGGAGTGTCTTACATTATCTAATGCTAGAATGCTTTCTTACTTAAGACCATCATTTCTTCTTGAAGGTCCACATCGCGTCTTTGTCGTGCAGATTGTGAATCACAGCCAAAACCTGAAAAAGTTGTATATACTGTATAGCAGCACAAATAGTAAGCATGGGATAAAAATAAACTCAGTTTAATACTGAGTTTGGTAGTTGTTGTCATTATGTCAACAATTATTTGCTAAAAAGGGAATATCTGCATTAATAGCTGCAGATTCTGAAAACCGTGGCGCATTCTGCTCACCATTACCCACAACCAGAGGTGGCAAGTTTCACCATTGCTATTTTTTCTAGCCAAATATCCATAGGTGCAGGTATCAGCTCTTATCCATATATCTTTATGGAAAGCTCTAAAAACAATTTACTTGCAGATGACAGTTTTTTCCATTGCCTTTGGCACAATCCATACCAGTGTTATCTTTCTTGTGTTATTTATGTTTTACTTATTTTGATGCATTGTAATTTTTTTCTATGGTTTTGTGTGATTTTGGTGATATTGAATCACTTTCCTAACTGCAGTTTCCATGTAAAGAAAAAACCAATAGTATTTCCAGTGGATTAAACTACTGGATAGAATTAAATACCTACCTGCTTTTCATGCTTGTCTTAACGTCATAACACTACTAACACTGCTACCACTGTCCATATGGCCAGTTCGAAAACTGTAATCACTTGCTATTGATGGTTAAATTTAGTTTTGAACAAAACCAAAACTACATGGCTAAATACCACCAGAGACAACTGAGAAACTGTGCATTATGTATTTTAATATAATTATCTGGGCAAACCAACTTATTAAACCTGCCCTCTTCATACTCTGTAATATGGTACTGTAAAACTTTATGTGTGTCATGAAATGTGAGTATACTGGATTAAAGGATATATGTGCTCCTATGTTTTTCTCATACCCTTCCTCCCTGCTGACTGGGTGTGAGATACAAATGACAGTCCGGCATCTACTAGTATAGATGCAGAGTCAGCTCCTCCACCATATGAGCAGCCAAGGTCGTATGACTGCATAGTGGAAAACACCTGTGGAATAAAGAGCTTACATGTAGGCCTATGTATGCATGGAGTTTAGGTTGATTTCAACTGTGTGTAGTGGGTGAAATGCTTACCTGTTTGGCTGTGAGTTTATTATCTGCTTTGAGACCATACATGGCCTTATCCACACCGAGAATTGCCACTGTGGCACTCTGATCATGTAAATCAAAATCCAGAGTTGCCTGTCTTCCTGGCTCATATCGTCCTTTATGCTCTACCTGATTTTAAAGATATTACAGAATTTATTATATGCTGTTGTCCAAGGTCAAGGCTAATTCAATTGATGTATTAAAACAAAAAAATATATATAAATATAAACATAGGCTTGTAAGCACATTGGCTATATTCAGCTATTATTCAGCTTATTCATATTACCATTGTAACCGTGCAACCTAAGAAGATGCACAACAGCAGTGTTAGAAATTGTGGATTAGTTATTTGACACCATCCATGTACAATCTTTCTATATTTTGTTAATTCCCCACTACCCGTCCTGGTAAATTCAATTTAAAAACACACACAGTTGTAAACCTCTGTTTCTCTAGTCTTTCTGTCTGCTCAGGCTACAGGCCTATCTGTTATGTTTACCCACCTTGACATTTATCCCACATTCATCCCTGACATCTACCCACACAGAGTCAGCAATGATGTTGCCCTGCTGGTTGTAGAAGTAGCCAATCAGACGGAAGGATGGAACCATATCTGATGTTATTGGCAGGTTGTCTTTTACTGAACTACCAAATGTGAGGTGACCTTGTTTTATTAGTATCCCACGGCTTAGGACCTGTAACAAAGACAAGCAAAAAATATTAATCATAACAAACTGCTGCTCTTCTTTCTCAGCACATAACATACTGTATATGATCAAATGTGTCTCACCATGTAGTATATAAAGCCAGCTCCTGGGCCATTCATGGTGTTGTATGTTATGCTAAGTAATTCATTCACAGAGTACACCTTGTTGGTAAAACTTAAGTAAAGGTAGCTGTTACTTGAAGATGTAATGCTTCTCAATACTTTTCTCTGTTGCAGGTCATCTGCAGTCACCTATTGGAGCCCAGGGTAGAAAAAATTAAAACTGAACAAAACCAAATTCATTAACACCCTGAATTGAGTTTGGGGATACTAACGTCAATAGTAATCTGAGATACACTCTGAATATTAAAGAGAAAAAATGCTGTCCCATCCTGGTCAGTGATGCCCCTTAAAGATTTCTCTGTCGATGCTTGTACATCAGTTTTTACTTCCACACCAGCTGCTGGAGAGCCATCTGGGAGATGCATGACCACCTGATAAACAAACAAACCATCTTATATCTTTACATACAAAATCATCATGTCATGGTTGTGTGACTGTTTTTTACTTTAATGCGTACCGACACATCTAGTGGATATCCAGGAACAAAGTGTGAGCGTGTGCGAGAAAGATCCATGGTGTATTTGTGGGAAATGATGGGAAGGTAAGCTTCTGCTTTTTGTATTTGTCCACCTGGGCCAAAATGCACAAAGCAATATCAGCTGCAATGCAAAAGCTCAATAATTTCCTCATATAATTTCTAATATTATTTAAATACAAAATGGGACATTTAAAAGAATTGGTTCTCCATAAATGCATGAATATGTATGTAAAGTTATGTTTTTATCTCTTGTGGTGTCAGTGACACATTTCTAAAGAATTTCTACCTGGTTATATTCAACAATTTATTTGAATTTTTTTCATATAATGGACGTTGTGATTAGACATTTCTAGGAGCTTTTGTACAACACTACATACTATATATTGAATATAGTGTAAAAATGTGTCCTTTACTTTGTATATCGGTGAAATACACTCCCAAATACAGTTGTGCCCCACTTTGCTGTAAATCTGAGAGGGTTCTGTTATGGTGGTCTTTGAGTTGCTTGTCTATCTTTGCTGGACTGAGAGAAACTGTTGCAGTTTCGTTCTTTACCTGCAAGACATGACATATATTAATGTAACACTTGGGAGTTGCATTATAGCTGATTGCAGATCTTGGTATTACAACCCCAGTTCCAAAAAGGTTGGAAGATGTGTAAAACATAAATGAAAACAGAATGCAATGATTTGCAAAATCATCAAATTCAAAATGGGCTAATATTTTCCTTGAAATGGTCAAATTTGTCAGTTTCACCATCTGATATGTTGTTTATGTTTTATTTTGAATAAAATATAGGTTGATGAGATTTGGAAATCATTGCATTCTTTGTTTATTTACGTTTACACATCCTCCCAACTTTTTTGAACTGTGGTTGTAGTTCAAGTTTAAATTTTGAACAGATATCTGTTTCCTTACAGAACCAGTCTGCTCCAGATCCTTAATAAAGACAGGGGTTACTTCTTGACCATGGGTTGTAGTCTTGTTCACCATTCCAATCTGGCAGTGGTAAGCTCCTGTAACTTTTTCACCATATGAATACCTAAAGAAAGACAGTAAAATTGTGAATGATGCAGTTGTTTTTTAACAGTAGTCAAATTAGCTAACGCTAAAGGCTCTGCAGTACAGTAGATCTAATGGGAGATGAAAACACTTACTTGGCTGAGATGGTGAAGACAAACTGTTCAGCACTCAACAATATATAGTTCTGCTCCATTGCAATGTTCACTTCAAAACTTGGCAAGACTAAGGTGCGTAACAAAAACAAAGTTTTTTTTGTTAGATTTAAAAGATATTATCTGTTATTAAAAAAGTAAAATGCTTTAACCAGATCTTAGTTGTAACTTACTAAATTTTTTAACTTTGAACTCTCGAGAAACAGCATTTGCTTCATCACCTTCATAGTGTGCTGTAATATTCCATGTGCCCATTCTTTATAAACCAAATGCACAAGTGTTATTATGTAAAAGTTTTCTCTGCTTTGTATTTATTGAAAGTCTTTATTAACATACTTAGCAACATCAGGTATGGTAAATGTGCTTTTGAAAATCCCTCCCTTTGCAGTCTTAAGGGACTTCATGATCCTGTTTCCAGCGGCATTCTGATAGAAAATGGTAAACACATAATTAATTTGTGTAGCTCTTTAAAGTCTTCAAGCTTTATTCCCAAAGAAAATATATTTACTCACATATATTGATAAATGGAACACTTCCTCATGAGGTCTGAATGTGTGGTCAAGAGTGAATACCCTGTACTTCACTGCAACAGAGAAAATATCACAAAATGGCTTTTAATATAATCACTTTTAATCCTTCCATACATATTTATTTGTTATTTTACTTACCCTCGTCTTTTGGTTTGTATATCGGCTGATCAGTCTGAATAAAAATATATCCTCTGTGTTCAGATACCAGGACCCTTGTTGACTTCCTGACAGGGAAGGTTGGGCTCTCTGCCACCAGCAAAAGGTAACGTGTGCCCTTAAATCTTGTCATGATTTGTCTGTTTATCTACAAAGAGGCAAGGTTGGTTGAGTGCCATATTTGTCCTGTCTAAATTCATTGCTTTTTGCATGAGTGTGGCAATTTTCGTACCATGAGCTCAACTGTTTTGGTGTCCTTCTCATCATTACAAGATGTAGTTTTCTTCTCAGACACAATTACACCATTACTTTCATGCTCCAAGTAGAGAGTAACAAGATTATTAAGATGACGCTTTCCCAGCTGGACAAACACTTTCTCTTTAACGCCCATTCGAAACACATTAGGGGCTGAGATGAAGAATCTGGCAAAAAATGCACTTATTAACTTCTATTGTATGTCTATAGATAGCAAACTGAACAGCATTTAAATACTGTAACAATAAAAAAAATATCAGACAGTATATTTGAACCCTTTTTTCATTAAGCACAAATAGGCTGACATGACAGTAAATGTTACAAAATGTCGATTCATGCATCTATTTCTGTATTTACCTGTTGTCTGTTGAACAGTCTGATTCCACAGTAAAGAGGAGCAGGAATGAGATAATGTGGAGCTTCATTGTGCAACTCCTGTTTCTTTGCCTGCTCTGCCACAGGGTTTTGAGTTACTGGAGTTTTGTAAGTTCTCCCCCCCCCCGTATTTCTCAATCATTGGATCTGACAGTGTCCTCCTGTTTTTTTGTTTTACTTTACTGCTTACTACTGACTTACTAATGTATATGCTATTCCTTAGTATGAGGTCTTGTGCTGTTTGACATAAACTAAAATAATGATCATACTTTCGGATAAGCTATTTATAGTGATGTGCCCACATTTGAAATACTGGTTGTTACAACACTGTATAAATATCTACACGGATAAAAGTCTTTAACATAAACAAATTAATTAAAGGGATCACATTGCATCGTAGTGAACTACATATGCAGTACGTTTTAGACTATAACATTTGACTTTAGAAAAAAATCATTCACTGCTTTGCTTGGGAAATGGAAAGTGTTTGTTTCTCTTTCACAATGTGTAACTATCCCCACATTGGTCAGTGAAAGTCAGCCAGATTTCCTCCAAATCATGTGATTTACAAGAAATCAAGTTTTGGCTCTTGTTGAACTGACTGCTGTTGACTCTATAATAAATGGTTTACAGATTATTTGTGAAAATGCAGCTCTAGTAAATCTAAACACCCAGCTTCATTGGTTTAGTAAATTCGATTTTTTTATATTGTAACAATACTTAATAAGCTCTTTATTTAATGTTTAATAAAATCCTGTATAGCTTACTTGTCATAGCTTACTTGTAATGTCTACAGTGAACTGATCTGGATAAATGGTGCACTATAAAAAAACAACAGGGACATGAAACTTTCAGAAACTTTATTTTTTCTTTTCAATATGAACAGTTTGGTCAAAGATGCAGTTAATAAGGTAATGAAATCATATATGTCTTTCAAGTTAAATTTATCATGATATTGACCATAAAACATATTGCTACAATAGAAAGTTACCTGTTTCATAAATAAACATTTAAAACATAATAACACTGTAAGTGAACTTTGATTGCAGACTCCAACTGACCACTAATGCTACATCTTACTTTAGACATACAGCATAGACTTCTCTATTTGTGTGTGAAGATTTCAGGGCAGATTAAGTAATTTTTTCTCCATAGACAGTCAATGTTAAAAGTACCTATGTAAAAAAGAAAGTGGAATTTGAAAAAAATATAGATTGTCAGTGTACTATATTAATAATCTTTTAATCTGTTCATCTGTGTGAAGGGATACAAATTAACATATACACACGTTACTATGTCAAATTGCTGTTTCCTTTTTCTTTGAAATAGTATCGTATTTACAAACACACGAAAGTCTCAGTTCACTGCTGCAGCCTTATAGAGTAAGTCACCTACAAAGTCAACCATTTGGAAACTCATTTTGAATCACAGATTGAACATTTTTAATTGAAGCCAAGAGCCAAATTTTCAGCCGTGTTTACTTTTTAAATTTAAATTAGGGCCTTGCAATGTAAAACTTTTAAAATCATTGTGCATCTATTCTTTCCATAAACCTGCATGATTGTTTATCATGTTGATCTCTGTACAGTCCCAGCAAGAAGAAATAGGGAGTAAAGGAAAGTCTGGGGCATGATGTCCATCCACAACTCCTGGATATGGAGAAATACTACAAGAATTGCATTTGGACAATCAACACCAGACTTTCTGCCCAACCTTGGAACAGCAATAGCATCTCTTAGTACTAGAAGTAAAACCTGTGGTGGATGGTGGGTTTGATATAATATTATGAATAACACATGCAGAAATAATAAAATATTCTAAATATATAATATAGAACTATAGACATTGCTGCTTGTTGGGAAACTTGAGAATTAAATAATTGTATACACTCACAAATGGAATCCAGATAAACCAGATTATACATATCTAACATTAGCCCTTATTTCTAATGTCTAAACATATATATAAATAGACGTTTATAAATAACTGAAAAAGTAAACTATTTTATACTTACATTATGCATCATCAATAACACAGTGATAATAGTCCCAGAGAATCAGCTATTAATCATGTCCCTATGCATATGAAATATTAGGCTTTTCTTTTTTCTTTACCACTTTTTCTTAATAATGTAAAGTCCACTCTGCTCTGCTTCCATCCTCAATTGCTACTTGTGGGGTTTGCCTCTCCATGTGCCCCTCTCTACCTCTTCCCCTCAATCCATCTCATTTCATGCAGGAGTGGGGTTACCTAAGAGACTTGAATTCAATGGAGAAAATCTCTTTTTCTACAATTAACTGTGAAAGTGACAGAAGGAAAGGAAGGGAGGGATCTACGGAGGAGTGAAGACTCAGAGAAGAAAAGGAGAGGGGGAAACGACAGAAGTGACCTTAGCAGGTAGAGCCATAAAAAGTTGAAAACTACCTTTGCACTAACTTTTAAAGTCATATATCGAGAAATTGATACCCAAAGGGTCTGTTTGATGACCATGATTTCTGATAAACGGAATGTTTGACCTAAACGTTTGATTTAATAAACATATTTTGTCATAAAATTGTGTATGGTATTTAGAGAGAGAAATAGCATAGGATGATAGGATTATCATAAGCTAATATATACAATAAATGACATATTTGTATTGTGTTTCAATATGTATTTGCCAGAAATTCTTCAATAAAAATATCTTTTTGTAACTTCCCATATTTGGATAGGCTATTGGCCAAATAAAGCGGCATTACACTGATCACAATGAAAGAGTCACAATTATATCTATAACCAAAATCTCTAAAAATGAAGAGGGAGTGACCATAGGGAGATGTACACAAAAGGGTGTGGCGTGGGAATGTCCCTGGGGGTCAGGAGTGAGGATGAAAGGGTCAGAGGGCAGAGCCAGCTGGACAGAGAGGAGGAGATGAGGGTGAGAAAAGGAGGTGAGTGAATATTCCAGAGGCCGACTGACTGGACCCAATGGGACATTGAACTGATTGGAGGCTTACTGACCAGCCCATTCAGGGAAGAACTGAGCAATGACATACTCATGTGTAATGGGCCATGGTAATTGACAAGTGACAAGACCCTCCTTGTTTTCAGCGGTTTTCAAAATGTAGCAGTGGATTACAAGATACACATACTGGTATTCAGTACTGGTCATATTAGAATATTTTATTCCTTTGAGCAAACATTTTGTGTACTAGTTAAATCTGTATAAGTAACATCCTTAAAAGTGTATAATACAGGTTAAAAGGCTGAAAATAATAGTGTAACTTTCTAAAAACTGGCCTATAGGAATGTTTTGAGCTACAGATATACAGTAGTATTATTATCAGTTAGTGGCCGTTTACTAAGGGGCGGCTGTAGCTCAGTTGGTAAATGCAGTCGCCTTGGCTATAGGTCGAAGT
The DNA here is from genome assembly GCF_033026475.1 of Channa argus. NCBI lineage: Eukaryota > Metazoa > Chordata > Actinopteri > Anabantiformes > Channidae > Channa > Channa argus. The sequence goes on along the minus strand of NC_090203.1, from coordinate 14,179,076 downwards.
GTCTCTGGGCAAGACACTGAACCCCTAACAGCCCATTCCCCTCCCCAGCTGTGCAGTGCCAGTCCAAGCCCGGTAGAAATTGGGGAGGGTTGCGTAAGGAAGGGCATCCAGCGTAAAAACTGTGCCAAATCAACATGCGGACCATGATCCTCTGTGGCGACCCTGAACTCACTGGAAAAGCCGAAAGGACAAAAAAAACAACTAACTTACTAACTTATTATAAGTATAAATTAGCTGTACACAGAACAGAAGAAGAATAAACTGCTAAAACCCATTTTTGTGTCTGGAGAAAGAGGGGCAGCAAGAACACAGTAAAACAACGTGTGTGAAATCATCTCCAATTATTTGATAGATTTTGTTTCAGATATAGATATTAAGCAAGTTATAATAATAGATTTGGTTAGATGTTCATGTTTTGTGTATCTCAAAGGTTCAGACTTGTAAGGTGAGCATCTGAGAGCTCTGGCTGTCATGTTGTTGCTAGTGAAGGTCAGGTCAGTGAGGGCAGCAGGCCGTCTGGATTGTGGGCATACCCCGGTGGTCTAAAGAAACAATACTGGGGCCTAACCCAGGGGGTCAACATGCAAATAGTAACCCCTGAGTGAAAGGCACAGAGCAAATCAATGTTCTCACATTATTCTTTCTGCCTGGGATTTTGAGTGCGCACTCCTGCACATCACATGAGATTATCATATTTAATGAAATGCAGTCAATAGAAAAGGCAGCTGTATCTCAACAAAAGTCAAAGTATGACATCATAAGTGTGTCGTAAAATAATCTTGATATCTCTGTTGAAGTCTATCACATGGGTTCACTAGGTTGATATTACAAGAGCTGTAAAAATGTAAATACCACCAACATAAATATCTAATTTATTCATATGGCACAATGAAAACTGCTATATTGTTTGTTTTCTCGGGCGGAACCAATCCTCCACATTCATCCAGCATATTCACAATGAATTTCGTTTTTCTCTCAACCAAAGTTACCCAATGCTGCCTCCCAGTGGCCTTGATGGCCCAAGTCACACCAAAGTCATGCTTCTTCACACATAAGCAGCGACTCAGTTCTGGTAACAGCTACTAGTTGACCAAGTCAAACACAGAGTAACGTGGCATTCTTTCCAATTGTTACTGCTGTCACTGTTGACAATGTTGTAGGTACACTGTTGAGCTTAGTGCTTAAGGTGCTGTACATGCTATACAGTAAGATTTGTGATATTTGGTGCTGCAAGTTCAATGGCAGTTGCTGCATCTTCGCTGGTAACAATAGTATGTGTTGCCATTGATTGGTAGAAGCAACCACAGATTGCATCTACATGTCTGATCATTCTACTGCCCCTATACAATCAGATTTTTTAAAGTGGCTACTTGGTGATAAGGTTTCCAGTTCTGGAGAGATGACCTGAGATGATTCTGATTCCAAAAAGGTTACGTGACTCTTTTAAACAAAAATGTTTTCCACACACATTACATAGGCTTCTGGTTTGAGATATATAATATGATATATGTATATGTGATATATAACATCTACACCATTCATAAAATGTAAAAATCAAAATTGGAAAACTTAATAAATCCACCAACATCTTTTGCTGTTGTCTTTGACAGCAGATTAGAGTGTGCTACATGAAACTTAGGGCAGCTCTTTTGGCATGGCTTTCAAGGTTCCAAAATATGCAATTGATCAATTTAATAATGTGAAATAAAGCAAATATAAAATAAATATACAGATCAATTGGGCGTCCAAAGGTTAAAGAAAATTGTACATTTAATAAACTAAATTAAACTTAAAACATAGGGTGCAACCCATTTTTCATTCTGCCAAACAAAATAGAATAAAGGTGAGCTTCAAAAACAGAACACTGTGTTCAAGATGTAGATAGTGGAAAATATTACTAAACAACATGACTGAAGTAAGAACACATTGTGCAGTAGTGTGTCCTCCTCCTACCAAACGCAAACAACACTTCCAGCACATCTAGTAGGTGGGGCTGTTCGAAACCTTGCTCATAGATCTAACTGTGCCATAATTAAGCTGCCCGCAACCACACAACACTTATGTTTACCACATGGTGCATACATTTTAGTGAGCACTACTTAAAAACAAAATAAAAATACAAGGTTTACTTGAGTTTTTTGGGCGTTGAAAATTTCATGTGTGTGTAATAAGAGGGTTTTCTTTAAAAGAAAAATACTTCATTTCAGAAAAGCACATAGTGATAAATATGTAACAAATCAGCAGCTGTACTATCATTAAGGCAAATGCTCTAAAACCTAACAAGTTATAATTCACACATCTCCTGCAGCAGTGTCATGTGACAGAGCTGTTATGGGTGGTCCCACGAGACATTTTGGCTCAAGGGATCCTGGCACTGAGCCACGATGGCCTGTAAACAACAACATCGTCAAGTTGGAGTAAAGCGGATTGGAGTGTCTGCCTGTTGTCTAGCGGCTGTACAGTGAAGTACAAGTACAGTGAAGTGGTTTTCAGCAATGCGTCGAAGGTGTATCTGGTAAGTTTTCCGAAGCGTTAAACGACTGTGATTAATTTAGTCAACCACTGCATCTCCACAGTATCGCCCTCAACCGTGCATTAGGCTAATAGCTATATTAGCTAAGTTAGCCGTGATTGCAGCTAACGAGCTAATCTTAGCTAGCCACCTAGAAAACATTGCGCAAGTTCTGTGATTCAAACATTGTCGACGTATCGACTTTTATATTTTGATGAATTAGAAGGTATGCTCCTATCATAGTTTTAGGAAACCCCGCAGATTGCTATATCAGACGTATAGCAATGGAAGCTAACGTTAACGTTACGTTACTTCGCCTGCGTCCTTTGATCGTTAAATGGATTACAGCTAACCAGCTAACGGCAAAAGCAAACACTGGCCATTATTAATGTATTGTGGGCAGAAATATATAGTTCTAATATGGATCCATGAAAACAGGTTTGAATATTTAGAGTGGAGCTTGCTGTTAGCATGTAACGTTTGCTTGACGTAGGTCTCTCCGCGCAGTACCGCGGATGTCAACATTACTGCGTGTCTTTAGCGACATTTAGCAAACGTGTCGCGGTGCCAACCGTAGCCAGCCAACGTTACAGTCTCACTACATTGTGTGAACAAATGTTGATGTATTATGAATAAGTTTGTGTAATTGTACGACGATTCTCACTTAAAACACACAAGATGTTGTTAAATCGCTACGCATTTCCTTTAATTTGGCCTAACTATCATGGCGAATCTTGTAAAACACACTGGATTTGGGCCTTCCGTCAGCTACCAAATGCTGTTCCAGTCACATCCGCGCACACAGAATTCTTTCTGTGTGAACAGGGGTTAAAAACGTGTCAGGTTTATTTTTGCACTATAATGCTTAATTTAATTTGGCTAGTATTGAGTGTTGCACAATTTGTCAACGCTACTTTGTACATAAAAAGATTTACTCCGTTAATCAATTGTTCTAGATTTATGTGAAACGATAAAAACAAAATGTTCGATTTTAGTTGTACAAAAGACACAAAAAAGCAACACATTCCTACGTTTGCTGTGATGATAGAAAGGCTCCAGCAATGAATGTATTACCTATATAATGGACAGATTATTAGGAATACGTTACACATAACACATAATCCCAATCAGTTATTCATAAAGGAATATGTTCATTTTAAGCACAGTCAAAAAACACCCTAAATATTATTAATATTTATCATTCTTTTTTCTTTTAGATTGATAGCCTTCTGACGGACATCATCTCCTATTTTGGGTAGCATACTAAACATGTCCTCACAGCAGCCCAACAGCTCAGCCTCCAACAGTCCCACTCACATTTTAGGTTCTCCTTTCTCAGTTATCAGTCCCTCACTAAACTCCCCCGTGATATCACCTTCTTTGGGATTTGGACCCGTCAGCAGCAGTCAGGTATGTAATAAAGAGGTTAATCTGCTTTGCAAAAGAGGAGGAAGCATATTTTGATAATGCTAGTCACCGTAAGCATTTTGTATGCACATTGGATACTAATGACAAAAGATAATACGGTAATTGCATACAATAAACCAACAACATGACATACTTTTAATTGGTTTATGTGGTTCCACTGTGTACCCAGATATCTTCTTCAGCAGCCATATTAGGAATGCATTCAATCAACAGCTCAGAGGATATCAAGCCTCCGTTTGGCCTGAGGCCCATGCCACCTCACAGCCCTGGAATAATGTTGTCTCAGAAACGCATGTGTGTCATCTGTGGAGACCGCTCTTCTGGTGAGTGTGTGCGCTAAGAGCAAGATTTGCAAAAGTGAAAGATCAGCTGGAAACTGTTTTATTTCATGGCAATGTTAGTATGTGTTATCACTGCCTGTCAGTTGTGTTTTTTTGTTTTTGTTTTTTCTACAAAATGGATCTCTTTCCCAGTAACCATACAAAATTTGTGTCAAGCCTCTTTCACAATCTTTAAATTTTCCTTACTTTGTCCGGAGATGGTGTATGTGAGAACATAAATGTCTGAATGAGATGCTCCCTAGATTATCTGGACTTTAATCCTGCAAACCTACTAGTACAAAGTCTGTATTATCTGTGTGAGTCTGTGCATGGAGCATGCTGCACTGAATTGTTGGTAAGAGTTAAAGCCAGTGAATTGGCATGTTAACAGCATTTCTGTCAGTCTGCTGGCAGTAGAGTGATAAAAAGTTTTTTAGATGCACGGCTGTGATGCGCTGCAAACAAAAAACCATTTTCCACAGCTTAAGTTTTCTATCTTGTTTTGCCTCCCGTATTCACCTCCTCCGTCTGTGAATCAAGCAGAGTTTTTAACATGGGGATGCTTTTGCCTTGGAAAATCACCTGCTGCTTGTTACATGTGTGAAATGCAACTCCGGACAATATCCGGGGCTGACAGTGTCTGGAGTTCATATCTAAACAAGACTTCAGACTCTTATCTTCACTTCGATGATGTGTTTTGCTTTCTCATCTCTCTACATTTGCTTATTTTTAAATTGACAGGCAAACACTATGGAGTATACAGCTGTGAGGGTTGCAAAGGTTTCTTCAAGCGAACTGTGCGCAAAGACCTGAGCTACACCTGCAGGGATAACAAGGAATGCCTGGTTGACAAACGCCAGCGCAATCGCTGCCAGTACTGTCGCTACCAGAAGTGCCTGGCCATGGGTATGAAGAGGGAAGGTATGCAAGGAACAGGGTTGCATTAGAGTTCTAAGTTTACACTATGAACCTTTTAGGCTTCTGAAGGTTGCATACATCAGAGTGTTGAATACACATAATTATGGCAAAAGAAGTCTGGTTGAATTAAATAGAATTGGATTTGATCAATATTTTTGGCATAGGTGAGGATGGATGCTTGATTAGATACCAAAGTGTAGAGATGGGTGAAGTGGGGCTGGTTTATATAACTAACCCCTCTCCATATCTTCCCTTCACTTCCCCTATTCTACCCTTTCTCCATCTTTCAATAGTGATCAAACATGTAAACTGGATAAAAGAAGATGGAAAAGATGAGGGATGGATGAGTATGACAAAAAAATTTTAAAGATACTATGTGTTAAAGTTAATTTAGCCTCTACTATGACATGTAATATAGTTGACTGGGAGATCTGTTTATGGAAAGGAATTACAGAGCAATGAGCACTGTGGTTTTTGGCAATTTTAATTTCAAATCAGCAGTCAGCCAGCTGGTGTTCTTTGTTCAAAGTATGTAACAGTATATAATATCTAATGGAGTGGATCAGTATTGAAGCAGTAAAGAATCTAATGGATTTAGTATAGAAAAGGTTTTACTGGTCCACAAGGTTGGTTTTAAGGCACAAAGGATAGGGCAAATGTGGACAAAGACAAAGATTTAGAGAGTTAATGCCTCTGTCACATCTGTTCAGCTATAATTGATGTCTGTATGCTTGGTTTCCTGTGTCAGCTTAGTATGTCACTTTTCTTAGACCATCCGATCTGCCCGTGACAGTTGTTTGTTTTTAATGCCTGGTTTGTCTGAAGACAGATTACGTTGAGATACTTTTTATCTGCAAAAGCAACTTCTGTTCCTTTACAAATTTAAGAGGTGGACTTCTTTTGTGTTGCTATAGACAACTTAGATTTGCTTTTTTTGAAATGCTGTGAAGTACAAAACTGAAAATGCTCAAAGCCTTTAGGCTCTTCAGCTGTCTTCACGGTCCTTTGTGCTTAGTACAGAACCTGTCAGAAACAAATTTGCACTTCATTAGAGGTGGGTGTAAAAAAAAAAAAAAAAAAAAAAAAAAAAGAGATTTTTAGATGCATTGTGATTCTGCTTTTAATGATGCAGTAATGCAAATAGTATTACAAAGTTAATCTGGTCCAGTAGTATAATAATGGCCAAATGTAACTTCAACCTGTCAATAATCATACAACTTTAAGTACTAAATTCTTCAGACTTTTGTCATAACTGATCGTAAATATGCAATTGTGAATTAGTGCACAGCAGAGAAGGTATGGAAGTGAGTTGTGCAATAGGAACCATTTTCTAATCTTGGGGAATTTATTGTAGACATTGCCAACACTATATTTCAGTTATAATTGTTTATCTGAACTTTCAAATGTATTTCAGCTGTTGCTTACATTCTCCAGAGTCTTGTCTTTGTTCAGAAGTCTTTTAATGACCATCTCACCCCCCACTCCCCACCCCCACTTTTGTCATTATATACGCAGCAGTCCAGGAGGAGCGCCAGAGAAACCGAGAGCGCGAAGGGGACCTGGAGTTCAATGTTGGAGTGAATGAAGAGATGCCTGTGGAAAAGATCTTAGAGGCAGAGACAGCTGTTGAGCAGAAAACTGAGCTTCATTGTGATGCAGGCAGCTCTGTGAGTGGACGGAACAGACAATAGATTTAAAGAACTTTTAAACATCTGTTTTCCACAGTCATTTACTAGGGTTTGGCTCCATTTTCTAAAGTAGCTTGATTAAAACATGCTTAAATAGACAGGCTCACTCTAATTCTTGAAAATCTTTATTTTGGAAATATCACTGTGAAGTTATGATGTGATTTCATTTCAGCCCCATGATGCAGTTACCAACATCTGTCAGACAGCAGACAAACAGCTGTTTGCCTTGGTCGAATGGGCAAAGAGAATCCCCCATTTCTCTGAACTGCCTCTTGATGATCAGGTCATCCTTCTGCGTGCAGGTATGATCAGTCCGCAGTTAGGTCTGCAGATCTGTGTGAAAGTGTAATCAAATTCAACACAATTAATGTGGATTAAATGTCTTTGAAAATGTATCACATGCAGGTAATGATGGTTGCAATATGACAAATTAGACAGCAGGCAACAGGGCTGACGGCTCATACAAAAAAAAATTGTTTCATGTTCTTAGTTTAGAGCTTTTGTATACAGTGTCATGGCTTTATGAAACGTTAACTGTACAACTGTGCTAGAACATGTGGACAGTTTTAACAATTAATAGAATACTTTGTAAATCCATTTTTTTTTTTCCAAGGTTTGCACACAGCCACAACTAATGTGGCTGTGGCAAGATAAGCATGATTCTTGGTACTGAGATAACAGTGGCCTCACAAAGAGAGATCCAAAGCTGATCTGGTGTTCATATGTGAAACAGGCTTAAGCTGGTAATATCCTAGGTTTTTTATGTTATACTGGCTCATGACGTTAGGACCCAGTCGATGTGAATCTCATTGGGAAATTGTAGTGTTTAGAACAGTGGGAGAATAATCACACGTACGGTTTCAACCTGAGGAAAGGAAAGAATTTTGGACTTGAAATACTTTCAGTGTAATTTCACTATAAGAACTGTATCATCAGTTAATATATATTATTATTATTTTTTTTTTTGTCAGGGTGGAATGAGCTTCTCATTGCCTCATTCTCCCATCGCTCTATTGGTTTAAAGGATGGAGTTCTTCTGGCATCTGAGCTGCAGCGCGACAATGCTCATGATGGAGGAGTTGGAGCCATTTTTGATAGGTATACTGATAGAGAATTGGAATGCCTTTATGTAATGATTCACACATTTGAAATGTCTTAATAACAACATTTTTTTGCAGGGAGCGTGTTCAGAGTGCAGAAGTTGGAGCCATATTTGACAGGTAATGTTTTATCTTTGAGTCAATTACATTTATGATTATCCTTTTTTGCACTTTGTAGATTACCTTGTGAAACCTTTGTTTTTTTTTTTAAAGAAAATTATTTTCCAATGTTTGTCATTACTTAGGGTTCTTACTGAGCTTGTCAATAAAATGAGAGATATGCAAATGGACAAAACAGAGCTGGGCTGCCTCAGAGCCATCGTCCTCTTCAACCCAGGTGCTTGTCAGATGAAGATTTATTTTTTACAATTTAGGATGAATTGATTATAATAGAAATATTTTCTATGTATTTTCAACAGATGCCAAAGGTCTTTCTAACACCAGTGAGGTGGAGCTCCTTAGAGAAAAGGTCTATGCATCATTGGAAGCCTATTGCAAACAGAGATACCCAGAGCAGCAAGGAAGGTAAATGCAGTAAACTCCATTAAAGCCAGTATAGTTGTAGTGTTTTTGGCTGTGCTGCATTTATCTTGCAATGTAAAGTGTACAATTTAAACATTTTAAACAATTTAAACAATTCAATCATTTTCTATGTTGTCAAACTCAACAATTTCCTCTTTTCTCCCTGAAGGTTTGCTAAGCTCCTCCTTCGACTGCCAGCACTGCGATCCATTGGCTTGAAGTGCTTGGAGCATCTCTTCTTCTTCAAGTTGATCGGTGACACGCCTATTGACACTTTCCTTATGGAAATGCTTGAAGCTCCCCATCAGTTGTCTTAGATAGGAAATGCGTACTGTGGTTAGATAGCTGAAGTCTGGGAAGGTGAAGTGGGACTGGAGTGGCACTTTAAGTTGTTTGAAGATTTGTCAATTTGTCTCACTGCTGTCTGGGTTACACTATTTCAGTGCATCACAGATTTGCTCTTTAGACCAAACCCAAGGCTTGGCATGATCTACAAGCTGGTGCTATATGTCGATATATTGTTATGAGTAACTATGGTTAGAAAAAAATACAAACGTATTTTTACGTATTTGCATATTTCCCTTACAGAAATAACTATAATTTGGGTACTCGTTTTTATATCAACTTTCTAGACAACTCAAAAAAGAAGCTTCAGTTGTTTCTTCAGCTGATCACTAAAACATGTTTGTTTTTTTTAAAGGAAAACAACCTGAATTTTGTTTGTAATTCAGACCAGATTCAAGCGTATTATTGTAGCGAACAGTCAGAGAACTGTGTTAAACAGTTCACTTATATAAATTGCAGAAAATGTAACATATGAAATCCTGAAAGTGACCATGGGAAAGAAGATAAGTCACTTGTTCAAACTGTCCATCTTAATCAGCTTAATGTGTCTTGTAATATACTGTGTCATTTACGTTGCCGTTTTAGAAATCTGATCACTTTGTGGTTAACAGAGTGCACTGCACATTTGCTATGTTCTACTTCTAAAAGCTAATTTTAAGAAATGCCTGGCCTCTAAATGATCAGGCGATTGTCTTTTGGTGCTATTTCAGAGCTCGTTTGACGTTATTGGGGCAGATGAGCACCAAACCACAAACCTGAAGAAATATGCAAAATTGATAATCCCTTTTATTAATCTTTAAAAAAAAAAGGAGCAATATCAGATGTTAACTGCATATGAGCTTTCTGCCTGTCTTTCATTCAGGGGTTTTACAAAAAAAATATGGTGGAAAGGGAATTTTCCATTTTATAATTTATCTATTCAATTCTAAGGTACTGTGCAAAAGCAATTGTTCAGGGATAATGTATATTGATAAATTAGAATTTTGATCAGGAGAAATAAGTGAAAGACTTCAAGTGCCCTTGTTTTTAGTTTTTACCTAGTATGAAGCAGAAAGTGTCTTGGGTTGCACTGGATTTGCTGAGCCTGTTTCAGCTGTTTTTGTTCTTTTGTGCTTTTTGATGCTCACTTGTATTTCCTACTTGTACCCTTTTTAGATAGCTGTCTTGTTTGTCTTAATGTCTCTGCAGTTTATTAAAAGCAAAGCATAATACCATTCAGATCCATAACACCTGGACACATAGGAATTTTAAACAAGACCAAATGAGGTCTATATGATGGCCATGTGTAAACACCAGATGGGCTTTATGGGTAAGCTTTTTGCTGACCCCTATATGCTCTTGAACATGAAAGTGACTATAAGCATGGGTTGTGTGGACTAAAAATAAAGAGGCTAAAGTTTTTGGAGGGGTTTGTATTTTCTTCTGTGAAAGTGTCCCTGTTGGAAATCTGCATTTGAAAGGTAAAACAACACCAGAAAGATAATCAGAACATACCCAAAACATGTTTTATGAGCATTTTTATTGTAGATGCAACCTATATTTTTGCCGTGGGTGTAGATGCAATAGAAGCCTTGGTTGTACAGCACTTGTGTCCAAGTTCCACAGTAATGTTATGGCACAGGCAGCAATGTGTGTGGTGGGCTAACATTAAAAGAAAAGGTTGAGTGCAATTAAATTAAAGGCTTATATGGGATTTCACAGGAGTAGCTGGTAAATTGAAACAGTCTGAAGTTGAAAGATTTAATAACACAAATCCTACAACTCAAAATGAACCTCCCACTGTATCAATCAGAAGTGATGCCTTTGTAAACCATGCAAGGCTTGGTTTGCTTAAATTATATTTAGAATAATACTGCTTTTAAACTATAATACACTATTCTACACATGGAGCCAAAAAACAAAAAAACACATTGTAATGACATGTACAACATTTAACAGAATTCCACTATATTCATTTACACATCTATTATCTTGTTTTTGACAAATCAGTACAATTTGTGAATTGAGCCTTTGCTCCCATTTTAAGTTCCATGCTACACATTGAGTCTAAGGTGCTGAAAAGTTTTCAGTAATTTCTGAACCCGACCAAACCAAAAAACAAATATATTGCTGGTGTAGCTTTTATCGTAATGTTTCACTAAATCCTTGTTTGAATGGCTGTCTCCATTACAGTAAGTGGAGAGCAAGTTAAAAAACAGTATGTGTGCATGTCATACATTTAGCCAAGGCCATTTCAGACTGATTATAAGCACAATGACAGCTGAAAACCACCTACAGAACCAAAACATTATGCTGAGGATGCCTTTAATGCTTCCTCCACTTCAGTAAATTTACATGTTTTCAAAATAAATGAATTGTGGAAATTTTAATGTGCTTCCTTATTACTAATTAAGTAACTCCTGATGTTCACATTCATTGTTGATTAAAGATTAAAAGGCTATTTTCTGTCCTCTAGATGGCAAACCTAAGATCTCCAGTGATGCCAGAACTATGCATTACTTTGTCCTGGTCTATTTGTAGCCATTATATTTAACCTACATCTTAGAGCGGAGCAATGCGTGTTCATATTCTACAGTAAGGCAACAGGATTGTGCATAACCAATCCCTATGTTGTCATAAATACTTTAAAGCTATCTTTATAACAAATTGTTTAAGATGTAACATGAAAGAAAATGTCAGGACAAATTTCTAAACACTGGTTAAAATTAAATCACAGCTCGTGAATGATTGCAGTATTATCTTCTCACTCCTGATGGACTGCACATCTTTAGCAACATTTTCTTGGTTATATGTCCCTGAAAACATCTTAATAAATAACTGTCTTTGAAAGGCACTCTGAAAATGTCCAGCTCACAATTCCTAAAAAATAAAAACTCCATAACTCTGAAGATTGCTCATCTGTAACATCACTCCTTTCTTCTTGAAATTGTCTCCAAGTTCATTTTAAGTCCATTAGTGAAAAAAGGTCACATAAAACCTGCCTATATTGGTTCCAACTAAAAATGTCAGCAAGCACTACACAAAATAGTCCCGTCCCTCCAGGATTTTGCCATGTTGCAAATGCAACAAATTATTCAACTTGTATTAAACATGCATCACAATGATTTATTATAACTTTTTAAAGAAAAGCTGTCATGAAGTCAAGCATTGTACGCAGCAACAATCACAAAAATGTCCATAAAATCCTGGAGGGACTGCTAGTGGTAACATCGGTCTGACCCACAGTTACTGAAATATTGACTGATCTTAAAAAAATATTTGCACTGTTTCTCTGATAAATTCCTTCTTATCAAGTAAACTCATGCACTGGCATCATCTGGCTTGAATCTGTTCGCTTTGATTAGACATTAAAAAACTGTGCTACTTTTGAATTGCTGGTTAAGCTGTTTTCAGATTCAGATGTCAGTGGTTCATCAGTGTTAAGGATTTCACATTCCATTGATATCCAACTTTTACATCCAGTGCAATTGTTCCTTATTTGAGCACCTTCTTGAGCAAAATTAATAGAAACACAAAACTACCACAGTAGTATACATCAGGAAACCCTTTGCATAAAGCCATCTATTCAATAGATGAAGTGTCTGTCAATTCAATGTTTCACCTTCTAGACCTCTGAATTCCACTGAGGCCATAGAGATTGAAGCATATGCACAACCAACTCTTTTGATGCCTTAAGAAATGCACTTTTGCTTGTGGGTTTGTATGCAATATTGTGTTAGAAGAAAGATTGCAATTAAGCCTTGTGAGTGCAGAGCATCAATGTCTTGTCCAGCAATAGCAAAGCTTAACTCATACTGCTGCTGCTGTCTGTTTTCAGCAGTTCACAAACAAAATCTTGTTTCTGCCTTTTGTCAACTTTCCGTAGGAAGCACTGTCAAGCCTATGTAAACCAAACACATAACGATTGGATTGACTCATCAAAGCTGGGGGGCTTTTAGAAAGAGAAGAGTGGGTTTCCATGTTGAATACAGGCATTGGAGGGGCAGTGAAAGGGCTTCCAGCATCTTAATGTCCAGCGGATCCTGGTCCCATTCACACCTGCATCTCTGAACCACTTGACAAGCCTAGAGCATTAGCATCCTCTGTCGTCAGTCCATTCTTCAGTGTCCTCCTCACTGTGCAGTCAGGGAGAAAAATACAAGTGAGTGAAAAATCTGATGAGCTTTCGATCAATGTCTTTTAGTGTCTGCACATCGACCTGATAGCGTTGTGCTTTACATGATAATAAATGACTCACGTGATTTTCGGTTGGCTCTCGATCGTCTCCTCTCTCGAGGCTGCGTCCGCTGGCTGGGCCCCTGAGTGGCTGACCTCACAATCCTCTCCATGATCTCATCTGCAGTGTCATCTGTGCAGTTCACTTGGTCATCATTGGCAGAGTACCATGGGGGAATGCGCCCTAAATCAGTTAAGTCCAAATTAATATGAAATTATCCAAAATATTGTGTAGTGTGACGGGTTCAAGAATATAAGACTTAGGATTCATTTACTGAGCATCATGAACCGTAATTTCAAAAAAATTCTGACTTGTTGATACATTGTCAGTCATCCACCAACTAAATGGTGAAAGTGCTCTGGCACTTTCAAATGTGGACCAACTAAAGGAAATATGAGTGTAATGATGATGATATGAGAGCTAAGGAGGGCACATATTTTTGAGACTGACCTCTGGTGTTGCTGGCTCTGGTGCGTGTACGGAGACCTGGAATCGTGGATGTCCCACTCTCTCCACCCTGCAAACTACTCTTTAGTACGGCCTTCATGTTTTCATGTTCAGCTGCATCTTCAGCATACTGGATACCCTGAGGCTGACGCTCCTGTGCTTCTGATGTGGCACCGCTAAATTTACCACTCTGTACAAGGGAGGACATATGGTTACAATATCTGACATTCTCCTGGTTGAAAATGGTGAAAGTCAGGTCCATGCTCTGGCACTTTCAGTATCTGGGAGGAACCATGAAAAACGTCAACCTTGCTGTACAGGTTAATTTTTTCTAGTGGCATAGAGCAGATTCAGAGTCAGATGTTAGACATGCATGTTTATTCTGGACATAAAAAATGTAGAACCTCCATTTCACCATAACTTCAGGTGACACCACATAAACACAACTTTCTGTGTCCCTGAGCTTCTACATTGATGCACACACGCGCGCTCACACACACACACACACACACACAAAGAACCTCTAAATGTTGGTCATGCTCCAAATGACTAATCCTTTGTTAATCACCACATTTACACCAGTTAATGTCCAAAGTTACACAACTTGGCTGAATGTTAGTCACAGCGTCAAGTGTACTTGCACTTGTTTGCATACAGTTACTGTCCTACCTGATTATCATCTTCATCCTCACTCTACACAGGTGAAGGACATGGAAAAGAATGCAATAAGGTGTTTTGTGCATACAGTATACCGGTGGTGTCATATAACAAAGGTTTCATGTAGAGACTGAAAATTCCACGTAAACCGTAAAATATACTGTAAACATTTAGGGAATAGTTTGACATTTCAGGAATGGCGTGTATTTGGTTCTATGTCGAGAGATAAGGAGGTTGATACTACTCTTTTTTCTGTAGGGTAAATATGACTCTGAACTGTTAGCTCAACATAAACACTGGAAACAACGGTTAAATGTCTGATCTAGACCAAAATCTGACATGAAGTCAGATGTTGTTACCCTTGGCAGAGCAAAGCTAGCTGTTTCCCACTGCTTTCAGTTTTTATGCTAAGTTAACCAGCTCCTGGTTCCAGCATCAGCATTTGAACAAACAGATAAGAGTTGTAGTCTCCTTATCTAATTATCAGCTAGAATGTGAATAAGGGTATTTCACCCAAAAAAAACACTATAGATGTACAGAACAGAATCTGTGGAAGGGAAGAGGATAAACTGGACAACTGTGTAAGAGTGTGGTTGAGGTGTGGGTCCTGCTATTTCTCTTTCAGGGACATGCAAAGGTTTACATTTTCACACAGTGATTGAATTAGGGTGCCTTTGAAGAAAGTGGGGCCCTGCCAAGGCATGTAGCAGAGTCTACTATGACCAGCTGGCTCCTCAGGGTTTAGAGGATTTTAATCACGCAGAGAGGTGTTTGCTCTGGCCTTTCTGAGGCTGCTGAAGCTACAGAATGAGATCAACTTAAAACAGCTCGCCGATTGTTGTTACAGTAACCTAAACACATGAATACTGAAGATCGTGTCGATGTCATTGCAAATGTTATACCGTGTCTGTCAGCTCCAGCTACATTTGGTGCTTTAACCAGGTTAAGGGTATAACCACCGTCAAGGGAGAGTTCATATTGTTTCACAAAAGAAAGAAAAAAATAAACTAAACGAAGACGAGGGATCAGGAAATGGAGAAAGTGAACATTTGACTGTTGGTGAAGAACACTTACATCTGTTATCATTTTCCCCCTGGTCTTGTTCCTCTCTCGGTGGTTGGCCCTCTTCTGTTTCTGCTGTAGCACACGCTCTCTTGTTGTGCGATACTCCAGGGCAAATTCACTCAGGATCTTGCTAAAGCGATGAATGCTGACCTCACGTACTGCATATATTGGATGGCCCAAGAACAGCAGAAAGGCATGAAACCTGCACATGCAGACAAACATGACATTGGTGTACAAAGACCCTTTAACTTTTAAACATGCTTCCAAAAATAACACGAATAAAATGCCATTAAATGCAAATGCCGTTAAATGTTACACATACAAACGCAAATGCAAGGAAAAATGTGTTTGTAGTTATTGCAGTTAACACCTGAACATACCTGTTGATAATTCTTCGATGCACAATCTTCAAAATGATAATTCTTTCTGCACAGTCTTTAAGAAAGTCAGACATTCTTTGTTTCAATGCTGGTTTCATCTCATGTTTCGCAATGACCTTGAGGTGATCCCATGATGCTTTGCACCGGCGTTCCATCTGGGCCAGATTGTCTTGAAGCTGGTCAAAGTCCACCTGAATCAATCCACCAAAATCACAGGGAGAACTTTTTATGCATTTGCATATTCAAAAACAAAATGATAAGTTGAGGAAATGTGAAGCTTTGTTTTTAATAGGTAAACAGAGCTAACTTTCGTCAAGCGAGTGATGGCTCCTATCTCGGAGTAGAGGTCAGTGCTGTCTGGAAACTTCTCAACCACAATAGAGCAGGCGTGGTGCAGCAGAGATTGCTTATGAACCGTATCCTTCACCTCTGGGACTTTCTCCAAGTAGCCCAGCTCAAAACCTTTAGCCTAGGAGACAAATGCAAAACACTCTGTATAAGCGATGGAAACAACAATCTTAAATTAAGGAGCAAGAGGTCAATTCTTGAGGACCAAATTGCAGTGAATTTCCTTTTTGGCACAGTCAGACAAAAGGGCTCAATGGAGGGTGCAGAGTAAAATATGTAGTATCTAGATTCATTAGGCTTTATCAGTAACCACAATCTGCTTTAGTCTCGGCCGACTGTTTTGTTCACCACAGCAAAGCTAAAAAAAAAAAACAGCCAGAATGTATCATGAAAGACATAATCCTAACAGGATCTCCTTTGTTCTTTTGCCAGTTTTAAATGGCTTACTGCAAAATATAAATGCAGCCATTATTTATCGGAACTACTTGTTTTGATGTCAATGACTAATGTTTCCCCTTTTGCATGTTTGGCTCCCATCTCCCGGAGGTTCACTCATTCTTAGACTTGTGCACAGATGCATGAACACATTGGCGCACGCAAGGCTGCAGTAACACAGAAACCCCCATCGTAAAAAAAGGAAACGCAGATGGAAGTGCACACACAAACCAGACAAATAAAAACATCCAGACAAGACACAACGCCCCTGCTTTTTGCTTCTCGGACAGACAGGTTCAGCAGAGACCTTAACAGCATTTTTACAGTCAGACAGCACATTCTTCCACACACACAGTCCACTGTTATCTATGGCAAATAGATATGTTGGGGGGAGTAGAACAGGAGGAACTTCTAAGCCCAATAAGGGCTTTTTGAGGGTTACTCACGTTAGAGCCATTGAGGAAGTTGCCGATGGCCAGCAACGTGCTCAAGATGTAGCGGAGTGTCTTGTTTTTCTGTAGCTGGTCCATCCCTTCCTTCAGGTCTTGAAGAGGCTCTGCCACCTCCTAAAAAACCCATGTTTGTGTAAACATCTTGAAAACATTTAACAAATCTTATGTGGCTTCACAGAGAGCTTGGCAAACTCTGATGATGTCAGTGAGCTAAACCTCAGTAGCCTGAATCTCTGGCTACATTAGCTCCTGCAAGCACAACGCAACTTCATCTCTAACAAAAATGTCAGCGCTTCCATTGAATTCGGGGTAATGTAGGGTCTGGATTTTGACAAAGAAGGCTATGTGGAATAAAAATACAATCTTTCCGGTTTAGGTGCGTTGATTTTTATTACTCATTAAAGCAATAGTTCTGAAAGATATATGTTTATTCACTTTGGTGGATATGTCGAATATGAATCTAGCACTAGGCTGGTGAGAAAGCAAATACATATCATGCAAAGTTAAAGACAAAACTTATGGTACTCCAGAAAGTGGAATATACCTGAATGTGGTTGGAGTCAATATGAATGTGCCTGACCTTCTCAATAAGCTCATAGTCCATCTTGAATGCCCACAGCTGCAGGCGAGCAGACAGCTCTGTGATGGAGGAGAGGATGAGGAGAAACTGCTCAGCGCTGCCCAGGGGAATATCTGGGTTGACTAGCTGAGCCTCCTGGATCCTCTGCTTCTCCTCCTCTGTGGGGATCATTGTCAGGATTTTCTGGCAGAAAAAGGAAGAAATAAGAAGGATATGGGAAAGGAATAGGCTTATAGGATCAGTTCAAACATTTAGTCAGTGTCTGTGTAAAGTATCCACATGTCAAGACTGTATTGTAAAGAGTGACAGGCAACACATTCTTTCTTCTCTAGCTGTGTTGATGTAAGATGTTTCCAGCTTCGTCAAAACCTTTTTGACATCTGCACATACAGCCTCGCTTTTGTTGTCTGACTGAAAAAACCTCAAAAGACAAATACCCCTCTCTGCTGAGCATGGACTCCAAGAGAAACCCTAAAAACTACAGGTTATATAATACCAAAAGGATGAACATTAATCACTATCTGCTGAAGCCTTTCAAAAGCCTATAACAGGGTTTTTAAATTGAGCTGAAAGTATGCCTGTGGTGCTAACCTTTAATCACCGCTGTGATTAATTGCACTAGATCTGCCAGAAAGCCATCTAAGCAGAAAGAAAATCACATGATATTGCAGCAATGTAGATAATTCTCCTGGATGAATTAAATCTCTCTTGTTTGGTGAACCCCATCAGCGTATTTCGGTGAGCTCAGTAAATATGATTCAGGAAAACCATGTTTATTTTGGACACCAATAGTATGAATGGGTGTTATATGATAGAAAAGCACTAGACAGGGCGATACTTACAATATGCAGTACCAGCGTATATCTACGTGTGTCTTAAGACAGGATGTCTTTTAAAATGCCTACCTCAATGCCTTCCTTGTTTAGTGCGTACTCGTCAAAGTTGAGGATAGCGGTTTTGATGGTGCGGGGAGGAGGTAAGACAGTCAGCCCGATGTTTATGGCATTGCTGCGTTTTGAATCCAGGACTATGATTTCTTGTCTTTTGCCATCAACAGCTGCCTTCTACAAGACATATAAAACAATATATATTAATTAAACTTATATCAAACCTTTGTTTTTCATGTATCTTGAGTAGTGGAATTAGGTCTTACTTTGTGGATGCACCAAATATGTCTAAACATACACATGTCATATACACATGTCTAAACATACCTCTACTCATTTCTCTGCAACAGATATTTTTAACACCCTGGATGATCCATGGATAGATAGAAGGAATAAAACAAGATAAATCTCTAGTTAACTGAGAATGAAAACATGAGATCAGCCTGAGTTGATGCCCAAATATTTCCTTCACCACGTTTAACATCTGCCATAACAATTAACATGTAATGAGTGATTTTTATTTTATGTACAGAAAAATATTCATCACTGCAAGAAATCAATATTAGCAACTTTCATGTTAGCAACTATGACTTCATCATTCATCATTTTTCTGGTTTACCTGTTACCATTTCAGTGGCAATGAGAGGTTGTAATGCACATTAGAAAAATGGTTGGATGGATCAACGAACACAATTTTACTAGTTTGTTACTGCTGGTGGGTGAAGAATTGGCATCAGAGGGAAAGTCACATTAATAAAAAGTTAAAGCCCCTCTGCTGAGCATTACATCTACAATATGCACCTGAACCCAGCCATACCATAAGAGTCAAAATTAATCTGCTCTGCCAAGCCCTCATCTGCTACACTCTGCCGAACTCTGAACAGCATTTTAGTTAGTCGTGATTATGAAATTACAATATTTAAGAATGCTACAAAACGTGCTAATCAAGAAGCAAATACCTCTGTACTGCTGGGAGTGCTTGCTAATAGGTCTCAGTCACAATTAAGGTTAAAAAAGGTTAATTCGCATGACATTATTCCTTACTTTGTGGTCGGAGGGTGGCCCTGGGAGAAACACACGACTCAAAATGTTTAGATCTTTGATGTACAAGTAGAAACAATGTGTTTTGGAATTGCCAGGATGAAAGGCGTCACCAGAAATGAGCAGCGGTAATCCCATGGAGAAATTCACTGAATTAACTAATTAAAGGTGCTCTTCAATATCTGACAATTTGCTCTGGGGGTCCCGCGTTTTAGAGGGGTAATTCAATCAAAACCAGCTTCTGGGCCACAGAAATGTAACCACAAATTAGCAAAGAGAGTGTCATTTTTAATTCATAATTTGAGGATGACATTTTCCAATTACTTTTTTTAATCTATTTTGTGTAACGGCCTCTTCCATGTCATTAATATACCAATTCACAATTTTAAATGCAGACTTTAACCTGTGCATCATTGTTTGTTTGAGACACCCAACATGACAATTCTCCTGCTATGAAAGATATTAGGAAATTTAACAAACCAAAAGTACAAAATAGAGGTGGTTTCTCCTTAGCATGTGTTAATATTGTATAGCTTTACACTGTGCAACAGTACATTACCTTTGTGACGGGCAGCTCTTTGGATTTGGACTCAAACAGCTGCTCTAGCTTGGATGTGTCCACTTTAATTGGCTCCAGTTTAGACCAGAGGGACTCTTTACAGAATTTATGGCTCTTACACTGCCAGTCCACAGGACAAACCTCGTTCCAGAAAAGACGAATGGTCTTCTTCTTTTTCTGGAAGAGAGGCACCTCCCCTCGACTCAGCTGAGGTGAGGGTGGAGGAACAGGGGCCATGAATGGTGGGGGTGGCGGCATCATTTTGCCAAGCATGGGAGGTGGCGGGGGACAACCAAATGGGGGTGGTGGTGGCGGCAGGGCAGCATTGCATGGTGGGGGGGGTGGTGGAGGAATCAGGTCCCCTGACCCCATCATGCTGCCCATATCTAAAATGTCTACATCATCCTCATCTCTCAGGTCTGTGAAGTCCATTTCTCTGATCCGCAGCTCCCTGGATGCGGCCATCAGCTGATCCCAGATATAATCCGACTCTTTCTTAGGGGGTGAAGCTGATGAGACAGCAGATAATAATTTGTCTGTCTGCTGCTGCTCCTTTGAGGTCTCCATCTCAGGAGGAGACGTTAAGCCTTTGACCAAATCTCCAAACCTTTCTGCCACTGATCGAACACTGCCTTGGTTGTCCAGATGTCCCATTTCAATTTTTTTGACATTTTCTTCTCTGGCCTGTCTGTGAGCCTCCAGTGTGGAGATCCTGCTGGCCAAACAAGCCACAGAGGAGTCACTGACTTCTGTCTCCTTTTTACAATTTTCCTGTCCTGACTCCCCTGCATTCCCTTCGTCCTTGGTGGCTGTTTTCTGAGCGTAGAGCATGTCCAGCATGAAGCGCTTGCTATTGAGAATTTTGCTGCACTCGTCATTTACGTCAGCGTCTGTAATGCATGGAGTCCATTCGCCTGTTGATGTGGAAACAATACTTACATTGAGAGAAATCTATTTTACGTTATTTATTACTAAAGCAATTCAATAAATTAGCATCAGTCATACCTGCTTCACGGTCATTGGTGAGCTTCTCCTCTCGCTCCTCCCTCTCCAGAGTGCTACTCGTTGAGGAGATGCTGGAGGCAGAGCAGTTGTCCTTTTCATTCATTTCCTCATTCTGTCTCTCTTTCTCACTAAGCAGTACACTGTCTTCCACATCCCTTTCTGTCGTCTGCTCCTTCTCAGATTCCTCCTCTAACTCGACATCCACCTCGGCATTTGTCTCTTTTATCTCTGCTACATCAGCTACCTCCACTTCTTCCACCTGCTCCTGCTTTGCCACATGATCCATGCACTGCTCTTGTTCTTTAAGCCTCTCCTGCTCTTGCCTCTCTTCTTTCTCTGTGCTTGGCTGTTTATCACATGGCGGCCCTGTCACTACATTCTGCTCAGACCGAGCCTCAGCAACGTCCTCATTCTTTGCTTGTGACTCTGTCTCAGTTTGGTGCTTGTCTGGCTCAGAGGGAGGTGTTGGGAAACATTCTGATACTGGTAACTCTGGCGCTGGAAGTTTGGCTCTGGTCTGCAGGTCAACGTTCTGGTCTGACATGTGTTCTCTTCCTGGAAGAGAAATCAAAACAACACGGCAAAAAAGGTTACTTGAAATACTTAAATTTTATGCTTTATTGCACATTATCTGATGATCAGAAAGCTCAGATTATTTAAACACGTTTAAAATTGCTTCCTGACAGATTCTTAAATGCACTGAGAGATTCCCTAAACTTAACATACATTCTCACACTGTTGAAAAAACTGCCAAAACAATCATTAAATACTGTGTCCATGGCTTAAACATGACCGTGACACTGCTTTATCTTCCATATAAATGTTAATTTTAGTAGTAGATAAGTAAAATAGTAGATAATAGTAGATACAGTAAATAATAGTACAAGCAACAAATGTATTTAAGAATTTGTAAGGAGAATTAAATGGATCAAATTCTGATGTTTGTGTACAGTATATGCACCTACAAATCCTAGTCATCTTTACAAACATATATGTATCTGTTTTCCTATAAGATCCATATAGCACTTCAATATTTTAAAATGTATTTGTAGAACTGAACAGTTAGTCTCAATATTTCTAATTACTGTGTAATAACCACATATAAAGTGTTAATCTTGGGCCCTGTGTGTGTCTCTTCTGCAGTTAATTCATCCTCATATCACCCATGTTGGGTACTAATAATGATAAATAAATGACAGATAACCCGTACCCAACGTCTGGTGTACTGTGGTGACGGTGTTTTCCTGTGAGATGCTGGATGAAGAAGTGGGACATCGAGAGACTGAGCGGATGACAGAGCTTGAACTCAAACACAAAGTGATCTCTGTCCGTCCTCGTGTTGGCACTCTGGGACGCTCCCGCTCCAAGTCCTCTGCAGCTAGCCGCTCCAGATTCTTGTACCTACAAGGTACCGCCACATGTATTAGATGCATGCTAATAATATGGTAAAAAATGTTATGTTATAGTAGAATTTAAAATTTGTTAAACTTATGACAAAGAAATTCATACTAAACATTTAAAAAATACAAGCTGCTGAAAGATGAAACGCTTGGAAAATAAGCAATTCGAATTTTTTTTCCAGCTCGCATTTTTGACATTTTTGTCTTCATCATCAGTCCTGAAAAATATAATGGAGCTGTAATCCTATTACTCATGAGCTCAAATGATGACAAATGACTTCCTTCTTTGTGTATTTACTGATCTCAGTTTACACATTCTTTGAAGTTCAACGAGATGCATGTTCCAGTTCACAGGGGTGAAAAAATGTGAGGGTGTAAGAATAAGTTATAAATTACACTGCACACACACAGACACAGACATGGTGAGAGGGGAGATAACAAAATTACACACTTGTCCCATTAAGGTTGGAACGTTTTAAAGGGGAGCAGGCCTAAAGGGGCCCTGACACCTATAATTCAACTTGAGGTTGGGTGCAACTCACATTACATCTGCTGTCAATTTTAGAAAAGGTTCTCAAAGCAGTCAAAAAAACCTCCTTACGTTTTTGATTTACTTTCGCAACCGGGCATCAATGTGAACCCATGAACTAAAGTGAGCTTACCTTTCCTCTCGGGCGTTTCTTGCTTCTTCCCTCTTTTCTACATAATCTCGACTGAAATAGAGAAACAGAAAGAGTAATAAAGAGAGAATTCAGGACCTGTATTCACAGTATTTGAATTTAAATTAATACTGCATTTCAAATTAGATGATTGCTTAACTCCACTGGCCTCGATTTAGTATATCTAATGATCCTCAAAAAGAAAGAGACTCCAGCTTTTATCAGACTCATGGGGGATTTGTGAGTCTTCCAGCTGTGTTAAGACTGGAGCCAATTGCACAAGCCAACGTGTTTTTATTGACTCTACAAAGTAAAGAAATATAATATTCTCTATGATAAGAAGCCATGCAGTTTTGTCTGTATTCGTATGCTGAGACTAACTTGAAGCGGTTCCTCTCTTCTCTTTCAATTCTCTGCAGGCGCTCTTCTCTTTCCAGACGTCTACGCTCTCTCTCTGCAGCCAAAGACTCCTGATGCTGTCTGTACGATGAAGTTAGCAAGCCTCCTATAGCAGCTCTATATGCCAAGAAGAAAAGATATTAAAATTGAGTGATCGGTTTGTGTTTTGATTTATTGTGCTCTGGAAAATGTGATATGCCAACCTGTCAGGTTTGGAATCTGGTGTGAAAGTTGTTGTACTAGTAAAGCGATGGATGGGTGATGTAGGAGCCTGGTGCCTGCCAGGGTATGGAGCGCTATTGGCATTGATTCTGGTAACAGAAAAATACATGTTTATTCTGTCTTCATACATTTTTCCATGAAAAACACAAGAGAATTTAACATCACTTCAACAATCTGTGATGTGATGTAAATTTCAGTGTCATACTGCTGGACAGCTCAGACTGAGACAAGACTTTGTGTACTGTTAGTGTTTTAATAGTGTTTAACTAAGAAACCTTCAGGTCCACCGCATTATGTTCATTTCCCACAGAAAATGTGTATCACAAAACCTTAAAACCATCACACATCTTGTTCCTTGACCTGACCAGTTGACTCCTGGTCTTACCTTTCAGCCCAGCAGGGCTTTCTATTTGTGTACGATGTAGGTGAGTTGTTTATATCTGTCAGACTGAAGACAAAAGTGAGATAAAGAGAGAGTCAGACACTCCACAGACAAATAATTAAAGGTTAGTAACAAAGAGTAGACAGTGAGACAACAGTTAAAGGTAGGGGGCTGCAAGACAACAAACCGACAGGGGTAGGACATTATCTTTGTCTTCTCTTAAGAAAGCAATAAAACTATTGTAAATCCTAAAATATTGTTCTTACCTAAAAGCTTTTTAATAACCACTGCATGAAGAGGGAATCATTTCTGCTTGGATTGCATCTGGGACACATGCTGAGGCAGTTCAGATTTGGTTTCCTATCCTGTTTCTATCCCTACAGATCTTTGCAGAAACATGAACAACTAAGACCCAGTGACTGTGACTCATGCTAATAGTTTGAATGCCTTAATGCTTTGAATTAATTTACTGAGTTTTGTTGGATTAAAAGACACATGAGAAGTAAATGTCTGCAAAAGAATGCTGTCCAGCAACTGGGAAAATGAAGTAATTGTAATGTTCCATCTTCTACTTAAATCTTTGGACATGAC
Organism: Channa argus; assembly: GCF_033026475.1. Lineage (NCBI taxonomy): Eukaryota > Metazoa > Chordata > Actinopteri > Anabantiformes > Channidae > Channa > Channa argus. The sequence continues at coordinate 14,154,518 of NC_090203.1, read as the reverse complement.
AGATGTAACATAAATCAGATCTGATGGGACACAAAAGCATTTGTGGCCACTATAAGCAAGACAACACTTATAACGGATGTAGGATGGTAGAGAGGACTTAAGCTACAGCACGCCCTACATAAATAGGCTCATGGGACACAATTCAGGAAAACCCTGAAAATATTTTAATCTTTACATTTACAATGTCTGCTACATGTGTCTTCTAAATACACAGTGAGGTACACAGAAGCACAGACATCAGTGGTGGGAAGGACAGTGCATTTCCACGCTGTGAGGTGTAATGGTCCAATCATAACACACGATAACCTGTATAGTAGCTCCTGCCCACTACATGTAGCATTTTTCTCGCCCTTCTCACTCTCCCCGGCCCCGACAGACTCTTGGATCTGGTTCAAGTCAGGGAACAGAGGGTGAGATCGGGGGAAAGTGAAGGGGGGGTGAGGTTGGGATAGACTGAGGCCGTGCAGAGCCTGGCACTGTACTCAGAACAATAGGCATGACACAGGTGGCCGGGGAGGAACACACCAAGGACTAAAGGTCCTCTTTTTAGGTGCGACGGACACAGGAGATGATGTCCTGGTCTTGATGCTGTGACATTCTCTCTGCCCTTCGGGGTCACTGGCCTTAGGAAGGACGTTGGCCATACACTTTAAGTTCAAACACATGTTAGAAGTGTCTGCTACAGCTGGAGCCACACTAGGATGACAAGATACAAGAAAGTAGGAGTCCAAAGGGAACAAAAAAAATAAGAGAATGCAGGAGATACCATTTTAAGAACATGAACAAACAACTAGCATAACTGGGCTAGCCTAAAATACCTGTGAGTGCCCTGTCTAGAGGACTCAGTGACTGGATGACTTTCATCATCTGCCTCTTCCTCATCCTCCTCATCCTCTTCTTCATCCTCCACCTCCTCCTCTTCTCTGTCGTGAGAGGAGGTGTCGAGGGTTGAAAGATGGAAAGGGAGGATGTAGGCAAGAGAAATTGGACAGAGACAACATGAAAACACACAGCAGAGGATGGCAGAGGAGCGACACACAGAAACGACACTAAAAACATGCTTGTGGCGCAAGGAAGCATCAAGCAACATTAGTACAAGAGAGAGACAAGCATCAAACGATGCACCACAAGGTTAGTTTGTTTGTTGATTTTTGAAATGCAACTTCTGCAGTACCACTAACACAAACCAAAGAATAATAAAAAGATCTTCCTGCCACTTTAATAATGTAGAATCTTCTGTGTTTGAACAGATAGTCTGGGATACATCATCATACACAGGTCTGTGGCCAACCTGCTGTTGTGAACCCCTTAGTTGTCTGGATTTCATTAACAATATGGAAAATGGTGATCTTCAAAGGCAACTTGAATTTCCTGTGGTGGACTGGAAGAAATCAGTGTGGTATCATATGACCTTCTGGACTCAATTTATATATACCTGAAGCCCTGAATATGACCAGGAATATTAGTATGCTCATTCTTATTGATATGCGGATGGGATTATGTAGCAGTAGAAGAGGCACTAATGAACAAAGGTCTTAAAACATCTAATTCCAATTTAAAATGAAGGTCTGCTTTTTGACACCTTGCATATCACAGTGATTTATCTAAAAGTTTCGTTAACATCATTTCTATAGAAAGAAACATCAAAGTTTTTCTGTTGTTTTTATAAAGGATATTCCAAGCTCTGCAATCAAAGAAGATGGAAATATGCTTTTTGGCCGAAACACCAATTGTGCTTTTTTATGTTTATGTAGTTACAAAGGTTTTTCATAGTATATGAAATATATGCCATTGTGGAGTTACAGCTCAATGCAAGCAGTGAAGGAAGTTTGCCTTCACACAAAGGGCAGATAGCTCATATCATGTGTTTCCAGATGCTTCTTATTTCCATCGCATCTTTGACAATGGGGAACCTAATTTAAAAGTCACTTAACATCAGCAGTCTCTTATAAATACAACACTTGAAAACAAGCCATATCCTGCAAAACTGAGGAATAATTTGTGAAACATTTTGTTTGTAGATATCTCTCAGGGTTTCAAATATACAAAATAAAAACTAAACCCTCCTGAGTAAACCTTAAAAAAGCAGACCCAGACCAAGATCCAGCTAAAATGGCAGAAAGGTTTAAGCTCTCTTTCTTCTCTAATGCATCCTTCACTGTCTTCTCCCCTTCCTCACCTTTCACTGATGTCTTCGACATGTTGGCCACAGAAGGGCAGGAAGCTGCTTGTATGAGCACTGTTGGGTGATGCTGGGGCAGAAGCATGACCTCTGCCATTCTGGAGTGAATGTCTCCGACTGCGTCTTCTCTCTAGGCCCCGCCTTTCATTGGTGCCACCTACGCTGGCCCGACGGCGGTCTTTTCTGCTGCTCAGAGGCAACTGGGTTTCATCATCACCATCCTCGTGGCGCAGAGTTGCCTGTGACAGCAAGACATCAAACAGAAACTCAAATGTGTGAAAGCCTTGCCACAATCCAGTAAGACGCCGCTTGACCTGTGACCTTTATTATTTCTTCTATTTCTATTTCTACTTTTTGTTATGTGATAATGATTAGCTGGGTTGTCTTTGCGTATCTTGACTTTAAAATGTAAAGTGCCTTGAGATGACTTTGTTGTGAATTGGCGCTATATAAATAAAGTTGAATTAGACTGAATTGAATTAGTCATGTGGGTTTTCTGACCTCATAAATATTGAACTGTTCTACAAGGTCGAGGTCAGTCCCCTTCCTGCTCAGGTGTCTTTGGGCCATGGCTTCGATACCCTGTTCCTCCAGACAGTCCACCATGTCATAGTACGAATCCTGGTCTGGGAGTGCTGCCAGATTCTGAAAAACATACGTGTGATAAAAATGAAGCGTTCTAGGGGAGAGAAAAATTTTACTGGAATAACAAAGTAAACAGATTAAAACTATCCCTGAGGTGGTTTTGTATCAGCCTGGAATTGAAATTTGTAATCTGTAGCCAAATGTATTAATGTATGTAAATTTCTATCTATTTAAATGCATATGTATTGTCTATCTTTTCAATTCAGGGTAATTATGTTACATTTTATTCAGTACGGCAGAACATGTGAAATATATGACAAGACCAATACCATGAGTTCTGTTATTTCTTTAACTGATGGTGTAAGCTACTACAATTACCTACTAATATATGAGAGGAGTAACAGCCATTCAATACTCAGTGAATGGCATCCTTGACAGTTCAAGTTTCATCTGAACAGATTGAATTTGTGCCCGATTCAATCAAGTTGATAAAGTGGCAATGATTTGGAGACAATGCTGCTCCTCCTTCAGAATGAAACCTCACATTAACATACTTGTGTCATTGTATAGATATGTTATTCAGATGTTGATTAAATTTTAATACAGTGTGACTTTTAAATACAATGCGCTGAAATATAGTAAATCACAATGAAGAAAAAAAAGCTTTTTGATGCAGTAATGATATAGAAAGCATGCATTAAATAGTTCTTACTGACCTTATTGACCAGTGTCATTGCATATACCAGAAGCTCAGTATCCACTCCATCCTTTTCATCAAGGATCTCCATGACATTTGACCACAGTTTTGTGCCTGCAGAGGGAAAAGGCATCCAAAATACTGTATATGACAGTGCTGGACATCGGATAATAATACATTTTGAAGTAATCCACCTATACGCCATATAGCCTATGAAAAAACTGTTCCAAACATTCAGCTGTGCAAGACTAAAAAACAAAAATTTTCAATTCAGCCCAAGTAGAAGCCAGAGTTATGTTTCTTCTAGAAAAATGACTTTTAAAAAATGTAAGAGGGGGAATGAATTCCAATGAGAAAGAAGCAGCTCTCTGCCTTTGCAGTGGTCAAAACCATCTCCTTCTCTTCAGAAGACTGGGGGATCCTGTTTAGTCTAAGTCACAGATAACACACAGAGATACCTGACCCATGCACACTCAGGCTCAACCCCCTTGTTATACACCATGACACAATGTGGAGCTTTTAGAGTGGCAGGTAAATGAACACCACTGTAGGCAGGAGTTATAGTCCGTCTCATTGAGCCTCATTCCTGATCCGACTTTTGTGTAGAAGGAGACTGTTCGTGTCAAGCTGAACAGCATTAAAGCTGCCACGAATTGTTTGATTACCGGAATTGAGGAGGTGATCTAACTGAAAAGAATATTTACAACCATTTTCTATATTTCACTGCTTAGGTTTCACAAATGTTTTTAAAGTTACAGTGTGCAACTTAGGCTAGCGCTCCGCAGAGCCCTTAAGGTACAGTATCGCGTCATAAATAAAGTACAGTAAATAAGAATGGTTCTCTGATTGGTTAGAAGGGTGAGGCTCACACAAAATGCACTATGCACTGCTTACTGTGGTGTTTTGACAGTACCACTCCACAATAAGAGGTAGACAGAGGTTAACGATAAACTACTGTCACCATCTGTGAATTTAATGTAAGGTTATTTAAATGTGCTACTTCACCCAGGAAATCCACAAAGCCAACTCTAATTAAATGGACCTCATCAAAGAACAATTCTATATATGTTTAGCAAAATGTAAACTTTCCCCACAAAATGTAACTTTGCTGATTTTCCCTTTGAGTATGTGCCTGTACAAAGTTGTGCCTTAACCTGTCTGTGTAGTCAGTGACATGCCTGAATCATTTAGTGTTGGACCACTGAAAGCCAACCAACTTATTGTTCGTAAACATGTGTTTAATGTAACAGCTTGTTCATCCTGTAGTCTGAAATGCTGGCTGCTTAGCCTGGATTCTTACCTCTTTTGGCATCCACAACATTCACAGCCTTTATGAGCAGTACAGCATTAGACTCTGTGTACTCCACAAACACCAGCAGCAGCTTAAGTGCCGTCTTCACCACAAGGCGAAACTACACAAAAAAGGAACACAGTTAATACATAAAATACAGAGTGGATTCATTCCTCAAATCCAAGCTCATAACATAAAATACAACTGGGAATTTTGGAGGGTTTTTGGGGGGAGGGGGGCTAACTATGGACCAACATGTCAGAGTATGTTCTAGACCTTTATGCATATTCCAAACACTAAATGGAATCTTTTTTTTCATATCTGTAAGCTTTTCCTGTCTGTACAGTGTTGATAAGTTTGAGTGTTGTTTGACACTGATGCCTGATGGGAGCAAACTGCACAATAGTTACACAATATGGAAATATCATATTAAGTAACAATGACTAAAATCTGCACTCAGCAAACAACAAGCTCAATGGTCATGGTTAAATAGAACAGAAATTAGCCATTTAATAAGAAGTTGTCATTAAAAAGTCAAAAGATGGATGAAACAAATTATATGAGAACTCTCACAGGAAAACAGAAATGACTTAGTAAGGACAGAAAGCAGTGGGGAAATGGGAAAAAGCCAATTTAGTTTCGTCATCCCCTGCAAATATGCTGCACATGTACATCTGTCCACTAGAGGGCTTAGGTGACCACAATGACAAAGCAGCCAGATAGTATGTGATTTCACAGTAGTAAAGAATTTAATGTTATTGGTATGTTATTTTGGTTTTGCCATTGTACACATGGGGTTTCTGAATTGATTATCTGATAAATTGTGCGAAATGTAACGTTACCTTCGATCCGACCAGGGTGTAAAGCCACTGGACTGTTTCATTATGAGATATGAGGCCATTCATCCCATCTACATACAGCATTATTTGACCAAGAGCTGGAAAAAGAGAAAAAGAAAGACAAAGACAGATTTGTTGTTGTTTCCTTTTGAAGAGATTATTCACATGTTCACTGGTCAGCACAAAAAGAACAAGAATGAGTTCCTTCTCGAAATGTCTGGGAATGTGTGGATTTTGAAAACCTGGAATCTTTGCTATGCAAAACTGGTACAACTTCACCTGTGACCAAGTCTTTTTCATGTACAATAATTAAAGAGCACTATTATGCATTTTTGAGATACCAGTTTAATATTTAGTTTAGTCTCTCCAATAACATTCTTATCAGGTAAAAACATTTATGTGCACATAAAAAAAAAGCATCCACACAAATAAATAAACTCATGGGTCTTGTGGGTCACTGTCCAAAATGAAGTAGTTTACACAAAAATTTGACCAGATGTGGATGAAAACCTTTACTTTTTAAACGCACTCATCTGCCACCTCTGGCAGTGCCACACTGGATGATAACTTCACTTCCATCTGTACCAGGATTCATAAATAGATAAACAATAAAACCTAAAGGTTAGAGAAGCTAGATGGTGCAAGAAATGATGGTGTTTAGTATTGGTAAACTAACATTAGCTAGACAAGCAGTTGCTGCAAACACTGACACACCAGGTGCTCTGAAATGTAAAAATGTAATGTAAAAAATTAGGAACTGACTAGTCCAACCAGATAAAAAACCTAAAATGACTTAATGTGCAGGATGTTCCTTACACATGTGGCATCTTATCTCCTCCTGCTGTTTAAAATGGTTCGGTTTGGTTGTGACCCGTCATAATGAGAAGCTGCAGCTTGTGTCATATTTTTCCTCTACTCTTCTCAAGAGGGGCATGAAAAAAGTGAATATGCTGTAGATAAGCCAAAATTCCCAGGTGCAGCTGCTGTGTGTGTATGGTGCATGAGATTGTGTGGGTTAACACATGAGTGCATGTGTGTGTGTGTTCGTGTGTGTGTTTGTGTGTGCTCACACTAATGGCCCACTGCTGCAGCAGCGGCAGTTCATCTTTTAACAATCAGGGTTAATTACTCACAACATGTCAGGCCAGAGAATTCCTCACAGTCCTCTCCTGCTGCAAATGCAGGGCTGTGAGTCACAGCACTCAGCAGCGAGGACAATATGGTGTATCAAATAAGACCACATGAGTGTGTGTTTACAAAAACATGATTAACCCTCACAGTCAGTGCGAGCCAGAGTGTGACCTTTTCCTTAACTCCTCCACTTTGTCTGGGACCACTGTTGACAGATCACTGACAGCAGTGATGGCATCATGTAATGCTTCTCCAGAATGATTTCCTGAGATATGATGTTTGCAAAAAAGTAGCATGTAAAATATAGATTTACAGTAATTCTTTATACACAGACAGTAACAGTTGTGTCTTTTGCTGGATGGGTAATAGGCTACAGACTTCTTTTCAAATAGGTCACCGATATCATCATATGCAGACTTATCTCTCTGCCGAACCTGTGTACAGTATCTGCACCAAAGCAATGAGGTTTGAAGGAATGTTCATAAAAAACAGGGTTAAGAAAAGATACAGTAAATTGTCTTAATAAGACTTTAAAAGTGCCATTACACAACATGAAGGTTCAGCTTCTGTCAAATGAGTATGATTGTTCCTTATATTCAAATTCCCAAAATGTTTTCATAACATGACATTATATAAATATATACAGATAGGTTATGTGTGGCTTTTTAGCAGGTAGCCAAGTAAAATAAAATCGTAATGAATTCCTATATTATATGTCAATTTAATGTAGTGAGCATTTAAGATACAGAAATTATGATATTTAAGCGCTTGCAAACCATGCCAGAAACCACATGATCGTTACCTTCTCTCTCAAATTCATTAAAACTGCTGCTTCAAGGAATTATTCAGTGCCAGCTGCCATTTCAGTACAGTTCAACTTTGAGGACCAGAAACCACACGGACTGCAGTTCTGCTGTGAATAGTTAAGTAAAGTAAGACGCGACTGTAACTGTTTTAAAAGAATAAAATGACCAGCGTCTGGTCAGAAACACTTTAAAGGAAACATCTAATCACTCCCATAGCAATCATCTCTGTGAACTGCAAATGGAACTTATTTCCACACACTTTTAATTAAATTAGTCATGAAACTGCTCAGGAAAAGGAAAAGTTACCTTTGTGTTGCAGTTCAGGCTTTGAAAGTGTAATCAAATCATCAAATTAACTTTGTGGAATATGCGTACAAATCCTGGGATTTTTTTTTTCTTTTCAACAGACAGCCATCAATACATTTGGAAGAAAGTTAATAAGAAGAGCATGTGAGTGTTGAGTCTAAACAAGACTCCCTCGATTTCTGATATGGGGCCAAAAATGTGGTCCTCTATTCGAGTAATCATAAGCAGTTCTACAATACTTCACACAAAATACAGCAATAACTTCACTAAGTCCCTGTGCATGTATGCCATGTAATGAGATGCTGGCAGACAATGAGCTGCCTTCAAACCACAATGATTAGAATTTAAATGTAAGCCATTATGTGAGAAGATAGCTGAGGAAGAAAGTTTTAGCCTATAAGAAACTTTAGGTGACCTATGAGCTGCTTGGCATCATTAACATCAATTTCCCTTAAGAGCAAATACAACATTTGGTGTCAACAATGGTGTCAAGCTGCAGAAGGGAACCACATGCCTACTGACAAGAGGAGACAGACCCTGTTTCGGTGTCTGACCCAGAACTCTGAGAAAAGTACAAAACTTGCGACTGAGGTCTGGTGGAAGTGTTTCTTTAGGGCCTCTCCCGCTAAAAAACCACAGCAATTATCTTCCACAGCGCCAGGAATGTGCAGGAAGGGTTGCTCCCTGACCACTGCCGAGGTGAGAAGCATTCTGAGCTCTGAGTAGCAGCACCAACCTGAGCTGACTTGTACATAGGCAGCTTTCTCTATAACGATGCAAAAAATCAACTCAACGGCTTCTCAACCTGTCCACTCCCCCTCCACTCACCACTCTGGATTTATTTAGATTTTGGAATTTATAGAAACTGGGTCAGCCAAACTGTCCGTCAAGGTGCATGTATTTTACCAGGACTGTAGTAGAGCAGCCAAATCTCCATTTCATACAGTGTGCTAAGAGCTTCTTATCGTGTTTTGTTCTGCATTAGTCTAGAGCTGCACTCCCAGTTCAGACATGTGCTTCCCTGTGCCCACATGAGCGGGATATACTTTACTGCAAAGTCTGGCAAAGACTTTTTATGTAGATTCTTGTTCTACTATGTCACTGCAATTATACTTAATTATTTGAAGTGTGATTCTGGATAAGTGGCACAGACAGCACTCAGCACTGACCTACTATCACTGTTTTTGATGTGCTATTTATGTATGGGTGGTCATTGGCGACTGGTAAGATAAATACTTGATAATACTATCTTTAAACTTTAACTCAAGAAAAAAAACTTGGACCGAGCATGGATCAAGCTAAGACACATTGGTGAACCCACAGTTAAACATTTTCTCGTTTTCCCTCAGATTCCCTTCATAACTTTTTTTTTTTACGGTTTCTAGCCTGTAAACTCTCTTTTTTGATAGAGCTTCAGAACTCTGATCAGCATTGCTTTTAATAGCAGCAAGAATCTGTAGTCAAGGGAAATCAGGCTAAAATGAAGTTCATCAGGTGGCATGCAGATCCAAATTGGGTGTCTGTGCTCATGATTTGGAACAGGATTGTCACTCGTTGCTCGTATTTATATAAATTTGTGGCTTTGGATTAAAATTCACCTAAGTGATCATAATGCACTATGCGCGGCTCATAAATGTCTGTACCACATTCCATGCCAATTCATTCATTTTTGTAAATATACTTTAATCTGAAACAGAAGAGTGAGACTACCAACCAAAACTCATTCCATGAAAACAATGTATGGTTCTTATATTGATATTATTTTGCAGAGTGGTATGAAAAAAGAAAAAAATAATGACACTGCATCTAATGATGCTGAAACTATGGTAAAACCTGACAGATTTTCTTTTAGTACTCACATTTATAATTTCTGTATCCAAGCCTCTGATTTAGAGTCTGTCTACCATAAAAAGACAAGTTTATTACTCAGGTCAATTAAACAGCTTTAACTTTAGATGAACCGCATAAGACATTTTCATGGGTTTTGTTCCATTTGTTATTTAACTAATCACCCAGATCATTAGAGCCAGACAAAATGCCTCCAGGCACCGAGTTGACTGCCAGACACTGAGCCCCACACAGTGATACAACAAGGTGATGCTTCCATCAGACCTGGACACAGGTTCACCAGTATTTGACAATTTACCATGGGCCAAAACCAAACAAATTCCCTAAAGACAAACAACCAGAGCTAATAGAGCTCTACAGGCACTGCAGACCTTATAAATGACTGCAATGCAGAGCAGGGCAAAGAGAGCTGAGTAGACCACATGAAAATGCAAGAAAATAACACATTTTCTGTATTAAAAACATTATAAAGCTGATACTGTAGGTGCTACTGTACTACAGAAATTTTAGAAAGCCTTTTTACAACAAAGAACAACTCGGGAAAACCCAACAGATGAGTTTCTCACATCCTATCCAAGTGGGGAAGACTTTGGAGAAAAGCTACTGCACGACATCCACCCACTTGTAACACACACTGAAAGATGAGCTGTGGTAAATTCTTACTGCTCTTGAGAGAGTAGTGGTGTGATTCGCTCTGGTTATGGCCAGCAATTTGCTGAATTCAGTCCCAAAAAGCAGTCAGCTCACGGGAATCAGCCGTAAAACCCACTTGAATACCGAGGATTTCATCTGTCTGTGTGCTACATTACTGCAAAAGATTTATTTTTTTCCCCCCAATTTATAGTTTATGTATCAGCATAGAAAGGTCAGAGATGATAAAATAATAGCTTGAGAAATGAAGCAAATCAAAGTCTTATAAAATAATTGCCCTGGATACTGAATTCTGTTACAGTAAAACAGGCTCCAGGAGGGGGCTGCTGCTTCACTGCCAGTGGGTTTTCCAAGGCTGAAAACTTCTACAGATGAAAGCAGAAGAAAATAGGTGAGGTAGAATATAGGTCAGGCAGGTGGGACTGAATTGGGTTCATATACAGGTTGTCTGCTTATGCGAAGGGGATCTAAAGGGGTCTGTGCAGGTCTGACACAGGGGAGGACAGAGCTATAGGAACGGCTTAGCTAACAACATGACAGCAGTGTCTTTCTGGTCAGTTTAAAAATGATTCTCTCTTTATTGTTCGTCTGTTTTGGAAGCTGGAGATTTTATTTAATAGAGAGAAAGAGAGGCCATGCTTGAGGCAAAGACAAAGTTTTGCCAGTGGAGCAAAGAGAGTTGAGACGTTGTGGGCTGGAGCATGTGTATAGCTCATTTCCTTAATTTCCTCTGGCCAAATGAAGTCATTCCTGCCATCACAAAAGAGGAAAAAGCCAAATTATGTATATAAATATTACTAACTTTCTCAAGAGTTCAAAACCTTGTAATTAGCAATCACTAGTAGTTTTTCGATTCACATTTTGTAGTTTTTATTTTCTTTTGGGCAAGTTGGTGGTGATGGTGGGGGTAGAGTCGGGTTGGGATTAGGGGTTAACTAACACTTTAATTATTATAAAAAAACTAAACACAAACAGTACAGAAGCATAACGTGCTCCTGTAAAACACAAATACTATATTACCTTTTAATGCTCAAGAGTTGGCATAGATGATTGTTTGCAGAATTAAAAGTGTTTTGCACAAAGGGAGACCCGGAGCAGAGGCTGGTTCACAAAGTGGAAGGTGAGATCAGGTAGGGAACGTGAACACGTTCCCATGGGATCTCATTACAACCCAGGAGGTCAAGTTTCTATTGGTATGACACAGACATTCCTTCAGATTCTCTTCTTGATCCAAACAAAGGGCTTATCCAACCTACGTGTGTCAGCAGTTCCTGTGTTTTCCGTGTTGTTCCATTTTCTTTTATCCCACAGGATTAAACAAGGAGAAAACTGTGCCCGTCAAAACCACCACATCAACTGATGCATTTGTACAAAGGACCTGAGTCCAGCTGAAACAGAATGGAAATGTTTATCCAGATGATGGACCATAGTAAAGGTCTCCCCTTACTAGAACAGACGACCTATTACAGAGCCAGACAACATAATACACACTGTTTCCAACAGGAGCTTCCAACACCGGTGTTAAACTAAAGATGCCTGGGTTTTTACTTGATGCTCAGCTCCCCTTGCTGCCCCTTCTTTGAACAGCAGAGGGAGAATTCGGTTGCGCTCTGTTAAACATGAAAAAAAAAATAAAAAATGGGTTAGGGTTTTACACCAAAACTAGAATGTCATTCTAGCATGTCATGGCACATTGAAAAACATACAAATTAGTAGAAGAAGCAACATGAGATCAGTTCTTTCTAAATACATAAAATATAATAATTTTTCAAATTATCAGTTGATCATTATCAAGCAAGGCTGAGATGGCTGTAAAGAGAATTCCTTTTTAAAAACTAAACTTTTTCCTTACTGGATGTTCTAAGCTCAGTGCCATAAAGTCTGAGGTTTTCAATCCAACCAGATCATCTGGTTACAATAATTAAACTAAGGAGAAGCGAACAAGCAAAATTATTAGCTGATTTCTTTGTTCACATTGAAAACGCTTTTGTATCACACACATTGTTGGCACACAGATGCCATGTTAGTGAATGTTTTGCCTTGCTGATTCCGCTTCGCAGGTAACAGTATAACTGTCACTACAATTTTAACAAAAGGGTTTTGTGTTTCAGGTGCACTTGTACCTTTGTGAAAAAAACTTCCGCCCAGCAAAGTTACTGCTGTGTGTGACAATAAAACAGGACAGAGTGCTGTATTGGGAACAAGTCCCAGAAATTTTAAGAGGCAATGAAACATTTGAGTCGAGCACATCTCTCCCTTTTCCTCAGAGGCCCTCTGAGCAGCTCCCGATGGAAACCAGGAAGTCGAGGTGCTGTAACTTATCGCACTACAGCCGCGTGACTAAAAAGGAAGATCTCAAAGTGGTAGCCAGAGGGAGAGCGATACAGATCGAGAAAGATAAAAGCACTAAATGAAATATGGGCATGACTTATTTGAAACAGTAATATGTTGAGACCATTCACAGCACAACTCCCATTTCTGTCTAAACCATAAATTCACAAGTATAAGTTACAGCATGTAAGCTAATGTATATACAATATAATACAGCATGAGATGAGATATGGCCTTTTGGATATAAAGATAATTTATACAACATTTAAAAATGTGCTTTCCATAAATGCATCAAACTGCTTTGAAATGTGTAAAAAGCACTTCTCAGTCTATAGGAATTTATAGGAATCTATAGGAAAACCTAAGCTTCACTACCAATTTGAATCCACCTAGTCAGAGTGTTTTGTAAACAGTGGAGTGCAGGCAAAGCCTTTAAGCAGTGCAGAAAAAGTGCAGCTAAAACAAGCCTATGGTGAAGAATGTCAGCAGTGAACATTTCAAAGCATTTCAATAATTGCTTCAAGTTGACTCTAATTGGTTTGTCTTTAATCTGCCCTCTGTCTGCCGCTCCCGGTTTAACGGTTACCAATTAAACACAGTTGTTACTTCTGTAAGTGCTCTTTTTGTAAATACTGAATCTGGAATGGGGATTCAGGAAAGTCCTTGTTATTTGTTCTTTCACCTCATCTCACTATTTTGCTCATGGTAACAGGGATCTTTAACCAGAGAGAAAACCTCTTTGACCTATGTACTTTTTTACAAAACACAGCTGTCATTTGGCGAAAGCCAGGGTGCACCTTGGACAGGTTGCCAGTTTTTTTCAGGGCCAACACAGAGAAAAAAACACAGAGAGACAAGAAGTTCCCCCTACAGGCAATTTAGAGTGCCTGTCTTTGGCTTGTGGGAGGAAACCCATGCAAACGTGGGGAACACATGCAAATTTCACACAAAAAGGCTGCAGCCAGCAGGTAGATTTGAACTAGGGACCTTCTAGCTGTGAAGGAGCAGCACTGACCACTCCACCACTATGCTGCCCATTATGGTATATCTATTTGCTAATGGCCTATTTGTTGCATTCAATGTTCTAAATATCATGGGTATCATAACCAAAAGGCCTGATTAATAGACCTTTTACAGTAGGTTAAGTCTCGAAACCTCAAATTAGATTTCTGATATTTAGAAATATTTAAGAAAATTTCAGAATGTTAAGTCAGAATTCTGGGTCAGAAACAGCATAATCTTTATGATAGTTTATTTTCTGAAATGAACACTAACATTCTTATTTTCGCATTAACTATTACGGATCCGTCCTTTGTTAGCTTTTTGGTTCCTGTGTGTTAGCAGAGCCTCAGCAGGGTTGAGTGTAGTAACAGCATACAGAAATACCAGATGGCAAAGGCACCTCTGCACAGTGACCTCACACCCTTTTCCACTGATGGGGTGATAAAGGCATACAAGCTTTCTCCTGGGCCAAAAAAAAAATGTAGGTCTCCAAGGAGCCAAGTCCAGTTCTGGAAGCCCTCTGAGCCAGGTGTGAGGGGCCCAGAAAGGGGCTAGACCCCAGCCAGGAAGACCTAGAAAATACCCACATCACTGAGGGAGCACTAACTGGCCACAGACACCTCCAGGGCTTTGAAAAGATGGAATTGAAAAAAAAAAGAGGGAAAAGAAAAAAGTGAGATGGTGTAGATTGCCGAGAGAGCAGCGTGAACTACCATTTACAATGACTTCAGTGTTCCAGAGAGCTCAGGCTGGGAACCTGCTCTTGTGAAATGCATTCTGACTGGTGTGCACGTGTGGCTGCCTTTTTCAACTACAAGAGACCCATAAGATTGATTTTTTTTTCATGAAAGAAAGTGGGATTGTTTTGTCGGGAGGTTTTTAATGCACACCAGACAGATGGGTTCAATGCTGCATTCCTCTTTTTTTTTCTCTCTCTTTTTTTTTTTTTACACCAGCCTTAAGTTAAAAGACATTACAGCAAAGAAGCCACATTAGAAGTGATCAGCGTTTGATACTAAAGCAATTACTGATGTTAGCACACACGCTCTTTATTCCTCTCCCTCTCTCTGCACGTGTGAAATTTTCAAACAGCTAATTTACTCCCCTCCTGGGAATCAGTATGTCATAGCTCCTCTTGGAAGTCATGAACAGTAAAGCAGCCAGATCTATATACATTTTCTGACCTGTGCATCTGTGTTCCAGCACATGCTTCGCTTGTGTTCTTCAACACACAGCTCACGAGGGAGGGTGATCTACTACACACCACATTTCCTCAGTTGGTCAGGAGAAATTAGGTCAGGGGTTGAAACAGGTTAAAGGGGCTTTTGGGAGAGTGGTAGTTTGGTTTAGTTTCTCATGGTGATGCAGAGTTACATGGAGTGATAAATTAGCACATAAAAGAAAAAAGAGCGTTGCACAGAGAGGCACTGACACAGATGTTTTTTAAAATGCTCTGGGATGTAAAGGACAGCGCACGAAGGAGGAGTGAAAAGATATAAGAACTGGTCTCATCATTCATAGCGTGATGACACTAACAACTCTTACATGTGGTCATATCTGAAGCTTCCAAAATCCTGTCATTCTCCTCCTCTGCATTGTTTTGGCCAATTTAACCCATGCAGTCAGAGACCAAGCCAAGTTTACATGGAGTATCAGCTATTAAAGATCCAAACCTACAGAGGTATTCCTGGTAGGTAATCAGAGAACATGTTTTTGGGAACATGCTACATCATGAATATACATGAGCAAGGCTAAAGTCAAATCAAGGGTCAAACTACACTGACTCTCATTTCAGCAAGGCTTAATGAAATAATAATAGTGGTGTGTGAACCATGGTCATTCCAGCAACTCCGCATCAAGTCCTGACCAATTGACTCAGGTATATTAGTGGAGGTTCATCAAAATGGAAAATCCAAAGAGTAAGACAAAAATGAGAGAGGTAAAGTACTTTTATGATCTCTAATATCCTGCCAGAACTTTTAGTAGCCACTTAAGCATATGTGACCTGCCCCCTCACAGCAGGCTGTTAAATGGTAGTGACCTTGCAGAGTGTGCTTTATTCCTCTCCTACCCCCAACATGCTGCCCTGCCCCTCCCCAACATTAACGCATATGATCTTTCACCTTACCGACACGGGACAGATAAATTATCCAGCTGCTAAACTTGGCAGACATTTGACTTTGTATATATGTCTTAGGCGTGTGAGTGTCAGAAGGTCATCAAGCAGAATCATTAATTAACATGGTGTATGTAAACACATGTGGTTTTGGATAGGTTTATGGAAAGGAAAGTGTTGCAGGATTGATTAATAACATCCTCGATTAGTCAGTGCAATAAATTAGAGCGTGAGGATGAAGACAAGAGGAAAGTATGCTGTGGAGTTTATTGCTGCAAAGCTGTGCTGTTCTGCAGTGGACGAACCTCTCAGGATGTAATTTTGGTAGTTCTGGTCGGCCTCAGCTCCCACTTTTATCAAACATGTCAATCCTTCTGCGACCACAAACTCGTGCACCAGGTCCTTGTCATCCTAGAAATAAATAAAAGCACAAGAAAAAAATATTCATATCACCTTTAACATTCAGATTTAAATAAAATATTATTTTAATAGATTTGGTTCTGCCTTTCACTTAATAAGAGTTACATAAAACAATTGATTACAAATCCTTGAGTAAAATAAACGATCAGAAACTTCTGTTTAATTGATCACAGAATTCTTTCTAATTTATTACAATAACCTTATGTGATAAAGAAGTAAGTTCAGCAGTACTCAGACTACTTTGTGTGATCTAATATTTGCCAGAGGGCAAGAGCACGTTTCTCTTTTCACCTTTCATGTAGTCCTTGGTTGGATAAATGTTATCTATTATAGATTTTTATAGAAGGTTATAGCCAGAGAGCAATGCCATCTGCTTGCAGTTTGTTTAAATGGACTCCATCCCACTTTTTGTCCTTGATGACAAAACCACCTGCATCTCTCACACCTGTCGATGACTCTGTAATTTAAAGCCAAGCAGGAGGTTTTCTGCAGGATTTAAGATTTTCTGATACATTCTACTGTTCAGGTGGGATACAGAGGAAGGCAGCAATAAACACCATGGGGTGGTCAGAGCTTCTTCTCTCCCAGGAGGAAGTGTAAGTGCTTCCAGAACAGCTTTAGCATAGATCTGTGATGGAGACTCCAGTCATGTGGCAAGCAGTGTAAACACATGTACGAGAGTGCTCTAAAGAAACAGAACGAATCACAGTTGTGAGACTTCAATTCTGTGAAGTAGAGAAGAAATACTAAGTGGGTGTTTCATTCACAACAAAATTGATAAAGGAAAAAGTGAGAATTTAGTCCTTTGTCAAACTAAAGATGCCTCTAGAGTACATTTTTATTAAAATATTATGATCATTTTCCCCTGCAACTGAAATCCCACACATAAAATGTGAGATGTCCTAATCTACTCAGAGTCTGTATCAATATCTGTTGCTCTCCTTTCCATTCAACTGTCAGTTAACCCTCCTGGTCTGCAGTCGACTGCCTGCTTGACCTACCCAGTGTGCAAAGTATGACAAGACCTGAACACTACACAGCTGCCACGAAGGCAGACTCACAGCAGCACTACTGAGCCTCAGGAAAACAATGCAGTCTCCAAGTTTGAGTGTGCATGTGTGTGTACTGATGCATGTGTGCAAGCTACATGAAGCTCTTGCGTGTGTGCATGCATGTGTACATTTAAAACCAAAAGGGATAATTCATGAGGACTGCTGCTTGTTTTGGACAATGCACATGAAATTCTGACAAAAACACAACACACAGTGCAAGTGACTGGATCTTGTTAGCTGCTGTTTTAATAAAGTCTTTATTTAGAGGGCAGCAAGTGCTAGAATAGAGAATTATTACCTGAAAAATCTGCTTTAGGGAAAAGAGGGCTCTTCGTAGCTCCCGTCCAGTAGAGTTGTACAGTTTTTCTGTACGGAGAGAGAAAAGGAGAATGTGAAAAAATGTACTAAAAGTTACACGTGGTACTGTATCTTCCTACAATGCTGTCATACACAAACAGAATACAACAAATGAGATATTCCAGACGATTGTAACTGTTCTTGAAAAATAAAGTACATGCAAGTCTTGTGCAGTGTATTACTTCCATCACTACATAAATTAAAAATGTGTTCATCAGAATCACTTTCATGTGTCACCAGCAGGAAGGATCCCAAGTAGCTACATATTAAAATATTCCTAGGAAAAGAATATTAAAAGCACAAGAACTGTAAGAACAACTTGGATCACATCTGTGCAAAGTTAGTGAACAGAGGATGTTTCCTGCTGACAAAGTCATATCCTTGTCTTACCATAATACAAAGTCATGGTAGAAACTTTAGCCAATAGCCACCACAATGGACAGAAACAATCCATCCCTTAATCAGCTTTGGAAAATCCACAGGGTACTAAAAGAGGGATGTGGTGGATGACAGATGTTTGTGATGGAGGCGTGCATTTCCTGCAACTGCTTCGAGTCGTTCAATTTGTGTGCTGTGTGCAGAGTCTGCCAGGGAGTGGCAGTGTTGAGCACAGTCCTTACTAGCTCACTCATCACTTCTGCCTGAACTCTCTGACTCAGCAAAACCTGCATATCATGCTGCAGATACAGCAACATGCAGTGTACCCCAGGCCAATGCAGTTCAATCCCCATCATCTTACTACCCACTGCTTTTTATTTTTGTGCAAAATGGCATTTTTGTCTGTATTTAACAGATATTTGCTTCAAGGCAGGGTGTCTGCAAATAACTGACAGGACACTGGCATGCTCACAATAAGGTCATCTCTCTCTCTCTCTCTCCCTCTCTTTCCCCAGTAGACAAAGACTTGAATAGCACTTTCCAAAGTGGCTCGAATCTGTTGCAGCACTGCAGCTGTTTCAGTCTTGACTGGGTGGTCAGGAGGAGGATTTATCACTATTCATGCATGAGTGTCTTTGAGTTAATACTACAGTCAAATGCTCAACTGAGAGAAACAAAAAAGCAAACATATTGTTATGTACATAATGCCTTCTAACAACTCTTACACACACATAACTCCATTGTTCCCAATGTCTTTATAAACAGTTGCTATCAATTCACTCCAGCAGTGTGAGAAAACACACTAATGAGTGCACACACTTGGGATTCAGGGCAACAGGCTTCTATTCATTATTGTTGCTGGCCTCCTTGGCTGTAGAGTAAATCTCTTCATCTGACAAACTGACAGACAGAGAAACAGGCTGTGTGCTGCCAGGTCTGCGGGCACACACTGGCTACTTCAAGACACCAGACCAGACATAGTGAGGACTCGTGGTCTGATGTCTTTGGGTGCCTATCCACTGTCACCCATTTTAACAGCAGACACAAAACCTTACAAACACTGACAGGCCCATTTAGACAACTGTCATGCTTATATAAACTTCACAATATTCCATTGGTAGTTGGATCACAAGGCTAGTTATTTAAAATTTTCAACAATTCATATCTCAATGGCCATTCAACTGATCGTGATGATGTTACTTGAGTATAACCTTGTTTTAAATTTACATTCCTGGTTCCAAACTTGCTGCCACATTCCAGAACATGTCATCACAGGGTAAGGTTGTCCACAGTAACTCTACACACTTCATATTATTGGTATAATCCACTCTACTACAGACAGACAACACAATGGAGAAGCATCTGTAATGCAGACAGTTTGGGGCTGGGCCATATGGGCTTGGCTCTCATTTGATGAGGCTGACTACTGCAATCAAACACCTCACAATCTAGTTCCAACGGAGTTCCTTATCTTTGGATGATGTCTTCTTTTATAATGAATGACTCCGATGACATTTGGTATAGGTGGAGCAGAGCTTTAAATATTTTGTGCAGCCAGCAACTTACATGCCTGATGAGTAATTGAGTAATTTTACTTTATTTTATTTGTTTTAACAGAACAGTCTCTACAACATCCACAAGTAATACATTTCTACAAGTATTACAAGGGGAAGCTGTGTGACAGTGCTGATTTATATCTTTATAAACAACAGGATGGAGCTGTGACTGGTCCTTTTGAGTTTGGTCCCCCAAATTGTGGATCTTCCAGTCTGAGTCAGTCTTGTAATCATTGTGGTAAAGCACTTTTAACCCTACTGATAAGTGATTTAAATAACAATAATATTTGCTGCCACAGACCAAGTAAGGATTTGGACACCAAGTAACCAAAGCTTTTAACTACTGCAACATGCACTACAGGTCAAGGTATGGTCAATTCAACTGTTCTGCAGTTCAACAAGATGACTCAACAGGGATCTCTAAACAGACAAGCCCTGTGATCAATAGAGCGGAAAGACAAATGTAGATGACACTGGGTTACTCATCACAACTTCATTATACAGTATGAAGAAAATTTGATTTGTGGTTCTACTTCGCCCCAAGCGTTGAATCAGTGCTCTTTTTCTTTCTCGGAGTCTAACCTGGCCTTCAGCACAGACACTGAGCGTAATCAGCCAACTGACAAATTACACCCAAGCAGTGATGAGTCAGTCCAGACCACAGCACAGCACTACAATGATGCTTCAGCACCTGGGCTGCCATTGGGTTTCAATAAATGTCAGGAACATGTTAGTGTGTGTCAAACATAAAAAAAGTGGTAAAGCAATTGTTCCACACAGAGTTTCACTGCTATTTGCAACAAGGGCTTGTGCTCTACGATTTATCCCTGTAGTTTGGACGGCAGTAAAACTGTCAGAAAGTTATTCCTGCCCAATACTAAATGAAGTCCATCTGCAGGAACAGACAGTTCCTTCCCTGTCCCTGTCCAAACACCAATGCACCTCCCAAAGGCCCATCTCTAATGGGAAATCGCTCAGTGGAGATTAGTTCCACAGCATTTGGCAAACACATGCACCCAAAAGTATGGACCTTCTGTATTTCCATATTTAGGAAAAAGAGCCTAAGCACTCCTTTATTCAGAGAAGGTATTTGTGAACCCCAACTCTCAAACTCATGTTCAGCTCAAACCCTAAAACTACCTGAAACTTCAAACTCAACTGCTCTCTACATTTGTCACAGGTTTGTTATTGGTCCAAAGCAAACCTCAACCAGAAGAAGAAAAGGAGATATGATGGAAATACAAATTCAAACAAATTGCTGAAGCCAAGTAGGTTTTCACAGTCTGATCTTAAGATTAAGTATGCATACCTTTTTAACTCAACAGAGCCATCTAATAATGTTGCAAATTACTCTTCATACCACAAAATCAGACAATCTTTAAGTTAAAAGAATGTCTAAGTGTAAATAAGGACAAGCAGCACACTTTTCTCGTCATCTTCACATTCACCTTAGGCTTTTACAAAGAAGTACATGACAGTGGAATGACTCAGGTGTGAAAGTTGCTTTGATACCTCAAACTGATGTACCATGAAAAACAGCTGTTTTCTCCTCCTAAACTGCAATACACAGCCACGTTATCTCAGCTGGAACAGCTACGGGCATGTAATGGTCTCATAATTATAACAATCATAAAAATGGAATTTCTATAATCACCAGTAATGCGCTCAAATACCATGAATGGTGGTGTTACTGCTAAAAAAACATTTCAGAAGCAAAATCTGTCTTGCACTGCTTTAGACACCTACTGATTCCCTGTGTCAGCGCTAACACATTCCAGTAATGCTGTCTTGTATGAGTCATGGGTCACTTTTTATTTATCTTGACATGCCTAACTCAAAATAAAGCCAGTCCCAAACACTCACTGCTGGACAGCTCGCAAATAACCAAAACTTTTTTAGCAGTAAAGCCATTGACTTTCTCATTATTTTCCTCTGTTTATATGCCTTTATCTGCAGAAGGGGCCATAAAATGAGGATGACAACCACTGCTCATGCTTCGCGCAGCAGGCAGAACACATAAACCACATGCGATGCACAGCCAGGAAACCCACAAAGACCCCACTGGGCAGGACGACCTTGAACAGTCTACTATAAATTAAACTGTTTGTTTTCAGGAGTTGAGCTGTAAGACAAGAAGTTGAGGAGGATCCCTCACACTGTATTGAGGTTTACATTCAAAACATTATTACAATGCACATCAAATCCAAATCAAATCCATGGGCTTCAAAGGGGAATGCAGATATGCAAAGACTGAGAAAACTACAGTATGTTTAAGCCCACAGAACAATTTCTATTAGGGCTTGTAAAATTTAAATAAGCTGCAGGAGTGCCAGAAAAGTCACAGTTTGCAAGCTGTACAAGCAACGGCAGAGGACATGAGTGGGGAAAGCATAAACCGACTGCTTATATATGCACATGGGTAATTCCTGGTAAAGCTGACCAGCTAATAAGCTACAATCTACAGTAATCACATGGCACAGGATGCAGTCTCGCAAGAATAAAGGTCCGTTTGTGATGCACAGTTTTGGTCTGGTCAAAGCTTGACCTTACGAGCGGCTGGTGCCCTGCCCATGTCTGCATTTAGCCCTGTCCCAGAGAGCCCGGAGCCTGTTCCACTGGTCAATTAAGGCCACAAACTCTGTGAGAGGTGACAGCGGTCAGGCTCATATGTGCCAGCATCGCCACATCACTGACTGCCATGTCTGATCCAGGGACCCATCTTTTCATTTTTGTCCCCTGGAATTTTGAGAAAGCCTTGAGTTTAGAGTGTGTGTAATGACCCTGTGCAGTCACGATAAACACAGCAGTACAAAAACATCAACAGTGCTTCATCCTCATTTTTCATTTTCTCCTTTCTCACTCTGTAAGGGAAACCTCCGGTTCTAACATTTATGAAGAGAAAACACAAGTAATTAATGTGAAAGACCTCCCAACATGTGCATTGGCTTGTAACATGCTACTTTGTGAACTGGGCTTGCTTCTGCTCTTTTTATCCCATAGTCCTTGAATCAAAAACATAAGGTAAATGATGGGTCAATAAAAGCAGATTTTAGCACTCAGGTGGAAATCATTAAGGAGGAATGCAGGTAAGAATGAGATCACTTTCAACATGTTTGGGTTTGGAGCGCAACTGAACAGTGGATCAAGTCAATTATATGGAAAATGTAGGCATATGTGTGAGTGTACATGAACATGCACCCAGCACGTGCACACATGCATAATTATGTACACAATCACAAAAGCAGTTTACAAAGTGCAGAGAGGAATAAAGGCATTAATTAATTTGTTCCTGTTGCCTGGAGTTTATTCGAATGCTTTGGAAGTTGTGATGGAAGACATATGGAGATGATGGTTTAGATTAGAGGAAACTGAGTTAGGCCACACAGACTGAAGAAGCCTCTGTCATTGGGTGCAGGCCTCACAGGAAGGCCTGACTGGACCCACAGGGAGTCAAAGTCTGTAAGCAGACACACAGCTAAGGCATGGGGCATGAACAAATTCACCAAAATAACTAATAAATCTGGACTTAATCTGGTTGTGAGAAAGGAGCACACACAGAGTGGAAGACTGTATGTCTGGACTGTGTTACTTCAGTTATGTTAGTGACGATGTTAGGAAAATGCAAATAAACCACACAAATGTATTTTGATTTGATTTCACTTTTGCACCTGGACTTTCTCTACTGACATCTCACAGGATGAAATCAGGCCTGTGACACCCTATGCTGGCAGATGTATTTGATACCAAGGCATACCACAGCTATGTCCCAAAAACACAAAAGATCTTGTGCAAAGAGCTCAACGCCATTCAATGTCTCTCTAGGACTCTCTCTACAACTATTGTTGTGTTTATTGTTTATGTAAAACTTTCACTGAAAATTTATCTCTTTGTCAGTTACAATTATTACATTGGAAGAAATCTGTCTTTTAGCTTTTTGCAGTTCAGGAGCTGGGTGCAAACTGTTTAGCCTCATAGACCCTTTCGTTATTTAGACAGATTGACAATGTTCTCCAAAAGTGGTTAAAAGGTATCACAGGCTTCTTATCTCATGGCAAGTCTCTTCAATAAAAAGTACATTAACCAGCCAACATAATACTATCTGATGCTGTCAGAAACAGTCAGAGAAAGTGAGGCTGGAATCTGCAGAATTCCAGAGAGGAGAGGGACATGACAGCAAGGCCAATGTGAGAACAGACAAATCTTTCATTAGTGCCTGTCGGTCTATTGAGTCATTCCTTAGCTACCAGGTGGGGTGACCCCCACTACACCCTACACCAGTAAATACCCCCCTTTCTTCATTCTGCTTTTATGTAGTCCACAGCCTTCCTTTCACCTCCTCAGCAGGGCTTCCCCACACTTGGCATAAGTGACACAGATACGTAGTGGAGCGAAGAAGGGAGAGTTAAGGCGTACACTCACTCAGCAGACCAGACAAAGGCCCGACAGATATAAACAAGGGGATTAACAATTAAGGTGGTGGGGGTGGTAACAAAAACAGCTGTAACACAGTTAAAGTCAGTGTGTACTATGATATGCTTGTTAAATTATGCTAACTGTTGACAGAGGTCAAGCTGGTCATTGGTATTATTTCTGTGACTCTGTAGGTGACTGCTCATCTGAAAATCTCTGTATATAAAACCCTGGCTCTAAGTTGGATGGAGGTTGGGTCACAGCCTGTTCCACATGTGTTGCTTGGCAGCTGCTGCAGCCAAACAGCTTTTCTTACTGCAGTAAAAACCAGCCATGTGGATACAGATGCAGAACCAGATGCATAAACAGTAAGATTTAAAATCTCAGTCCATACTATACTATATTCCCCTACTATACCACGAATGCACACATTCTGCTATTAATTTTTTTAGTTTGGTATTTTTATTTTTTTATCCATAAAAAACAAGTCCAAAGCTTTTCTAAATTTGGACTTTATGACCCTTAAAATAAAAAATGTTGTTGTTTCATGTCCGACAATTGAATACGAATGTAAAAAAATTCGATTTCTTCCTGAAATATAGTACGTTCTTTACCGATGACCACAGCGACTCTCTCCCAACCTTATTCACTCCCTTCTGCCTCTCTCACTGCTTTTGGCTGTCTCTCTGCTTTTAACTTTCTCTGCACCCTTCTATTCTTAACAACCCGACACATGGGGAAATGCACCAGTGCAAAATCTGTTCAATAAACACAGATGGGCTGAGACCACTTCTATTCCAGACTCTGCTTTAGGAATATGAGGCAGACTAATGTGGATGCACATACAGCTGTGAAAGTACACGGTCTTTCATACTGGCCACCCTGTGACAGTAACTAACAGCAAAGTGATGGAAAAAGCTCTCATCTCACACAGTCTTACTGTTAAAACAACGGTTTTCTGCATTAATGGGACTCATTACACACCATCCCTCCAACTTATTTGTTGTACAGTTTCTAAAAGGGTAAATGTGTTTCCTCATGTCTTCTCAGTAAAGAAGGACAGGACCTTTGGAACCTGTTTTTCAGTGGCCTGGGTAAGGACACTGTCTTGTAAACCTGACATTCAGTCTAATAAGAACAGTCCTCTGTCATCAGTGTTACTCCCAACCCATAATGACCCCGGGTAATTACTTCCACCAGTCAGGGTCAGATGTTTGAAACACATTTGACAGGACAAGAGAGGAATTTGAGCTATAGAATTTGCAAAGCACGATGTCCAGTGAAAACGACACTGTCTCTAAGTTTGAAGATTTTGAATTTTTCAAATAAATTGAATGAATGTGTTCCTTTACATCATGACAAGCTTATCCTACCATCAGAAATCCCACTGAGGGTTGTTCTTGTGAGCCGATGAAAACTGACCTTTTGTACATACATGGTTTTCACAAGGAAGCAGTTGAAAGCCATGTCTGAAAGGACGGGAGATAACATGTTGCACTAGATGTAATAAACACATCTTAAAAATGAAACCAGCAGTATTTTCTGGATTTGTAAGCAACTAACTGAAGCCTGGAATAGAGAGAACACCTATTAGAGCAGGGATCCACAAATTTCAGGATTAAAGTATGTATGAAGAAAATTCAGTGGATTATACAAGTATAGACAATCATTAGAGCCAAAAATGACAGAAACAATAGAAGTCTAAGTTTTATTTCTATTATATAATATGCAAGACCTCCAAACTCTACTAATTTCTTGGCTGTTAGAAGTTTTTGCCATTATCTTTGATTCAGATCCAACATCAGGCTGGCACAGATACTAGCTACAGTACAATCATTATACAAGTTAGTGCATGAGTTTTTGTTTTTTTATATAATGCGTTTCAATTTTGGATCTGGCCTTCAAAGGCTTCATACTAAAACGGCTTCTAATAAATTCATGGAAGACGAACAATGAGGCACGAGCTTTATCAAAATGGGGACCAGTTTTAAAAGATGTGGGAAGACATATAAAAACGCTGCAGTATGCTTTTCTGTAGTGATCTGTGATCAAAAATATTGGTTACCAATTACATCCCGGCCCTTGTGAGCGCCCTGTCATGTCCGAATGTCACACCTTTGCACTGACTTTTCTATGCAAAGTGTAATTTGAGAAGCAGTGTCCACATTGTTAAGAGAGACACTCCAAATGGACAAAGATATAAAAATTGCTGGCACACACAGTAGTACAGTACTGAGGCACCACTTAACTACAAAAGCGATCCAACAGTCATCTACTCGGATTATACAACCAGTGTCACCAGAGTAAAAGCAGCCTTCATGGAAGCCTGCCTATCCTACAATATCTGTTAAGTATCTTAACCCATATGTACTGTTCTAGGTCTACAGCTTGCCTGGTAATAACGACACAATAGTTCAACTGTGTCTTCCCTCAAAAGGGATGTTCAGAACATGGACCTAATTTCTTACATCAGTCATTTGATAAGCATAAACGTAATTTGTAATGTAATTTGAAGTAATTTGTAATTTGTAAAGTAATTTGAACAAATACAAAATTTGTTTGCACTCCCAAGGAAGAAAGAACAACCCCTATTATAGAAGTAAAAAAAGATGAGTAAAATAATTCAACACCAAGTCTATGAATCTGAACAGAGAGTTAATATTGCGATACATTTAGAGCCCACAGTACATGGCAAAGTGGAACTTAAATAGCTCAGACAAATGTTGGAATATGTGGACCACATAAGCCCTGGCAATCACACCCATTTCTCTGGTGGTGCAAAGGTACTGTAGAAAGCTATAGTAAGGATGTATTTGATGCTCTCAAACAGGTCTTTCATCATGATATCCCATTGGATCCAAGAATAGCTCTCCCTGGGGGAATCCCAGAATTACTTGAAGGTAACGCTAGAATCGTTTATATTTTTTTTTCCTCTCGGCTTATCCTGTGAGTTCAGGGTCCCCACAGCGGATCATTGTCCGCATGTTGATTTGGCACAGTTTTAGTTAGAACCGGATGTCCTTCCTGGCGCAGCCCTGTCACCCTGTCACCAATTTCTACTGGGCTTGTACCAGCATTGCACAGCTGGGGATGAAAATGGGCTGTTAGGGGTTTCAGTGTCTTGCCAAGAGACCCTTCGAGATATACCCGGGACCAGGAATCGAACCACTAACCCTGCGGCCCATGGACGACTGCCTTTACCAACTGAGCTACGGCTAGAATCTTTTTTATACAAATGGATGCCACAGAGTGGATCACGATCACATTGCTAAAACCTGACCCTCCATCATATAACCTTTGCATCCAAAAAAGTGTGGGAACAGTTCGCAATGGCGCGATAACCTATGCATTACAACGGCAAAAACTAGAGTCTCAGGATGACCACATGATTGCAATAAAAGATATCCACCCTTTATATTCACCCGTTATCCTACATCACCCCTTGATGGGCTTGCTGTTTTTTTCCCTATTGATCAAAAATTGTCTGACTTATGTCAGCGCTGCCAGATAAGGAATATTGCCATACAAAATGCTAGAAGTACCAACTGTTTAGCTGTTTTTTTAACTCTAAAATATGAGGCTCTAACTCTGTGTCAAATTCCAGACCATGTAGCTAGTTTTCTTTTGTTGTAAGAAAGAAAATTGGAATGATATCTCACATATTCAAGTGCATCGGCCTCCCTGTTACCTTGTTGGGGAGGGTCAACTGTCATTACTTTCCAGTGTCACTGGGCCTCTTATTTGGATTGCTGTGAATAAACACGTTGATACAGTACCTTGTACCCTACTGTACCACACTGGGCCTGTCTCTGAGTGGGAAGGTATCTGCAGCTCAAATCCATCAAAGACACGCATGCACACACAGCAGACATTAATCTACATTACAATGACAGGAGATACTTAATGACTCCACAAGTTCGAGATAAAATACAATAATATCGCTTTCTAAGTTAGAAGTGCTTTCTCATGTTACCCAGTGACTATCAACATGAGATGGTCCTATATAATGCCATAGGACCCTTGTCTGCATTTTTCAGCAAAGCACTGGGCCTCTTCCTCATCATTCATCTGTCACAGGAGAGGGTATCTACTGAATGTTGTGAAGGATGCTAAAGTCTTTTTATATGGGTATTCTTTAATGACCTAATTTTTCCATGACCTGCAGTTTAAGGTTAAGTTTACAGTAAAGTGGATAAAAACTGTTTGGAGTAAATGTATGTAAAAGTATTTTAAAGTAAAAGTTTCTGAAATTAACTAACAAAAAAACAACAACTATCTGCTATGGCAGTTATACACCTGTACTAGCTGAATGTACATCATTATTATGATAGGTTTAGGGTTAATTTTGCCTGTTTTTACATTGAAGTAGCATGTATAAACAGTTATAATAAAATAATGAAAATGTTGCATCCCCCTCAAGGCATTAACTTTCATTAATTTCTAATGAGGAAACATTTGTACTAGTAAAGTGTTCATTAAATATTATGTTAATAAATTTGTTTTTAAGTTTTACTCTTCTTGTCATTTCAAATTAAGGGGATGCAAAATTTTGCACCAGCAAACTTATTATATGAAATAAAGTCTCAGTCTCAGTGCTTTATGTATTAGTTTCCGAGTTTGACAACCTAATCAGTGTCTTCCCAGAATGACTAACTTTAAAAATATGCATTCTTGGAAATTTAGACAGACCCCATACAAAACAAAAGGGAAAATTACTGCGTCAATGAAAAGTGAGATGGGAGGTCTGTTTTAAACACAACTGCTGCCCACTTTGAAGAGAGACATACCTAGCTTTCAGCAAACATGCCCTAGCAATATAAATTCACACGAAGAAATTTTTGAAAACCACCATTAGGAGCCAGTCATGCATCCCGGTAGCATGACACTGTCAAGGTGAAGAGGAATTGGCTGGCACACCTCAAGCAACCTCCATTTTAGATAGGATAAAAAGGCGTTCTGGCTTGCTGCACTTCAGAGGATCAGCTGTCTTTTGGCAAGAAAGAATGTAAAGTGTTCTCTTACTTTTTTTGGCCAGGGACAGCTATCACAAAGCGTGCAATGGAAAAAGGGGAGATATAGCAAAGATTATGATGCAGTACTATAAAAATGTCAATAAACAATGTCAACAAAAATACCTTGAAGTACTGAAATGATATCTGTGGTATGAGGATGACAAGAGCTGTGCACAGCCCAGCACTCACATATTTAGGGAGGAAGCACATGCTGCGGGATAAGACAGTCTCCATACTATTTATTTTGTAAGAAAAGGGATGAGATGAATTTGTCACACCTCTTGTTACTTCAGTAAGTGGGAGAGTGAATTAAAGCCTAATTCCAGATTAAATTAATCTAAATTAGTCTAGTAAGTGTCAGAACTGGACACTGTCAAACAGGGCAAGAGACAGGACAAATGGTTTATCTTAGACACTAATGGCACATTAGACCATATTTCAACAATGATGGTGATTATTGTTGATATACATTACTGATACTCTTTGATAAACTGTACACTGTATAATGTCCAAATATGCCAAGTCTCCAAATCCTGGTAAAAAACCTTGACCACTGCTTGTAAAAGTATGTGTGTGTTTCCATGTGAACAATGGGTGTTCAGATTCTTGTTTTTAAAAAGGAAAAGTACTGATATGCAGTATATGACTATGAATTAAACAACTTCCAATAAATGCAATCAAAGAGAACAAAGTGAATGAATAGCTATGCAAAAATGGTAAAATATATATTATTCTGGCTTTTAAAGCATCTGTAACCTGGCGGTACACAAGGGATGTATTAACAATCCTGACCCTTAGAGGTCTCTCTCTGGCATTTCTATTTTCAGGCACTGCTGTGCATGAGTTAACAGGTTTAACTATCTGAACAATACAGGAGGCCAGTATAATAAAACCAGAGAGAGAGAGTGAGAGATGGGGGGGGCAGCATACCCCCTGCTGCTTTCAGCACAGCAGGGGGTATGCTTTACGCATGGTTGCAGCCACTGCATCTATTGAAGAAAAAAAAAGCTCCAGCGTAATTTTGGTCAATGAGATAAACATTGTTAGTTATTAAAATTAGTTATCTCAGTGTTTTGTTTAGTATGGCAACCTTTCTCTTACAAAAAATAGAGCCCAAAATATCAAACACGTAAATATTGGTAAATACAAAATTAAAACAAGTTAATACCTGATTTGTAGAGAGCATTTTAAAATTGTAGTAATGTCAATGCATTTTACTTTTGGAAAATTATTGTTTTATATATTTACATTGATGATAAAGGTTACAGTCACAACATGTTTCTTCCAAATAGGTGTAAGCAGTCGTTGTACATTTTCAGTAGGTATGATTATTCCTTAAGTAAAGCTGAACATGTTATTTAACCAAACAATACTTGACTCAAAGAACAGATGAAAACTGACCAGCTTTAACCCTCTTACATGGTCCCTGATCACACTCACATACCTGTGCAGTATGATTTGCATGAGGTTGTGGGTGTACTGCAGGTACATGCCTTTAAAAATAGACAATTTCATAATTGGGAGAAAGTTTTGACCTATTTTAATTTTTATTTTTTTTGCTGTACAGATGGATTGTAAATTCTAGCTCTCACCTCATTTGTCTTTCATGTTGATGGACCCATGGAACAGAGCCAGAATTAAGAGCCAATTCTGAAAATTACTATTTATGACTTCACACGACCCACATATACTGTAGGCCTGTTCGTCTACCTTGCACCTTTTAAAAACGGCAAAGGAAAAAAAAATGCAATAATGCTGAGTTTGGGGAGGGGGCTTTCTGGGTGTGCGTGAGACACGATTTCAACAGTCAACAGCCCTGCACGATCACACCGTAACAAGTTCAGACACCTTAGCCTAACCCTCTGGTACCATATTCTGCCTGTTTGATGTTTTCACATTAAGCTATTCCATTCCTCTGGTGTTTACCACTCTTTTGCACCCCTCCCACTCTCAGCACGTTTTGACACTTGGCCATTTTCACCAAAACCTTTTCAAGCACACCTGGTAGTGGTTAGGCTCAATCACAATGTAAAGCTTCTGAATGCTGCTGCAGAACAGAGAAATAACCCAATAAAAAGTTTATCTATGCTATGCACTGTATTTTAGAATGTACATAATGTAGATGTAATACAACTAGACCACAAATAACTGCACTGAAGTTTTAAAAGTCTGAATGTCTTTGAATGTAAAAAAAAAAAAAAAAAATTCAGATCTATTAGAATTATTCTTCTAATTTATTTTTACTGGCCTTCAACTGTATGAGAAATAATAGCTCTGAAAATAGGTCTGACCCACATGTTTTGAAAACAATGAACAGGAGGTGGTCAATACAGAGCAAGAATGAGGTTGCCATAAATTTTGCCACACCTGTTCTGGAGTATTGCAGAGTTAAAGAAATTTATATTAGGTAAAGTCAAAATGGGATTATGTGAGATTTTAAAGTTAACCATTTAGAAGATTTGCAATGAGTCATATTAAAAATTCCAAGAACACCTTCCACGATGTAAAACTAGTATTAACAAGTACAATATTTACTTAGGAATGAAAATAGCTCTATGATAGCTCTATGTGTTCAATATGTTCAAATGTTTTCGAAATAAATCTCAAGGCTGCAGTGGGTGTCTGTCTGGACAATGGTTGGCTCTGAACTGGTTCGGATAAATGCCTCAAAGTGTCCTTTTAACTCTCTGTAAAAAGCCATAGTGGAAAATGTAACCTCTACATATTCTAAATATTACATGATTTAAAAATAAGGCAGGTTAGATAAGCAGGGGAGAGCAGAATATACCACATAATTACAGATTTACAAACACAAGCTGTGTTTGGACTGAGAACAATGGCAGCCTGTGAATGAATGCTGTCATTTGCATACTATTGAAGTATGAAGAGGAAGAAACATCATTTTGCTCAATGACTAAAATAAACATTGAAACATCTATAATAGCATCCAGACATGTGTGTTTACAATAGCAGGGTAATGGCTGTACAATTTTATTTGGTCTGCATCAAGTGGACTGTTGTTGATGTGTTTCCTCACGAGGTGGAAGGAATAGCTTGTTTTCCATAATTGCTTACATTTTCCATTATTGGACAGAGAAGCAAGGAGGAGACGACTCGACTAGAATATACTTCACCACTAGGTCTTGTAATGTAACTACCAGCCTACACTTTTAGTAGGCTGGCTCATTTCAAAATACAAAAAATTGCAAGTGTCCAAACAAATTATTTAGAACATACTGAAATTTGCAAATGTTAGTGCCTGCTGTGATTTGTAAGACAGTTTTAACCTGATCACACTGTAGGTAGACAGCAGTCATTACACTGGTGTTTGTGCTGCACTTCCAAGAAATCATTTTGTAATCATAGAGCAAAGGCATGCACGGCTGCAGCGACTTTGTTTTGATTTCTCCAGCATGCTCCTGGTCTTGTCTTTGTCTGCCCTTTGTTGGTCATGTTGACTAGCCAGGTTTTTCCTTCTGGTTTGTTCAACACAAAGTGCTTCTGATTCCTGTGCATCTGAGAATGTATTGAAAATCAGAAGACAACATTAGAAAAAAATTGCTCAAGATGAAGAATTTACACCCAGGCAAGGTTATTTTCCTTAGAAGAATTTTTAACAAATGTTATTCAGAGCTTGACAGGACTGTAGTTCTGTAATTTAACTTATGATTTGAGGCATGGCATAAACCGGATAATAAAATACTGGCAAAATGTTTTCTGCAGCTATTTTAGTGCAATATCACGGCAACAAGCTAGTCTTCCGATTTCTGAAAAATTCAGGTGTTAAGACTAGCCATGTTTACAAAGCTTACAGCCATAAATCTGATCTGAAACTGGAGACGGGTCAGGGGCATTCGTCAGACTGCTGTGCTTGAATAGGAGATGCTTATCCTGCACGTGTCCCCTCTTTCCATATATGTAGTCTGATTGCAATCAGCAGGAATTTTGCAGACCATGTACTATATTAAAAATTAATTTTTAACACACTGTGCATTCAACACCCTACCATACCTTGATGGTTAACCCTTGACCCCACTAATTAGTTTTTCTACACTTTTTTCTTGATGTTAACACAGCTACTTTAGGCCACAAAATGTTTCAACATCTTAAACTTTCCCCAAAATAAGCATTTACACAAACATAAAGAAAACTGTCTCCCCTGCTGCCTTGTCAAAATTTGTATAATTGCAGTAGAGTGCACACTTTGTGTTTGCATTGCGGGAGAGTGACTCTGTACTTAGCATGTTGTTTTTAGCTAGTCTTAATGTCTTCCATGTCTAGGCCCATTTGTGTCTGGGCTGACTGGGCCACATCAGTAGGAAATGAGGAGGAGAAAAGCGAAGTCTGCATGTGTGCGTTGTGTATGACAGCTGTGGCCTGGTTCACACGGCCACTGTGGCCCACTCTGCCACACCAGCCAACAAGCCCTCAACTGTAATTAGCAGATCCACGGTGAGATTTTTGTTTTAACTTGTCTCTGTTTGTGCTTTAGTCGTGCCTTTGTGTCTCTTTAATATATTTATAAATGGAGTTTTCAGTTACAAATGCAGCTAGACTGTAAAATTAGCGGTTCAAAACATATCTATTAGAGTAGAAAAAGGGAGAAAAGATATAACTTTGAAAACATAAGATGGAATGAGGTGTGGTTACAGTGGTGGTGACAAAGGAGGCTGGAAGTGCTCACTAGAGTTTGAGGTGGTCCATATCAGTCTGTTTGACAATGAGGTCAGAATGAGCCCTTCACTGTTTATCCAAACTGCCAAGCAGAGAGTTGATACAGGTGAATGTCTGTTCTCTGTATATTAAACTCTTCATTTACCTGCTTCTTTTTCCTTTGTTTACTGATCCTGAGGGTTAAATCTGCAAACCTTTGATTGCATTTGCTGCAATAGCATCGAACTAGATTGGTACACTTATCTCAAACAGAGTTTAGAATGCTTTTAAAAAGTGTGATCCATTTTCTATACTTTACAGCAGAGGCCTAGAACCATCACAGGAATGCACTAGGTGAGCAACTGGGGAGCATTGGGCATAATTTTAGTCCATCAATAACCTTACATTCACAATTACACCAGTGAGCAGTTTAGAGTTTCCCATTCATCCGAACATTATATCTGCTATATTGTAGAAGAAAACCCACATGAACACACGGAGAACGCAAACAGGACGTAGAAACACACTGGTCAGCTAATACTATGTTCTTATTTTTAATAAGTTAGTATTATTTCATATGAGCACTATTAATGTTAAATTGCAAGAAGGTAAACAATGGAAAAATTGTGGTATTTGAAAACATCTGATTATGCTTTTTTTGAGTGACTGCACTGCCTTGCAATAAGTAAAAAGCAACAAAATGAAAGACATCCTGCTTGTACAATCCCAAATAAGGAAGAGTTACAAAGTTCAGCCAATTTGTCTTTTCTGTAACAGTGATGTGAATGCCCATTACAGCAAAACACCAGCAAATTACACAATGACAGGGTAAATATATATATATATATATATATATATATATATATATATATATATATATATATATATATATATATATATATATATGTTTGAGAAGATTATGTTTTTTGAAAGACTATCCAAAAGAGATCAAGATAAAATCACTTGTGTCTCGTGTATTCGTCAGTGCATGGAAACTTACCAAGTATGCCCACCCCTGCAATTTGTGACCACAACAGTATAACAAACAAACAATAAAAAGAGCAAAAAAACAAACAAACATCATATTCCTTACATCTTACTG
Organism: Channa argus; assembly: GCF_033026475.1. NCBI lineage: Eukaryota > Metazoa > Chordata > Actinopteri > Anabantiformes > Channidae > Channa > Channa argus. The sequence continues at coordinate 14,119,793 of NC_090203.1, read as the reverse complement.
ACATGTTCAAAACCCCAAATAACAGTAATAAACTCCTAGGGACCTAAGCAAATGGACATGTGAATTCACTTTGTATGAATACCAGCTGTGCTGTTTGCCAAAACCAGTCTCTGTACCACATAGTTCTTTGTCTGCCACTTGCTAAGTTATTTGTTTGCTTTTAGAATTACCTCTCGACAACAAATAATCAGTCACTTATACTGATCTAATTGAAGTGAGTTAAAATGTTTTAGGGAAAATTAAATCTGACTTTAAGTAGTGTTGCTGGGAGTGGAATCTGTGTCCCATCAACTTCTCTCAATACACAACTAACTTTTCCAAACAGCTGTTCATACAGCTACAGCAAGATAAAGGTCTGTTATAATGCTGTGAGCCATGGGACATAATCCTCTGATTCTGCTGACCCATATTTCAGTGTAGTGTTGTTGTATTGTTTTGTCTCTAAGGTCAAATTCAGACATTGGGGGGGGGGGGGGGGGGGGGGGGGGGGGGGGGGGGGGGTGAGTTTCCATCTGTTCATTTGTTCACATCCACATCTGCCCATCACAAACTAAATCTCACACACACCACTCACTAGATTTAAAAGGGGAATTTCTCATTGCTGCAATACAAGTCAAGTTAAACAGACATATTTTTGACCAGCCAGCCCAGAGTTCCTAGGTAACAACATGACATCTTCATGTTTTTGATGTTGTCAAGGTGATGACCTGATAATGGGGGCACATAAAACTGGAGACACCACATAGAAAAGATGTTTTACCTTTGAAGTAACTAATTACAAATTATAAAAGTTATGTGTGCAAGAGGACTGACAACCACCAGCCCACTTAGTTCTGGAAAGCTAGAAAAGTGGAAAAAAGTTATATGGCGTAATAATAATTTTCAACCATTCCCTTTGCTCGGACCAGCATGGTAGATGTGTAGCCTTCTTATGTCAGGCATCAGGTCTAATTTCAATACTGCAAAGTAGCGTAACCATCAAGAGAAATTAAGCATTTTTACAGAACCAGGTGCACCTTTTGATACATTGTTCTCTCTGTATGTTAAGTGATGGCAAAGCTCCCATCCACACAGCTAAACTAATTCAAGAGAGACCTCAAGAACACCAGGGAGAATCTCAACCCTTTCACAGTCCAACGTCCTTATGCACTCAAACCAGTACCTGTTTTACAGCATTACATGTAGATCTGAAGCTCATTAATGTGTAAAAAGAAACACTTGTGATCCTACTCTCTTTTTAATAAATAGCCAAAAACTTCATCTATGTTGAGCCAGAAGTTTTTTTCCAAAAGTTGGAAAAGCAATCAAAGAAGTAACAATCACTCACACACACACGTTGCCCATGTGTAGACTTTATGCAAAATTAAAGACAGGTCTGCACTGGTTTTCCCTGCACCCCTCTTTTTCTGAGCTTTACTGAGCATGACCAAAATTCCTTGGACATCCTGTAAAGCCATCAACCTGATTTCCACTCATGTCACAAATGTAATGGGTAGTGGAATATTGTAGCATATCCCATTCGAGCTCTGAGAAATTGCTACCTCACTTAAGGGCCTGAAAAGCAGTGTAAGCAACTTTGTTCTACACCTTGGCAAAGGTAAAAGTGGAGACAGATGCTATGTTACATAATACTGAAAATGACAGAAAAGTGAGATTTGACACTTTAGGTGGTAATATCAAATCAAACTCCTTTAACAGTTTGTGAGTTTGTGACACCTGGAATAAGGGATTGGATTAATTACCAAGCAATTATTCAACCATTGCACGCCTCCATCTGTATACAGTTTGAATATCTTATCAATTAGATTGTGCACCTCTCTGTGACCTATTATTGGGTATAACACGCCAAACATAGAGCATGCTACTAAACTAGTCAACTAAAGACAGATGATACAACCAGGACATGCTGGATGTAGAGTATGTGAGAGGAAGGTGAGAACTGTCTACGCTGAAAATACAAGTGGGTTAGCTCAAAAATTAAATTAGCACCATTGCAAACACTCCTTATGAGTCACCAGCCTAGCACACTAAATATAAACAGAAGCACATGTAAAACCATGGGATAAAAATAATGTATCTTGCATTAGACACACCATAGGTGGCACATGGCATTTGGTTGAGCAAAATTTCCCCTGCTGACAATTAACTCTTCTTCTTTAAAAGGCAAATAGCAAGTGACAAAGCCTCTCTGTTAACATTCAGGTCACTCTTTTATTACCGCTTCTTATCAAACTCAGAATATCACTGTATTATGAGCACAGCTGATGCGATATTTTAGTCTTAAGTGACACAGAGTGCTTGGTCTGGTGAAGATAAGAATAAAAGTCACATTTAATTGCCTTCATCAAGCATTTCAAATAATTTGGCCAGAAAAAAGGAGGGACCCTGATACAATAAAGGCCACCACTAAAAACGTATATAGGGGAAAATATAATACAGAAAATATTTAAGTACAGATGTGTGCCTGTTTTCATGAATAACATTAAAATTAACGGTAATTTCCAATAATACTGATAAATAATAAGATTATGGCACCACAATAAAAAAATTAGGTGTGGCGTGCCTGGGGAAGGAATTGATACCATTCACTTGGGAATAAAAGAGAATTCAGCAAATTAGACAGTGCAGCGTAATCATACAATGTACTTTTATGGGGTTCCAAATGTGATGCTCAGCTGGCTGTGTTCAGAAAGTATGAAATTGTATAATAATAACAAACTAAACTCATGCATCAAAAGAAAGTCGTAGATCTGATGAGAAACTGTCCCTTCTTGAAAGCCTCATGAATGTTCCATTATACCAGAGCACTCTGTTTGCCAAGTCAGGAAATGGCCATGCTGTTTTGATGAGGCAAAAATCCATAGAAATCCAGCATTTCTGCAGGGTGCTAATTTGCCATGCCTCGCCACAACATGCACAATGCATAGGAGGCCATCCAATCTCCTGCTGACTCCTGGGGGTCATTATGATGGGGGTGGGGGGGCACAGCAATATAGACAGACAGAATGAGATGGATTCCTGCATTAAGTGGATGAGGCCCTCTTCACTGCAGGACTTGGGTTACACTACAGTATACTACACATATGGACCTCTTTGTCCCACATTCTCTCAGCTATTTTATGACCAAAAAAAAAAAAACCAAGCTGTGTCAGCTAAAAGCAACTTCCAATCTTGGACCATCTCATTGGAACATGTAGCTCTCAACAGCAGAAAGTGCTCATCATGTCGCGTCATCTTAAACATGGCCTTGAGCTTTGTTGTTATGTTCAGTTTTCCTCATAACCACATAACTAGATAACAGTATGGATAGTCTCATACTGCACAATTGTAGTCTTTTTTTTTCTACTGCTACTGCATTAATTCTGGTACAGCACAATGTCTACATCTTTCCTTAGTAATTGTGTGCCTGGGATGTCTAGCTGACACTGGACTCCTTGCTCCTGGGTTTCTGTGGACTCGACACTTTCCAAAGATAACATGGGCCAAAGATTTCCACTCACGGGCAGGCTGAGGCCCTGCTGAGGCAGCCTGCCTGATGGGGAACAGACCAAAAAGAGCTGGCTCATGACATCTTTTTAGATCCATAGCACTCTAGTATGTGATAGGCTTTCAAGGTCTACAGTTAGTTAATATAAAGTAGAGAAACAGGAACTAGTATTAAGGTGTGTGTTCTTTAAAGGCGCTTTAATCAGAGGCAGGATGCTCAGCTGGTTTGATAACATGATTCCAAACATGGTGAATGATAATGATGTCATCAACGCAAACAAGGTGAGGCATGAGCTGGCCAAATGCTTAGGGTGCAGACAATGTAGCTGAGGTTTTTACGGTTTGATTCCTGATTGGGTAGCCTTTGTTATACCCCTTCCTCCCTGCACTTGTTTCCTAGACTGCAATTTTTCAAATAAAGGAAAACTGCTCGATACTTAGAAATACAAATAAATCACTTCTTCATATCAACATAATTCTTCACAAATAGCTCTGGCTCCTTTTTAACTCTTTGTTTAATGTAGACATGCCCCTGATATATTGTCCCTTTTCTATTATTCAGAGGTAAGTTAAAATTTCAAGAAAGGATTTTCCCTCTGAGAGAGCCTGGAAAGCCCGGCCTGGCAATGTGCGCAGTCATACACCACATGTCTTAGCAGGGAAACATTCTTCCATGTCTTTTTCTTTGCCTTTAAAACAATCATTCTCAAATTAGACAGAGGGGGCACAAAAGTGGTTTAACGTGAAAATATGGGGCAGCAGATTAATAAAAAACCTGGCATATGAGAAATGTCCCAGACAGGGAATAAAAATAATTTCTTCTATCCAGAAACTTTCCACAGGAAGAAATGCATGAGACTAAATTCCACTTAACCTCTTTCTTCTCCATGCCAGCTAAAGAAAAAGAAAAAATATTTCACAGTATTACCACTGACAAACATTACCATTATAAAATCACTCTTAGTGAAGCAGGTATTTACATGTTGTAGATGTTCAAAAGGCAATGTGTTGGAAGGAAGTTATGACAACTCATGCCAAAGAGACTTCTTTCAAATTTCTAATAGTTTTCCTCTCCCCTCCTTGTAAAGTTTAGTAGGACATGTCTTGATGAACACCACCGAGGAAGGCAAAAGACCAAAATGAAGTTATGCTATCAGTATTCAGTAAAGCTTACAGGAGCTGGGATTGTGTCTCTCCTACATAAATCACGTCATGGTGACAGGAGGCGGTCTTCTTGCCAGTCAGCCCACCCCCGCTTGCTGACCCCAGGGGTGACAGCTTCCCTCAAGCATCAGCCCAAACAAAAAGGGGTGCAGCCAGCTCCCATCGCCAACGCAACAGAGGTCACACAGGCCTGTGCCAAGCCAGCCCTTTCATCATATAACATTTACAGGATCAGCATCCTAAAACACAGGCATCAAAGGCAGAAAGAAGGAGGGGAAAGAGTGTGTGTCTGTCTGTGAGAGAGTCAGAGACAGAAATAACCTCTATGACCCTCAGAATGTGTCCAACTCATATGTAAGAGAGATATTCCTGGTGAGCAGTGTAGTAGAAGTCTCCAGGTGGGCTAGGGGGTTAGACAGAGTTAACCCTAGTTGACCCTGGCCTTCTGCTGTCAGAGGCAGGGGATCAAGCAGACCAGAACAATGACAATCATGTAGGACAGCCCCTTGACAATGTTTTATGTATATTCTCCTTATGCTAGAGGGAAACAGTAACAGCCTCTTTTATGAAATCATACGGCTGTGCCTCAAGAACATTCATGTTCCTTTATCAAGTCTAAAAAGTGTGTTTAAATCACAGCCATTTGTACATTTTCTCTAGGTTACAACACAGTGGGTGTCATAACACCCACTTGTGATCATACCTGAAAATATCTTTTAATCCATCTCACATTATTCTATGCCAGGTTTGTATTTGTTCCAGTAAAGTCAAATGATAGTGTCTGTCCCAGGACAAGCCTCAGCAGAGGCACCCCGCAGGTTGGGTTTAAACACTTCCTCTAAATGCTGAGACACAAAAGTCTCAGATGGCAGCACATGGCAGAGATAGAGGTCCCCTTTAGGTAGAGTGGGAATTCCTGCAGTCTGCAACAGCTAGTAGGTGGATGCCACACAACACAGGTCGAATTCTACTGATTTAGTATGAAGTTGGGGAATAGACTTAAGACTACGTTGTGTTTAAGCATTCAGTTTAACACAAAATATATAACAAAAAAGATAAAATAAACATTTTACATTTAATTATGGTGGAAGTTCCAACTGAAATAGAAAACAGTTAACTTTTCTTTCAGAGGGGATGAAAAAAAAATTGGCAGAGAGTATTCTGCAGCTGTGAGCAAAATAAAAGTTACTGCACTAAAACTCAGTTTTTTTACTTTGCTATATTGTAAATTCTGTTATGTTTCATTCTTTACTTTGTGTCATTTCACTAAATTGGACCACTTACAGAAAATGTGGGGCTAGAAAAATGCTGCCATGAAAATAGTTTCATTTGTCCCATTCATTAGCCATGTGGATGGATTCAAGCTGAATGTTTTTGTGCATTTAATGCTGGAGATAATCAGTGCTGTGGCCTCATAAGGACAAAGTGCAGCGGACAGCAGTTGTCAAAAAGCAGGTGTGTGTACAAACTAGCATATGTACAGTTTTGTTGATGAGGAGTTCAAGAAATCTTTGTGTGCTGCCTCTAAATAATAAAATTGAAGAGTAAACAGGCAGGACTAAACTATGGTGACATTTTGGGTGCAGCACAGTGTAAGAGAATTGCTGCTCTATGTAACACGCGAACAATTTAAAATGTAGGTCTGTATCTGTGTAATTCGTAAATCGGTGTGCGTCTGTTTGTGGCAATAAAATTGGGGATGCATTTGGTAGTTTTGTGGCCCTACAGTAAAAGTGCTCACATTTTTGACAAATGTTGCCCCACATGCTCTGAATTTGCTTGTATTGTTGAAGGTAAACTACGCATGTCCGATGTGTTCAATGGAATTGTAGCAAGTTAGATCAATTGAGGTATTTGGCAGGTCAAGGAAGCTAATCCAGGCTATAGGCAAAGAAACCAAAAACAGGTAGAAATGTTTTAGTGTTTAGTGTCTATGCTGACTGTAAAGAATATGGTAAATTAATATGACCAAAATCCTTTAAAGCCTATATCATAAACCATCATTGTATTCAAGTTTTTTTGTTTAGTTAACAAAACTTTTTAATGTATTTTTTTAAAAATTATACAGTAAATGAAGAACGCCTGCGAAATATGGTACTCTTTTGATTAAAACGTGTGTAATACTTGTTGAGACTATGTTAGAATGCTGTATATTGAGGTTGTTGTATTTCCACCAAAACCTGAAGAAAAAAGGATAAAATAATTTAAAAGAATAATTATATTGTGCTCATCCTCTGTATTTAGATGTGTCTGGGAACAGCAAATTTGAATTAAACCCTACATGGCCTCCCTAGCTTTGTGTCTAACCTCGCTAATATAAAAGGCATTCACCATAGAACAAGCAGAGGGAACAGCAACTGATGTCATTGAATTCTGAGGTCCAGACACTGGGAGAGATTCAAACATTTTTCACATTTCCAAACATAGAGATTAAAGGCTTATGTACAAGCTTTTATCTTATAAACAAGAGGTCTAAGCAAAACATTTTAGCGCTTTGTGTGTTCAATGATCCTTAAGTGACCACTGAGAAAACCACCATACAACATATATGAATAGATCTGAATGGTTCACAACAATTTCTGACATATTCAGTGAAAGATGAGACTTGACTTTACACAGCTTTAACCACAACAATGATGTAAACATGGCTCGCTTTCCTCACAACTTCACTTATGGTTTATACCAATGGAGATTTTCACTCCTCTTTTTATAAGACACATTAAGCAAAAGCAGACAATGTTTCTTTTACTCTCACCACAGAGAAAGATTGAGTGAGCTTTTTTTTTTATTTTTTATTTAATTAGCACTTTTTTTCACTAAATTTGTTCTCAAGTTCTCAATTTCTACGTTTCCTGAGTTCCACTGGTATCTGTAACAAAAGCCCCTTTGATCCGCATGTTCATATGCTTTGCAACAAGCATTTCAGACCGACACCCTGAATCCTCTTGTAACCTGCAGTTCAGATGGAGCCTTCCCAACTGCCCAGCATGCCTGAACTGATTAAAAAGGTTCTTGACTGAATTTCACACAAAGCATTGTGGCCTCTTCTCTTTTTTTGCCTCTGTCTGTGGCTCTATCCTTCTGCTTTGAAAAATGTAACAAACGTTGTCTAATCTCCTACTGCTAAGGCCATTCTGAGGATCCCCCTTCAGAGCCTTGGTGAGCTGAAAGAGGAGATTCTCCTGGTGCTTGAGCTCTATATTTCAACTGGCCTCTCCAGTCACCTAACAACGTCTGGAAAGGAAGTGAGACAATTGGGTATTTGAGCTTCAGTTGTGCACCACGTAAGAATGCTGCTTGATGATGATTGCTTAAATTTTACTTTGAGTTGGGTGGAAATGTGGTTTTACTTGCCACATTGTAGACTGCATCCTCCTTTATAATTCTTTAATATGTCTGATATATGTAAAATATTTACATCACTTTTTTCATCATTTTACAGAACTCCTGACTTCCTTCCACACCTCAGAGTTTAATATAAACCAAACAGAAAATAACTTGTTGTAAAGTTAGAGTAATAGTGAAAAGGATATTAACTTTTATAAAAGGTCCTACAAAATAAATATTTCTTATCCAACTTCTGGCCAGCACTTGAGCTTACATCAGCTCTAAAAATAACAACTATACTTGTTCCTTGGCCTTGAACATGTTTGAAGTTGATATAGAGAATCAGATACCTGGTGGCCTTACTAATATTCATGATGGATCACAACATGGTCTACAACATCCATAAACATTGCACAAATATGTACAGTATCATACCTATCATCTGTGTGGTTAAAATTATGTGAACCAGAACATGAATGGATGACACTCAAATCATAAACACGTCACCACATTAAACCACGTGCTTTTTACCTTTGCCAAATGGCTCACAATAAATATGCCTAAAGTTTCTGTTGGCAAACAGCCGGTCACCACAATACATTGTCAAACATGGAAAGCCACAGGTGTTCCAGAGCTACCAACACTGTAAGGAGTTAAGAGAGATTAAAACAAGGACACTGTTAATCTGTTTAACTGAACAAAAACATAAAATCTACAAGGCTCGTCTCACTGCATTATCATATGTGCCCAGGGCATGTGAGAGAGGAAGATGCAAAGGCAGAATGAGGTGGGAGACAGCAGCATACAATAAGCATGTGAGCAACACACTATGTCTAAACCTTTTGGCTGTGGAAGATGCAATTATTTGCAGAAACTTACAAGTCACATTTAGGTGAGTTTAGGTTCTCTTATTGTGCAAATATATACCTGTCCAAAAATGACTGTCATACTTTTCTAAACTGAAGCCTGAACAGGTCATGTCAATCTTTATGTTTCCAGCTAATATCACATTATAGGCTAAATTGGTCTCCATACATGAATATGACGAAAATCCAATAAATTGTCCCTAAAAGTAAAACAGTAAGGTCAAATGACTAAAAGCTAACCAGCTGTGGCAACACTATTTAATCCAAGGTGAGCGAAGAAATAATAATGTTGTTTCATAGAACACTGGATGAGTGACAGTTACTGTAACGACAGAGAAAATATGTGGCGTTCTGACTTTCTTAAGCATTTCTCATATTCTCCTGATAGATGCAGAGAGGTAAAGAGACGTTTCCGTACATAGACATTGACATCAAAGCTGACAGCAAGAAAAGGAGCCAGCGTGACATGTGAGGGAGGATGTGAGATGGAATTCCATGGCACACTAGGATTTGGAAAAAAGCCAGTGGGGTACTGAGTCAAAGGTCAGTGTTTTTTCTAGGGAATACTGGCACTCAAATTCTTCCTGCCCACATAGTATAACCATAACCCCAAACTCAAAGATACTGCTAAGGGTTCAAAGACACCACTGTGATGACAATTTCAAACTGTGTTATTTTTTATAATCAAATAATCCTTGACAAGAGCAACCATTAGACAAATCACTACACTACACATCAGCATAGTATAAAGTCATTCAGATGAATGCAACAACTTCCTGCATGTCTTATAGCCATCTGCTCTTCCTCGATCACCATCCATCTACTGTAGTATACAAAGAAAGGGCAAATACAGTCCTGGCTGTGCAAAAGCACCTCAAACCTCAGCTCTAAACCATCATAGACCCTGTGTAAATATACAGTCAACAATGCTCTGCAGACATCAAATAAATGTTAGTTTGAGCAAAAACAAACATACTCTTGATGCCGTCCACATTTCCCTTCCTGCCAGCAGACAGCTGTTTAGAGTCTGTGGCTACGGAGGTTACACACCTGTCCACTTCCACAGGGAACTCACAACAGTCTCGCAGCCGTGGTAAACCATCAGAGGTGTCTGGTTCACATGGTATCCACGCTCAGCTGTTTAGCTTATATATCATGATGTACCACTTAAAAAAATATATTTTGAGGTGAAGATAAAATGAAATTTTCAACTAATGATCTGACATTTTCTTTTCTGACAGAACAGTGTCATTTTTTACAGCACTGAAACTCAATGTGGTTCTGCACCCTGCTCAGGCTGCACATTCACCCTTTCCCCTCGGTCCTGTAAACACACCAAGAAAAAAAAAAAAACTCTTCTCTTGGATGAAAATGTAGACAGCTCTCCTCTTCTTGGACGGGTGAGGAGCAGCGCTGAGGGGCCTTACAACTGGAACCAGATGGCTTCTTGTGCATGCCTTTGCACGAGTGTGTGCATGTAAACGTGAGCATGTGAGTTCACTTATACTAAATAATTTTACTAGTTTACATCCCTGTATAGCATGTCTGCAAAAGCGCCAACAATTAGAAATCATCCTGCCAAAAACAGAAAATGCTGCGATTAAGGTGTAAGGGCACAGGGACAAATTGAGGGGAAACATTGTTGTATATGTGTTGCCCATAAATGAAGCATTATCCCGAGCTACATTGTTACCTCTCTGCATGGGGTTGCTGGGCTCATGGCCCGACAGAATAAAAAAAAATAAAAAGAAATAAGACAAAACAAAACAAAAACAGAGTGAGCCAAAGTGTGAGGGGAGTGATACCATCAAACCTCCCATGGATCTAGTTTTACTCTCAACTGTGAATTGAATATCAAGACCCACTGTGTTTTCTCCTGTCTTTGGCACAGTGCTGTTTAGGTTGGCCTCCTGGGGTGACTCTAAGTCAATGATCCCATTTTGGGTGTGTTTAAGGGAAGTCAAAGAGATGACAGACCAGGTCATTTGATCTTCCATTGTGTCTCTGGTGATAGGCATGTTTTTAATAATTCCCTTCTTGCTTGGCACTACAACACACAGAAACATTTTTAATTCGATCACTTTAGTGTAACTGCAGTTGCATACTCCAAGTATGGTTCAACTCTAATGATCCTCTCTCTAGACAATCTCCCACAAATTACAACTATAATACAGGTAGAACTAACCAAATAAGAAAGTTATATAAATGATTTTATATTTTTAATATTCTCCCATAATTTATATTACAGTACCAAACTGTATATGACCAATAAACTTGGGTATAATTAACTCCCTTGGCTCTTTAAGTTAGTCTTTTAACAGACAGGTTAACTACAGGAATCATGTTTATGTGTGCTCACAAAAGTGCAGATGGCTTAGGATATGTCTGACAGAGTGTGTAAAAAAGACACTGTGGCTGTGAGCACAAGAAAAATTTGCAGGTGATCTTATTGAAAATGTTTGACTTCCCACACACAGACACACATATATAATGTCAGAATTAGTAAATAAACAAAGACTGAAAAAAAAAAAAAACACGATTAAGAGTGTAAATTTCCACGCAACTACATTGTTAGCTGCCAGGAATTCATCTTCCAACATAATTTGCAAAAGTATAATCGTAGAGAATTTACTGCTCATCGTTCTCCATTTGAACAACCACATAGTTTTTAGTTGTCAACCTAAAGATCAAAACTACCAATTTGACAAATTTAGAGCAGGAAAGAGACGCACAAGTCAACAGCGGCCACAGTGAATCACGCCTGGAGCCCATGCAGCTTATAAAACATCGTAAAAGTCAAGGCAGATAATCCACTTAGAATGTGTCACATCTGATTAAAGCTGTCACTCTTCAGCTGGGATCAGTGTGGTGACAGATGAACCTGCTCTTAAAGATAAATAGCAACAAATTTCAACTTTCAAATCTGTGGGTTTAGCGTTTTAAGTTTATGAAAAATTACTACTTACTATAACAAAAGGTTAGGTTTGTACCACCCACTAATTTGTGAAGTGTGAATGATGTGCAGTTGCCTCAGACACACTACAGTATCCCTCTCTGTCCTCAAGCTCTCCATACCATTGCATCATGGAAACTTGGGCCACCTCAGAAACAAAATCTCACTTAAAAAGAGAACCTACTATATGTGTGGATAACACTAAAATGAGCAAAAGACTGCTTTAATCAAGCTCTCGCTACCACATCTAGTGCACAGACAACAATAACAGCCCAACATTACAAACAGACTGTGGCCAAAGCTAACATGCAGAGGGGGATGAGTTGGGTTTATTTTCTGGTTCCCAGGCTGTTATGTTGGTCAAACAAATATAAACAAATAATCACAGCTACTGACTAATGAAAAAAACATACCAATTTAAAAGCTTTTTCCTCCCTTAAAAGGTCTAATGCACACATAATGTAATTCTATAATAACATGCACACAGAGAATTATCCAAGAAACTACATACTGACCTGACATAACACTGGTAGTACTACAGTGCAACTTCTAGCACTTTAAGCACCAGGACAACTTGAAGCAATTTTGTTTGTAATGCACTTCACATTTGGAGCAAATCTCAAAGTGCTACAAGGAAGATGCAAGTGTAACAAGTGTAAAAATATCTACAGTGAAGACAGTACAATAGTATAATACCAATCTATACAATCTAATAACATCTAAGAAAACAATCTAGCTAAAATCTGCTTTCCTAAAAAGGAAGGTTTTCAGTCCTTTTTTAAAAGCATCTACCATCTGTGGCGCCCTAAGGGTGACAGGCTATGTGGTCCACAAATGAGGAGCAGCGGCCTCAAACGCCGTGTCCCCTATTGTTTTAAATTTTGTCCAGCGTGGGCGAAGACAGTGTATTTGGATTTCCAGGTCTTAGAGATGGTCTGCAGAGTGAAACGTTCTTTGAGGTATGTGGAGGCATCACTGTACAGAGATGGGTGTGAAGGAGTTTGTACTCTAAATGGAGGTAAACTGGGAGCCAGTGGAGTGTGCGGAGAATAGGGGTGATATGCTCATATTTCCACACTCTCAACAGGATCCTGGAAGCGCTGTTTTGTAGATATTGGAGATTTTGAAGAGTCCTGCCAGGAGTCCTCATAAGGAGCGCATTACAGTAGTCTGGAGGAGACAAAGGCAAGGACAAGCTTGTCTGCAGCAGGGAGGGAGAGGTAAGGGCGGAGTTTGACAATATTACGGACATTGAAAATTGAGGTTTTGCAGATGTGATTAATACGATTCTCAAATGTGAGCTGGGAATCGAAATTGACCCTTAAGTTGGTAACTGAGGGGTAAAGAGTAATGTCGCGAGAAAATTATTTAGAGATGATGGGGGAAGAGTGGAGCTGGTGGGGGGGTCCCGACATGTGTGACAGTGGCAGAAGGGGTGGACGATGGGGTGTACATAATGTATAATTGTATGTCATCAGCATAGCAGTGGAATAAGATTTCATGCCTGGTGATGATACGACCAGGAGGGGACCATATAGATAGTGAAAAGGGTTGGATCAAGAACCGAGCCCTAGGGGACCCCACAGGTGACAGAGTGGGGCCAGGATTTAGCGTCCCCCAGAGCTACAAACTTAGTTCTTCCTGTGAGATATGAGCGGAACCAAAGGATGGCAGTGTCGGAGAGTCCGATATAGTGCGGGAGAAGGAGCGCCAGCATCGTCTCCTGCATAATAAAACATGAATCACCCATTATCTCTTTGGGTGACCACTTTCCTTTCTCAATTAACTTTGTTGCATAGACTTCCGGCTTCTTGCATGCAGACCCATACAGGAAGCCTAGAATAAGTTTTGCTGTTGCACACTACTAAACAAACACACAAACTAAAAGCTAGCCTCAACCAAGTGTACTATCTAGATGAAGAAAACCAAAACACAGGTAACCAACCAAACAGATGTACTTCTTAACTAAAACTTTGAATACATGAAAACAAAACAGTGATAAATGACAAGGATAACACACATGATTGTAACCGATCTATAAGGGGATTGCAAACAAAATCTCTTACCATGGGTGTGCTAAATAGATTGAGGGATTTTAATCGACACTAAACAAATCCACTATAAACAAACTAGTAGTGTTATGCACACAGGGAGTGCTATTAGTTTAAGCTTAGTGGGCTTAAACAAAAGGTGTATTACTAAAAGATTTTTCAAACATTGAGAAAATCACATTGTTAAAACTTCTTTGGTGCATCTGCATCTTGTTGTTCTGGCAATTCTCCACAGGTAATTTATTCAAAGAGAGACAATTTTTCCATTGTATAACAACTGTGATTACAGTAAGATGATGAACTATGTCAACAAGGCGGCTCCTATTTGGAGACATTTTGGTCATTATTAACTGAATAGCCGATCTTTTAATTCAGAGAAAGAAAGAAAACCATGCCATTTGTTTTTGGAAGACTAACAAATTATCTCTAGTGTGGGGCAGGAAAATCACCAAGTAATTCCACATTCATGGGGTTACGAGGTAAGCCTTTTAGTCGGATAAAATTAGGCTCAAATGTCTGGACAAGTTACAGTAACAGTGGCCACCTCGGCCAGAGGAAATAAATCAGCTAGCCACACAGGCAATCATTGAGGTAGACTAGAGAAGGGCAACAGGTGGCTGTCAACTTAGAGAGAAAGAGGGTCATCATCCACTTAGAGAGGAACAGCAAGTCTGTCTGCTGCTCCCCAGGCTCCACTAAGCTAAGCCAGGCACCAGCAGGAGTGCAGAATGAGGTAAAGCCAGTTCAAAGTAGTGTACAACTACAGTACAACAAGTACAACTGGCTTGTGACTTCTTACATCAAGCCAGTGAAAATATCTTTTGGCTTTGCTGTGTTATGAAATCAGTGAACACCTCCTAAAAAACTTTATTAATAACAAGAATTTAGCGATGTTTGAAAAACCTGCCTAAATTATATATGACAGGCCAATTGTATCAATTACATAATTATAGCATCAAGAGCATCAAAGACGATCTGTCTCTCTTCAATGTGCAAACTAGACCTTGTCAGGTTCAAGCAAAAGTCATTTTTCTCATTTCCTTTGTGTCTGACCAAGAGTTTAATGACCTGTCATGACACAATAATCTCAGTAAAACATTCAGTGCATTTTCCAAACCTTTCCATTGCATGTTATGCATCAGTAGATAGAATAAATAACCAGAGACGAATATCGGTGATAGTTCTGCGATCACAGTGACCTTATTCAAATATAAATGTCCAGACTATTGGTTTATTTCCGCTGCATTACAGAAGAATGACCAAATTTTAAATCCAACATTTTACAGACTAATTGTTTTTGCAGATCTTGAGTTTATTTTTTAACTGGAAGCCTGTAAAGAAGGTAATATTTTGTCTACAGTAGGAGTGTATAACCCTTGTCCTCAGCTGAAATATTCACCGTATTGGTCTTAAGCAAATTACTGTGCAAGGGCTTGTGTTGATTTTTAACCCTAAACACAGTAGCAGAATAATTAACTATGATTTGTCATTTGCATCTTTGCCAGAAAGATGCAGGAAAACGAAACCTTAAACATGAGGTTGTGCCAAGGCATTTAGACCCCAGTTTAATCAAAAGCCAACCTCTGATAAGCCCATTGTGTGTATGTGTCTGCACACGCTACGTGCATACAAGTTTGCATATGTTTTCATTCAGCTCTTTGTGCTACTTCCCTCACATTACTCAAAGACACCAGGAGGCCCAATAAAACAAAGTGACAGAACACAGTAATTCCAAAAACATAAAATGTTTTCAGTCTCTGCTCCATGCCAGTGCTCTGTTTTCAGAGTCTTGTTGAAATGCTGTTAATACTCACTCAAATTAAGGTTCTCAGCTATTCCCAAGGCTGCCACTGTGCACATTCAACAAGAACCTCAACATAACATAATGCACTGGTAATAGAGGTAATTAAAGCTCATACCTCAGTGGTGATGTGAGGAAGACAAATTGACCATCATAAAGTGAGATGAACAACCTTTAAAAGTACAGCTCAAATATAATACAGTTTAGTACTCACCAATGCAAGCATGAACTCTGACTGATAGCTGTGTGCGAAGAATAATGCTGTGTTTCTTGCCTCTCCTGTAAAAATAGGGGACAAATGAAGAGAAAGAGAAATGTTATGTAGACATAATGACAAATGTGATTTGGGTCTGTATGTCTGTGTGTGCATATGCGTTTGTGCACTGTATGTGCATAGGGGTAGTGCACACACACAGTTGTATCAAGACAAAGGAACAATTTGCATCACTGAATCTAAGACATCAGAAAGTCAGAAGGACATAAGTGCTGAAAATACCCCAATCAGGTATAGTATTATGACCACCTGTGTAGTGGAGTCATACTGGAGGGAATTATAAGAAGAGGTGCTTCTAATATTTTGGCCACCCTATTTAAAATGAATGAAACATTAGAACCACCCCTACTTATAATTCAGTCCAAAACGACTCCACTACCCACTTTGACCCCAATAATAAACACATAGTATAATTATCACCTTTCACAGTTTCAACCTAAAAACTAAGAAATAATAACCTTGTAAAAGTAGAATTCATAGCAGAGCTGCGGTATTGGATTGCATTTAATTGCAAAGGTGGCCATAATGTTACGCCTGAGCTGTGTATAAATGGCTAAAGTGCAACGACACACTTCAAGTTAAATTCTTTTTCAACAAATTCAACCCTTCAGTGTCTGTAGTTGAAATGCAACAGAGAATAGGCCACAGAACAGAACAGGGGAGAGGTCTCCAAAAGTGAAAATGAAGGATGGGAGCAACTCAGAGGTCAACTCCACCCCCTGTATTAATGGAGATATGCCAAGACCCTGTCACCATCCTGTCAACTGCTTACAATGTGTGAATGGCAAATTAAAAGAAAGATGACAACAATGCACCCCAATTCTATTGATTGTGAGAGTGGATTTGTGAGAGTGGTTGTGACGGCTGTGTAGCCTATAGTGATAGAAAGGAGAGAACCCCACACTCTATATATAAAGTTATGTCTCTATAGTATATAAAGTATGATGTACTTGTTATATTGCTTGTTAGTCCATCTCTCACTACTTTCTGATTTCCCTACCCTGTCTGTGTAACATTAAAGCCAATCATTACCAAAGATGAAGAAGTACATCTATTAAAAAAATGGGTTTCAAAGCTCAATAATTTCCTTAAGGAACTTGTACTTTAGTTTGCACGGTTCAGTCAATGTAAACTATATTGTTAATGAAGGCACAATTCTCTCTTCTCACTGATGCATTTTTAATAGTTTTGTGATGAAAAACAAGCTAATATCACCCAAGTGTCTTCAGCCAGTCTTCCTGTGTTCGCATTCCAAAGGCATCCCAAATAATTTGGCAGAGAAAACATCTTCCAATTTTTTTTTTTTTTATCAGATTTAGATCACAGATTGCGCCTTTAATCTTTTAACTAACTAAAGAAGCATGTAAACAAACCCAGTAGACACAACTGTAGACAAGAGCACAGCAGGTAGAGTTGAGCAACACCCCCTTTCTAATTCAGCTCTCTGACAAATGGGCTTTTATGTTGCCTGTAAAGAGGCAATATGATTGTTCAGCCTGGCACAGTGCCAGCAACAGACTGTCACTCTTAGTGACAATCGGGCAGTGATGGGACCGATAGGCTTTTTCTTTCTCTGTGAGCACAGAAGGCAGATCACAGAAAACTGCTGCACTGCATTATATGGTCCTCACTGTAGCATAGCTGCTCCACACATCCAGACACAGACACATTGACATCCTTCCTGCCCCGACCAGTCAGGGGGAGACTGTGTTGACATGCACACAAACAGATTACATGGCATAGGAAGTCTGTATATGCTTACTGTTTATTAAATATAATATTCAGCAAAAAGGAGAAGCGACACAGGCACAACATCTGTCAACGTGGGAATTCACTGGTGAGATGAGATGGCAAACATGAATTTAATCCCGTGTGATGTTGTTGGGGCAAATGGGTAACTAGAGCCATTTTTTCACGAGTGTCTGCTTTCTCTCTGCTTCACTGCAACAGTATCCCTGTGCTTAGCCAAGACCTGAGGCTACACAGGCAAACATGCTCATTATCAAATTAAACAACCGTGCATAGAATATAAGTGAGGTTTCTAGACCCCCCACCCACCACCACCACCAATTAAACATGAGAATTGGGTACTCCCACAGACAGTGCTCCAGGCCTGCAAAGGGTGAAGCCCAAAGTTACAGAAACTCTGTAACCATAGCTATGACAAATGCCAGCCAAATAACAAATTGGCCCCATGTTGAGATATGCTACTGCTCAAAATTATACGCTTAATAAATAATTTCATGAAAAAATATTTGTATACATTTTTATTTGGTCTGTACATGAAGAGACAAAGCAAAATGTGGAACCCATCTGGTAGTTGAGTGTTTAAGACACATACCATACAGCAACACTCACTGTTTGTTGCATGTCACACCCTCCTCTCTCTGCCCTAGTTTCCTGTCTCGAATGTCTACTGTCAAATAAAGGCAGAAATCCCACCCCCAAAAAACTTTTAAAAAAAGAAAAGCAAATAATAAAATGTCTGACTGATTTTCATTCTGCTGTCACTGCTCTGTTGTACAGCACCATCAAAAAGCACTGCCTTAATCCTAAAACCCAGAACAACCGCAACAGGACCAGTGGATGCCTGCCAGCTCCATTTTCTCTGGCTTTATCTAAGAAAGTTTTAATGGACCTGTTTATAAAACAACACAAAATGTGTACGCAAAGAAATCGGACACACATATCTGGAATACAGTAAAGCCAGCACTTCCCCTCAAAGACCAATTAATGCCAGACCAGAAGGCCCCACGGAGGTCTACTGACTCAGCAATTGTTGGTTAACATCCCTGCTCAAGAGAGTCCAGCATTAGTGTGTGTGTATGTGGAGGGACCCCCAGTGCCTGTGTAAACCAAGTGGGGTAAAGACGTAAAGAATGAGGCTCAGACTGTCTAGGTTAACTTTCTTTGAAAGGCTGCTTCACTAACCACTGACCAGATTCAGACACACATATACATACATGCACGCACGCACACACACACAGCTCAGTTATGATCATAATACAGTTAAACTGCTCTGCAAACACAGAAGGGACAACTGGTGTTTTATTTCCTCCCTTGAAGTCTAAGCTGTAGTGTGTTTGACAATTCCTCTGGTTCTTTTCAAATGTGCTTTTTCTCCTCAAATAAAAATCTTGTGTGCTGTGTGTGTCTATGATACAATGTCCAAGATGGTCCGAAAAAATGAAAATAATGAAAGCGGAGCTGCCCTAAGAGAGATGATTGAATGTGATGAGAAACTCTGAATACTTGAGGTCTACAGAGGAAGAACAATTGGCTTTAATATGTCAATAACGCTCAATAAAAAGAAAAAAAGGCTTATTCAGCACAAAACTGCTTGATTTTATATGTGAATTAAAAGCTGCAGGGCAGTGAAATGCTAAGAAGCATCTTCTTGTGTGCTGTGTGTCAGCCTCACATTTCACATGCTGAATCAATTATACAGTCAATAACAGCACTTCATGTTATCTTCTAAAGACAAGCCAGGGAATATGCCCTTGAAGGCTTACTTTAATAATCATCTGACAATCAATGTCACATATTTGAGCAAAAACAACATCACGCCCAACACATAATTCCACACATGAATTCAATACAACATTCTTCCTACTACATGAGACCCAAGTTCCCTTGAAATTCTAAAACCAGCTCCAGCTCGTCAATCCATGTAATCCAGAAAAATATTCAACAGCTATAAACGTCTGTAAGAACATGTCAGGCCATCTGATGCTAACTACATCCCCCATGGTCTATCTCAGCTCAGGGCTACAAATGCAGGAAACTGTGTGCATGGGGTCAACCAATCTATCATAGCTAGAAACTTGAATGACACACTGACTACCTAAAGCTGTGTAGATATGTCTGAGCACATGTCTGGGCTCTTTGGTCAGTATAACTTGAGGTGAGACTGTATCAGAGATGGGACAGGGGATCTATGAGTCACGATCTCATATAGCTTTGCTTTATAACATGGTGTGGAAGTTATTATGGCCCTAAGCTCCTGTGACATGGATATCCCCTGGCTCTGCGGTGCTCTGTCAGAGGATCACACTTTAATCTGATTGTAAAGACACTAGGTATGACACAGGTGCTGCAGGAATGTAACCTGTCATTAATATCAATTACAGATGGATTCAATGACTAATAATTATGAGAGCTGGGGAACTCATGCAGAATATGAATATAGCACTATTCTCTTTCTCAAAAATAAATAAATAAATAAAGCTTGTTAACTGCAGTTAGAGCAGGGTTGTTACTTAGAATCCACTTTTTTTTTTTTAAATCAGGAAAAAAGAGGTAGTACACGAATTCTTTTCTGAAGGTTAAACGTTTTAGTGTTGGTGACTGCTGACAGATTTATGCCATAAAAACTGAAATAAAATGGAACAAGTAAAGGTGAAATGCCTCATCAGACCTTTTATTAGCTCAATAATCAAATCAAATCAACAACACTGAGCAGTGGGGGATGTAATGCTGGGCACATCGGCACCATAAAAAGTCAGCTAGCAGAACTGCCCTATTTTTTACAAAATAATTGGCTAACCACCTTCACCCCCAGCCTCCTCAGACAACACTGTGTGGGTTTAATGACACACATCCATACCAGCCTTTGCCAGCTGGCATTACACACGCTTTGGCAGGCTCACTCTTCAATGAGAGAAGTGGACCACTTTAACCTCACAGCTCGCAATAGCCTCCCATAAGCTCCCAACAATTTCAGATGGAACTGGGAAAAGACAGCACTCACAGCATCCAATGGAAACACCACGCCAGAGAGCAGCTTATGAATTCCAAGTTAGACAAATAAATTCATACATGTTTGTGGTCAAGTCGACCAGGAACTTTAATGCCAACCTTTGGTTTGTGATGATCTAAAAAGGGCAGCACATGAACAATATATCAACATGCTCCGTGTACATGAAAAACATATGGAGTCAATAAAGTATCAGGACAAATAAAGTGCTTGAAACTGAATTGAAATTAATTGCATTTTAAACCTTTATCCTGTTTTTTTCAGGCCTAGGAGTTCGGTTAAGACAAAGCCTCATTTAATCACATATAAAACAATAGCACTAAATTATAAGCTGAGAGACATGTAAAACTGTAGTTGGGCCACTTTGTACGAGAGCACTGAGGTAACTGTCAATACAGATGAGGGAGATTGCTCATGACAGAGATCCACACCTCACAAGTAGTTTAGATAACATCACTGATGCCGGTACTTTAAAGGATACAAATAGACAACATTTAGTCTGGTACTAAAGAGATGCTAATGCCACAGACTAGGTTCATACCTATCAAATCCTGTCTTCATATGACAAAACAACATCACACAGGTGAAGACATATCTTAAAAAACAAATGCAATAAAACACAGCTTCTGTTCACTTGTCAACAAATTTACAGTATTCTTGGTTACTGAGACTGTTGAGACATTTGTTGACACAGTGATTCAAAGAGAAACTAGTGAAGATAGGCTAGCTTTTTAAAAGACACAACCATCTCCTGAGAGAAGCTTTTGGGCAGGAGAGTCCAATCAGGTGAGGCCCCAAAAGGGATTATTTTACTAATTCTCCTTGGAATAAAATTGGTATCATTATGATTCAAATCAGTATAATACAACAAAATTGGCCATAGGAATACAAAAAGTACAGTATTAGTATGTATAATCATGACCAAGGTTTCAAATACTGTATGCTTTCTCCTTTATCTGGCCTGATATCCTATGTTTCTCTCTCCTCTCTCTCTCAAAAAACAGTAATCACATTGTACTGATTATGTCTGACTGTTAAAACAGAGAAGTATTCGGGGTATTTTTAAAAGCCAGATTGTTATAATCGAAAACTTTTGAAATCACTTACTTTTAAAAAATAAATTTTTACAACTTCTTTGACCACATCACCCTGAACAATCTACTCCTGGACAATCAAACTCTGGCAAGTAACGTACATTATCCACCTGTAAGGCAGCAACAGTCCCTTATGTGTCTTCAATATGAAGCACTAGTCACAGCTGCAGTTTTGAAGTGCGAGGAATGTCTGACTTTTCATAGAGGTATCCAAATTTATTTCAATTTCTAACATTTTATGCAATAATGGAAAATGTTATTCATTTCACTTTGTTGTGTGCATGCAATTGATTGCTTCTGAAGTCTGGGGACACTGAAAGCTAAGAAAAAGACAAAGGTCACTGTTATATTACCCTCCTTCCTCCTGAAATCCCTCCAGTTCATCTCTCTGCTCTGCAAGCGTAGACTCCAAGTCCAGGTAGCTTCCATTATGGGCCAGCTGAAGGGCACAGTCATCAACCTAAATGGAGAGAAGACAATTACACACTGATATGTCCAGTGCTTTAAGATCATGTCATTGACCCTTTACATGTAAAAAGTAGATCTACCAACATGTAACAAGATTATTATAGCTATTTGAAGAAGGGGTCCTCAAAGTTTCTTTTGTTTGTTTTTGTCTTTTCGGCTTATCCCATGTGTTCAGGGTTGCCACATGTCCGCATGTTGATTTGGGCCTTCCTAACGCAACCCTCCCCAATTTCTCATGGGCTTGGACCGGCACTGCACAGTTGGGGATAGGACTGTTGGGGGTTCAGTGTCTTGCCCAGGGACACTTCAACATATAGGCGGGACTGGAGATCGAACCACTGACCCTATAGTCCATAGACAACTGCCTTCATCAACTGAGCTTCAGCCGCCCCAGACAACTAAATGCAAAGCAAGTGCTATTAATTAAAATGTGTTTCTTTTTATAGTTTGGCCACAGACGACCACAGAAAGGTATTTTATCAGCTCCTGTCACCACTGTCCAATGACAAACTGTGCAAGGTTGGAGAGACGTCATGTAGATTTAGAGAAACTTAGCAGTCTGGTGCCTCTTATCTCTCTGCTCTCTATGTCTGGTAACCTATCACACAAAATGATTTTGCAGAGGAGGTATGATTTGCCTGGTGGTGATTGGTTTGTCATCAGCTTGTGGTCCAGGAGATGAAGGAGTGTGTTTATTCTCCTGTCTAGTGGACCTCTACATAAGAGATATTGCCTATTTATATTCATATACTTAACTCAGTAAATTTTACTTCACTCTGCACTGTGAACTGCAATATAAATAAATTACATATGTATAAATTACAAAAAAGCTATAAGAATCAATTGCATACACATTGAACCATACATGCAAAACCTTTTTCCAATGTTAGTGTGGTTATTGCTAGGTAAATTTTATCCCACATGACAATAACTGAACGTGAAGGAAAAAGGCAGAAAAAGATACCATGGATACCACAGCTTTGATCTGTTCTGTTCGCGACAGTGTCATTTTTGAGAACTGAAACAAACCAATTCAAACTGTTGTTCTTACAGTGAAGTAGAGAGGAAGATAGGAAAAAAAACTATACACAATATATATCACAGACAATCAATGCAATCCTGTACATAGAAAAACCCAGAAAAAGGGAAACAAGTACTTCTCCAGATTACAGGTCATATTTTGGACTGACAGGAAATCCAGCGAAAGGGCCCAAGTTGGATCCACTGTTTTTATGCCGATGGACTTAAATGGTTTTGAAAATAATGGGTGTGACAGTAATATGACATGTAGCATGAAAAAGAAGACAAACTAAATCATAAACTGTATAATGGATAGTGGCTGGACACTATATAACTTGATCCAAGGCAAACTTTATACGCCAACTGTCCCACAAGGAATTACCATATCAAAAAATATATATCCCTTTAAGTCAAGAGTGGTTACCTAGACATTCATGAATTTGTTTAATACTGAAAGTATTTTTCACTTGCTTCCTATTGACCTGTTTTCAATAGGTGATGTCTTTGGTGTTAAATCAGTATTAGCAGTCATGAAATTAACCTGGCTAGTAATGTCGTGTCAAATTAACTCTTAAGATTTACAGTCACCATTCTCTATTTTATCTCAAATGTGTTTTCAATGCTTCCCAACATACAATCATCAGAAGAAGGTAAGATATTTTGCAAGTATCAAAGCATTCATTAAATGGTCAAAATGTTGTGAAAGCATGACATTTATAAACATAGATTCATGCTTATACAACCCCAAATCAAAAAAGTTGGGAAGATGTGTAAAACTTAAATAAAAACATAATGCGATGATTTGCAAATCTCATCAACCCATATCTTATTCACAATAGAAAATAATCAACATATCAGATGTTGAAATTGAGACCTTTTACCATTTCATGGAACATATTTAATGGCAGATAAATTGGATGGCAGCAAATCTCAAAAAAGCTGGAACAGGTTGATGTTCTTTTTAACAACCTTCTGTAAACATCAGGGAAGTGAGGAGACCAGTTGCTGGAGTTTTAGGAGAGGAATGTTTTCCCATTGTTGTCTGATGCAGGATTCTAGCTGCTCAACAGTCCTGGGCCTTTGTTATCTGATTTTGTGTTTTATAATGCACCAAATGTTTTCTATTGGTGAAAGGCCTGGACTGCAGGCAGGCCAGTTCAGCACCCAGACCCTTCTCCTGTGAAGCCATGCTGTTGTAGTGGATGCAGTATGTGGTTTAGCATTGTCTTGCTGAAATATGCAAGGCCTTCCCTGAAAAAGAATAAGTGTGAAAAAGTTCACAGATTTCTGGAAGAGTTCCTGAGCTCCTGCAGTGATGTCCGGTAGAGAATCATGCCTGTTTTTAATACACTGTCACTAGAGGGCCTAAAGATTACACGCATTCAGTTTTGACCTTTGGCCTTTTTCCTTGTGCACAGAGATTCCTCCTGATTTTCTGAACATTTTGATGATATTAGATACTGTAGAGGGTGGGATCTTCACAATTGAGGAAGATTTTTCTGAAATTAATAAAAAATCTCCAGTATCTCAGTTTCAACATCTCATATGTTCTATTGTAAATAAAATATGGGTTGATGAGATTTGCAAACCATTGGATTCTGTTTTTTTTTTTTTCAATTTTGCACATCCTCCCAACTTCTTTTGAATTGGGGTTGTAACTCAATCCATCCTTACTCTTTTCACATTTTACAGTCCTTTAAATAATACATAAAATATATTTAAAGTTTGTGTATTCATTAAAAACGGCAAAAAAGTGTTTGTTTTCCTTAAGCTTTGCACTCTATGACAACCTGAAATAGACAAAACACTGTGCTGAATTTGCAGCTGTAACCAGTAATTAGCTAACTGTGGAACCAAGAAAATGCCTTTCCCCACACAAGGTTTTGACTCACAGGCCAAAGGGGAAAACAGCAGAAAAGTCAAAGTGAATTATCTGCCAAGTTTGCCATTATTTAATCCCCACCTGTAGATCCATCTACTTTCTGTCACTTCAAGTTCTCATTATATAATGAACCTGGATTACTGATTACAGGTCATTGCCATGTGTAATCAAGCCGGACTGATACACATAAATGGCCCTTAATCCGGGAACAATTCTGACAGATAATCAGTAACAGAGGCTTCCTTGGCTGTCCTCCGCCCAGGACTTGAACCCACGGTGGCCCTGTGATGGCCAAGTCCAGAGAAGTAACCACAAGTCCTCTGCTCACACACTGAGGTCTGGCCTCTCCCTTCAACCACCATACTGTGGTCCACTGACCAGGCAGGCAGTTAAGGCAGAAGGACTAAAAATAAACACCATGCAATTTCTAATTTAAAACTGCTATCGCACTCCAACTGTCTTTGTATTCAAAAGGGGAAGAACATTTGAAATGAGATATCATATACGGTTTTAATCTTATACTTATAATATCACTCTCTTGTAGATAGTTTGTTGCAAATGTTGATCTTGTTTTACAGGTTACCCATTTTTGCCTATAAACTGCAGGAGAGTCTGAATCAAACAAGAGGAATTACAGTAAGCTGCTTTAAAAGCTTATAGCTTTACAAAAGGTAAGGATGGCATTTGTGGTCTTTGCCCACAGGGCAACTCATTGGAAACAACAAATTACACTTGATGCATTGAAGAGAAACCACAAAAGTAATCTTAAACTCCTGTCAAGCATGCGGAGGACGAGTCTGTCAATGGATGCTGCATTCTTCAGAAAGGAGCCCTCTGCTGAGACAACCTTCTAAAGTGCAAAACCTCAACTCTGCATAACAATGTGTAAAAGAATTCAAGAGTTCAGACAGGCATGAAGGATGAACCTGTATTTTACAGCATTTAACATAACTCCTTATTATGGGACTCTGTAATTTCTTTTAAAAAATGCAGGAAAAGAACTGGCCCAAAAATTGAAATTGGTAAAGTGAGAGTTCATTTTCCAAAATGTAGCCACATTTTTCCTCCACTGAGTCCTGCTTCGTAGACAAATGTGGGCTTCAAGGCCACCCAGCCACAAACAGCAAACGACTGAAATGGAGCAGAGCATATGAGGGACTATTGATCTATTGATTTGTGTTGACATTAATTGCAGATTTGAAAGAGTACAAACAAATACTAAGGAGCATGTGCATTACATCATCTGAAAGGAGGGATCATGAAGGCTAAGGCACTATGTATGACATAATGTAAAAGCTAACATAGACTGAGACCGCCCATTGTTTTCTCCTACGAAAGCAACAGAAAAGCTTCTTCTGGTATGGATATATGTTGGTATTTTTAGCAAAAAATTGTCTAATGCAAAGCAGAATTACAATTTCTTTATAAGCAGCACTGCTGTTGCAAAAGGGTAAAACACCACGGCAGGTCACCAGCTCTGAAAAAGCATGTATGGTGTGATGCCGTGTTGCTACCATGTATATTGGCATTTGATGTTTCCAACTCTCAGTTCACTTCTAACTGGTTATTGACACGTTACAGTGGAATAGTCAAGATGGCAATTCATCTAAAATGCAACCTAACACACACACAAACACATACATGCACACTCCACTTCTGAGACTGCAGAAGGAAGCCTACAGGAACAGCCCAGAGACTGCATATGCTCGCTGTTTTGACTACTTTAGCACCACGTGTTAGCACTGTGCTATTTATACCAGATTGATCAGCAGCATAGGGAAAAAGCTCAGAGACAACAGGTCTTCTGTCATGGCTTTCACAGGGTCACGCCACAGCCACTTGTTTAAATTTTTGAGGGGAGTGTTAGGGAGGTTTTGCTCAGATGTGGTGATGTAGTCTTGTCATCCACCTGTTGCGTTATAATGAATAGTAAAAGGCCTTCACCCTCAACTTGCTGCCAACCACTAAAACCCATGTGACCAATTCTCACTTACCAAGCACCGCAGAGCCTACCAGTGTTGCTCCCTCTTTGTCTAGTTTGCGGTCAAGCTGGCCTACTGCTAAACTGAGACCAGTTGACTGTGCAAAGTACATCGGCTCTTTGTTTGTGTTTTTAATTCTGCCCATTTCCCTCTCCTCTCTCAAAAAATGGAAAGCATTCCCTTTCCATCCTGCTGGTCAGGCTGAGTGGGCTGCAGAATGAGATCCAGGCTTGTGGTGATCCACAGCATCCTGAGGGTTCATGACTTATCTTACTGGCTCTCCTCAAAGATGATGGAGTACCATTGATGTGACAGAATGAAGAAAGACCCGAATTAACTTTGTATTTATACGACTTCCTAACCAGACTCAGATGAATGTTCAATAAAGACTCAACCCTTAGATACTATGGCCCGTTTGCTTTGTTTAAATTGAATGCCTGTAAATGAGGTCTTTTCAAAGTGTGTTTGGATGCACACGGTCTAATCAGGAGGCAGAAACAACCATTTCTCAAAAGATTTAGCCTGCCACAACAAAATAAGGAAAAAACTGAAAATAGGTTTCAGGTTTATATGTCAGTGACTTTCTTTGAGGAGAAAGGTCTAAAGCATCATACCAAATAGGAACATTCAGTTTTTTAGAGTTGCTTAAAAGTGGCTGGCCAACTTTTGCAACCGGTACAATGTGTACTGTTTCACCAACTCAAGCAGTAAGGGATAAAGTATGTGATGTGGCAAAGTGAAAAGCATTCTGCTGCAGTCTGAGCAAATAACCAAGGTGAAAACAGAACATCTAAAAACAATGCAATAAAAAAATCTTGAAAAAAGTGGTATGACACATGTACATGGATACACATGGAGTCATGAGTTATGGGTTCTAAATATAAGTAATCATATCTAGGACCATCCAGGTGAGGAATCACCATCTTGTCCCACAACAACTGACCAACTGTAAATTTGACCCCACCTAGTCTAATTGGTGCTCTGCTATGCCAATAATGGCTTTTTGAAGGAAAGTTACATTTTTAACTTAAGTCAAGCAACAATTTTACTAAATCTAACCAAATTGATGAGTATACCATCTCTGTCTGTTTCATTGTTTATTTTCATTTGCAAAATATAACTGGCACAAAACCTCTTGTAAGTTTTAATTCTAAATAATGAAGAATACTTTAGTAAGTAAAGCAAGTTAAACAATAAATAATTACACATGCCCTTCAGCCAAATAGTGGGTGTATACTCTATTCATCCAGCCACTAAATATTTCAAAACGTCATAAGCTTGTCAAGTTTAAATGCAAGTTGATCAGCATCACATATCAGCAGCCTGCTTCGAGACACTGTGTCTATGGTTCATTACGTTTGTTTGGTAGCAACCCCAGCAACATAGTCAAGCTAATCATTAATTTAGCAGTTTGCAGGTGTTAACTTTGCACTAGTCTAATTTAAAGGGGGTGGGGGGGGGAAGGAACAAAACATCATCAAGAGACTAGGAAGTATACCACCTACCTTCTGTGGGGCTTTTAGCAGACGGTGGACTCCAGCAATCTGATTGATCAGAGGGATATCTTCCCTGAAAGTGTACAGAGGTGGCCTCGTGGGCTCGGGGAAATTGGTGCTGTTAAATGGATCAGTGTCATCTAAAAACTGAACCCTGCATATAAACGTAGCCATGATGTATCCATTCAAGTCAAGTTCAGATGATCAAAACAGTCGATGCGACGCCACAGCCTGTGACAGACGCGCAGCCCCCGGCCACAAACTACCGGCAGGTCCGCTGCAGTAGCAAAATCCTACACCCTCTGTTATCCTTGGACCTTCTCCATTCGCTTCACGCAGCACAGATGACTCAGGACAGGGCACACGACAGTGAAAAAGTAGACAGCCAAGGTGCCTGGTTGGGAGATACGTACAGTCAGAGCGGTGTGCAAATGAGCGGAGCGGAGGTTTCCAAGGGCATTGCGGGCAGTTGAGGTGCTGAGGCAGACTGCGGACAGGACGGCTACACTTGGCGCTTGGTCTGTGAGAGCGATGGGAAGCGGCTCCCTCCTCAAGCACAAACTCCGCCAGGGGAAACAGCAGCCAGACCTCGGCCGACCGACACGGCTCACGTTACCGCAGCAATGGCGGCCTCCAGTGGCAAATGTAAACGCCTTTGCACCGAAACTGACGGAGAGTAAAAAGACTGACAAGCCAGAGGGGCCAGAAGTGCACGAACTCAATAAGGTAAAACTACAATTATTATTTTAAAAGCACTTACCTATTATAACCTATTATAACCCCAATTCCAAAAAAGTTGGGAAGATGTGGAAATGAAACTAAAAACAGAATGCAATGAGTTGCAAATCTCATCAACCTATATTTTATTCACAGTAGAACAAAAGAAAACATCAGATGTTGAAACTGAGACACTATGGAAAATATTAGCTCATTTTGAATTTGATGTCAGTAACACATCTCTAAAAAGTTGTAATGGGAGCAACAAAAGGCAGGAAAAGTAATTGCTGCAGGTCAAAAAAAAAATGGAGGAGCATTTGAGAACTAATTAGGTTAATTGCCAATGGATCAGTAACATCACTGGGTATAAAAGGAACATTTTAGAGAGGCAGAGCCTCTGTAATGTAAAGATGGGGAGAGGTTCGCCAATCTGCTACAAACTGCATCTAATATTTGTTGAAAACCACCTACAGTATATAATATCATCAAAAGATTCAATCAGGAGGAATCTGACAACAAGGGACAAGGCCGAAGGTCAAAACTGGATGCATATGATCTTTAGGCCCTCAGACATCACTGCATTTAAAACAGACTTCTCTAGTGGACATCACTGCATGGGCTCAGGAACACTTCCAGAAATCACTGTCTGTGAACACTGTTTGCCGTGCAATCCACAAATGTAAGTTAAAGCTGTATGATCCATTAAAGAAGCCATATGTGAACATCCAGAAACACCGAGATGTTCTCTGGGCCAAATCTCATTTAAATGAGGCAAAATGGAAAACTGTTCTTTGGTCAGATAAATTAGAAAAATGAAATTCTTTTAGAAACCATGGACTCTATGTTCTGGTGACTAAAGGGGAGAGGGACCATACAGCCTGTTATCTGCAGAGAGACTGAAAGCCTGCATCTCTGATAGTATGGTGTGGGCAGCTTGCACATCTGGAAAGGCACCATCAACGCTGAAAAGTACATAGCGGTTTTAGACCAACATATGCTCTCATCCAGACAATGTCTCTTTCAGGGAAGACTTTACATGTTTCAGAAATGCTAAACCACATCCTGGATACATCACAACAGCATGGCTTCACAGGAGAAGAGTATGGGTGTTGAACTGGCCTGCCTGCAGTACAGACCTTTCACCAATAAAAATCCATCAAATTCAAAATGAGCTAATATTTTTTATGAAATGTTAAAAGTTCTCAGTTTTAAGATTTTTGTTCTTTTTTAAAATGTATTTATTTTTTTAGCCTTTCGCACAGACACTTTAACATGTGGTCGGGAAGAGGGGGGGCGTGAACCTTCCAACCTGTGGTCAGCAGGAAGCCATTCTACCAACTGAGCCATGTTGTGTATGGTCTATGGTGAATAAAATATGGGTTAATGAGATTTGTAAATCCTTGCATTCGATTCCAACTTTTTTGGAATTTGGGTTGTATGTTTAAGTAGACAACAAATGCAAGTACTCAACAAAACAAATTCATGTTGTTGATACCATCAAAGTGTATTCCTGAGTTTTCATTTGTTTTCCTCATAAATATGATTTATGCATAAATCTACATCTACATTTACATTTAGGCATTTGGCAGACTCTTTTATACAAAGCAACTTACAAGTGAGGTACAAGGCAACAGTGTTTCCCTTTCATGAGATGCAATTGCAAGACAGGCCAGGATATTTTTACAGTAAGTGCATACTGTAGGAACGATTGGAAAAATTCTTATTGCAACAGTTTTGTTCAAAACATAGGCCTTGTTAAGTTTAATTTACAGATCACAGGACACAAAGAATTCAAAAACTGTATTTCTGAGAATGTGATTTAAAAAATCAAACGAATTGTAAATATTTCTATACAAAAACTGAACTCAAATAGTGACTTTGTGTAGAACAAATATAGTAGTTAGTAAAAGTGGAGTAACTACTTTTGACAGTTTTATTAATCCATAATTTTAGATCATGATTTATTACTTCATTCCTATATCTAACATTGTCAAAGAAATGTAGTTAAGAAAAAAGTTAAATATTTCCCTCTGAATTATAAATATATACAGTCAATTTAGAGGTAAAGTGCTTGATTTGTCATTATACGTAACACGAAATTGCATCAGATGGTCAGATGGAGGGTGCGTCACCACTATGTGGCAACCTGACCTGATCCCTAACACACACGTTTTTAGTGGTGGGGGAAGCCGGAGCACCCGGAGGAAACCTACTCAAACACAGGGAGAACATGTAAAGTCCACACAGAAAGGTCCTGTCCTTCTTGTGTGAGACAACAGTGCTAACCACTCTTCCACCATGCTGCCCATATCTTGAACACATCATGAAGTAGTTGGAAAAGCTATGAAGACATTTTAAAATACTGTACTTTATCTGTCAATAACAATAACTGCATTCTGTGGAGCATAATCAATTAAAGCATGACAAATCACAACTTGAATTATTAAGTGTTTAATAATATTTTGGGGTTTATTTATTTGTAT
Source organism: Channa argus (assembly GCF_033026475.1). Classification (NCBI taxonomy): domain Eukaryota; kingdom Metazoa; phylum Chordata; class Actinopteri; order Anabantiformes; family Channidae; genus Channa; species Channa argus. The sequence continues at coordinate 14,087,973 of NC_090203.1, read as the reverse complement.
AACTTTGCCATTCTCCATGAGAAATTAGCAAATTCCACCAAGGCCAAGAGTGAGGTGTTTTTTTGGGGGGGGAGTTGTTTTGTTTTTTTCCTGAGGTAAACCCTGGAAATGCCTTTATGTGTTTTACAGTCTTTAAAGCTTCCAGTGAGGGATTTGTATAGTTAATATTTGATCAAAAAAACTAATTGTTTATTAATATATCATCACAGCTATGTTACTATGTAACTTAATGGGTTTTTTCTTAAAACATTAACATGCATTACCCCTTTAGACATGAGCTAGGCTTAGAAGTTGTAAAGGTTGACACAACAGACATATCAGAGATGGATCTCTTAAACTTTACTCAGATTATCTGCATAGCTAGTGTTGTAAAACATTTTGAGCTCATAAAATAACAGGTTTTAAATACATGAAGAGTTAGGCTAAATATTGTAAATTCTTAGTGTAGGTTTTAGAGCCCTTTGTGACCCACCCCCTTACAGTTACAATTTGAATCTGTCCAGCTGTAGCATGAAACTCAAAATCAGTGCGCCCAGAGCCTCAGCTGCCGGCGCTGTGTCATAGAATGGCACGATATATTCCTTCACGTTGGCATGTGTAATGCATGGGCTTTGATCTTCTCTCATTGGTTAGAAGGGCGAGCCTCGCTGAAAAAACCTTTAGAATGGAAAATCTGTGTGATACTGCCAATGCTGTTATTTTTATTTGAATTTTTTTGACAGCACCACTCTACAAAAAGTATGCAACATCTCTACTAAAACATTATACAAAAAATACACATACTTTGGCTTAAGTGTTATTATGGATCATGTTATTAAAATGTCTATTCAGTAAACCTAACAAGAACAGTGACTTCTGTGCAATGAACCTTTACCATCAGATCTGACATTAGTTAACTATCACGTGTGTTTCGGCTCATCTTACATGAGATGACAGCTAGTCAATCAATTACAGAGGTCCAGTATATCTCAAAGTGTACAATGCAACCCAATAGCATAACGCTACAGTAAAAGAAAATGAAGCTACAATTCCCTAATCCAGGCCTGGAGGACAGGATATTGTCCCATCAGCAGCTGGACAAATTGGAGGAGGAAGAGGAAGACAGGCAAAAATGGGACAACAAGGCCCAGTACATGCTGACCTGTGTGGGGTTTTGTGTGGGGCTAGGAAATGTCTGGCGTTTTCCGTATCTGTGTCAGAATCATGGAGGAGGCAAGTTTTGTTTTCATGGTATAATTCAGCTATTCCTTACTTGACTAGTTTTATCATTTCATTAAAAGTAGTTTAAGTACAGTAACTTAAATATATTTAATCCAGACCTACTACTGTTGGAGATTACAAGAACATGATGTATACTCTCAAGTAGTGTATGTGTGTACTGCTAATGCTTCTGGGTTAGCCTGTTTGTAAAAAGAAAGAAATTTAAATATTATTTACTTTACTTTTTAGAATATATACTGTAGTTATTACATTGTTTTTGTGTGAAGTTATTCACCAACATCCCAAAACACTGAAGAATGGTCTATAAAAAGTAAAATCTTTTAAATAATTGATATAACAAGTAACTGAAAACAGATGCCAAACTGTAGACTCACCAAAATGATGGTTTGAAACTAATCTGCTCAGATAAGATTTTTTATACCCTTTGACTTGCAGAAAATCCTCTTAAAAATGCTGCACATGCATCTTGAATGATTAACATCAAGATGTTCTCTGTTCAGTCTTTTGTCTTTTATGCCCCTTGGGTGTTATTTAGCTCCTGGATTTTTTTTCCTACACTTCAAAATCAGTTCAGGTTAAATTCAAAATACAAAGAAAATTGAAAAACAATTTTATGACTGTGAGGCCATTAACAGGTTCTTCCTTTGTATTTTTTTAGGTGCATTTATGATACCATTTCTCATCTTGCTGGCTCTTGAAGGAATCCCGCTTCTTCATCTTGAATTTGCCATTGGTCAGCGTTTAAGAAGAGGCAGCTTGGGAGTATGGGTTACAGTTCACCCTTATTTGACTGGCATTGGTAAGAAAAACATAATTTGGCAGTGTTAGTTACATCTAGAGTTAATTTGCATTAAACCTCGTTTGAAACATTCATGACAGGAATCGCATCCATGTGTGTATCTCTGATGGTCAGTCTCTACTACAACACCATCATTGCCTGGATTCTGTGGTACTTCTTCAACTCCTTTCAAGATCCTCTGCCATGGAGCCAGTGTCCCATGAATGCCAACTCAACAGGTACTACTACAACTAAAAACATACTGTACTGTTAAAAATGGAAAACAGATTTTGTTTAATGACACACTGCTAAATTCTGTCAGGATTCACCTTAGAGTGTGAGAGGAGCTCCCCCGTCGATTATTTCTGGTACAGGGAAACCCTGAACACAACTCCAACAATTGAAGAGGATGATGGGCTGCAATGGTGGATATTGTTATGTCATGTTTGTGCTTGGTCTGTGCTCTATATCTGCATCATTCGTGGTATTGAGACCACTGGAAAGGTATAGAACATTGCTTTCTATGGTAAGATATTGCATTGCATTTTATTTCAGCTAAAAACTAATTGTATTAATGTTTTATTTTCCTGAGGCTGTGTATGTGACTTCAACTCTCCCCTATGTGGTGTTGACAATATTTCTGATTAGAGGTCTGACCCTGAAGGGATCTTTGAATGGAATAAAGTTTCTCTTTACGCCCGATGTAAGTTGCAATTTAAAAAATGTTGTAACCACTTTTGTCTTGCTGCAGATAGCAAGTATGTTTATAACCCGCTTATTCAATTCTTTTAAATTCTTAGACAATCAGAGAAATAATATTTTATACATTTTTTTGTAAAATTTGACTAGTATTTCAATTGTTTGGACCTCATCTATCCTTTACAGTACCACATTTCTAAACATTTAATCAATACAGTAATTGTCAGCTGTACTAATTCTTCCAGTTAACAGAGTTGGCAAAACCAGCAACGTGGCTCGATGCTGGTGCTCAGGTTTTCTATTCTTTCTCTCTGGGTTTTGGTGGTCTTATTTCCTTCTCCAGCTACAACTCAGTGCAGTAAGTTTGTCATCTGCCTGCGTAGTTGAAAGTTAGATGGATACATTCTATACTGTAAATAACTTTTTTCCCTTTAGTAACAACTGTGAACAGGATGCAGTGATCATCTCTCTCATCAATGGCGTTACCTCAGTCTATGCTGCAACAGTCATTTACACAATTATCGGCTTCAGAGCAACACAGAGATATGACAACTGTCTTTCTGGGTACAGTATGTGTTTTGCATCTTAGCAGCTATTCAGCAATACCTCTACTGTGGAAAAAATTGATGAAATGCCTTTTGTTTTCAGGAACATCTTAAGCTTACTAAATGAGTTTCATCTTGCTGAGGGCAATGTTACTAATGGCAACTACAGGGAGGTTGTTCAGTATCTTAATGCAACTTACCCTGATGTTATTCAAAAGCTGGATCTGAAAACCTGTGACTTAAATATGTTTCTCAGTGAGGTAAGATTTCACAAGCTCTGAGGAAGAATTTTTATGTCCCAGCAGGTTCCATTTTAACGGAAACATAAACATGTGTTTAAATTATGCATATAATAAAATATATTTGTGGCCAGGGAGTTGAAGGAACCGGTTTGGCCTTCATTGTCTTCACGGAGGCAATCACCAAGATGCCCGTTTCTCCACTGTGGGCTGTTCTTTTCTTCATCATGCTCTTTTGTCTTGGCCTATCTTCAATGTTTGGTAACATTGAGGGAGTTCTAGTACCACTGCAAGACCTCAATGTTTTCCCTAAGACATGGCCAAAAGAAGCTATTACTGGTAACTCACCATCTATCCTCTCATTTTCTTATAAGAAAATGATTTCTAGTATTTTCATGAATACTTTTCTCTCCTTCAGGTGTAACGTGCATCTTCTGCTGTCTGGTGGGTTTGATATTTGCCCAAGGCTCAGGAAACTATTGGCTCTCACTCTTTGACACTTATGGAGGATCCATCCCTCTGCTAATTGTTGCATTTTGTGAGACGTTCTCAGTGGTATACTTATATGGGATAGACAGGTGATACTCAAATACATAATAATAATAATTTCTAGGGACTCTATGTCTTTTATATTCTACTTCCAGTTGGTACCCGCTCTCTTTTTAAAAAATAGAAAGGTTTAAACTGCATGGTGACAGGATAATATCCATACATACCAAAAGCATACTGTACTTTTATTAGAACCAAATGGACCTTTTTCTAATATAATTTCTAACTTTTCTAACATCCAAAATGTGAACGCTGTACAGCACTGTTTATTACAGGAAGCTTGTTTGCTGCTATTTTGGCTACAGTATGTTGAGTGTGTGTCCTTCCTCCTAGGTTCAATGATGATATAAAGTTCATGATTGGACACAAACCCAACTTGTTCTGGCAGATATCATGGAGAGTTGTCAGCCCACTCATTATGTTTTTCATCTTGATCTTTTACCTCATCACTAAAGTTTCTGAGAAGCTTCTTTACAAAACATGGGATCCTAAATCGGTAAACATTGATATTTACAATCAATAATTTTATTTCTAGATGAGCTCCCTAGATTTATGGATATTGACATTTTTAAACATACTGTCATGTACCATAAAATTTTTTTGTGTGTCTTTGCAGGATAAGTTCCCTACACTCCAGGAAAAGCCTTTTCCAGAATGGATCTATCTGATCATTTTCTTGTTGGCAGGAATACCCAGTATGGCTGTACCTGTCATTGCTATCTGGAAATGTATGAAAACAAAGATGATTTCAAAGTTACATCTTTACAATATTTCTGACCAAATTCAAATGAGCAACGAGCTCAGAAAATCCTCAGCCTAACAGTTTTTGGTAAAACGTTCCATTCCTAATCAAGAGGCTTTCAATAATGATGGAATTCTAAAATATGAGTCATAGTGTTTCTGAAACAAAAGTCTCTGCTAGATGAAGCCGTAAAATAAAACTACACCTGTCTGTCCAGCTGGGGTCACTATTGTCATGTGTTACTATGTGGTGCATTTGAGAGGGGAATTAAATATTAATGAAATCAGGTTTCTAGTATTAAATTTAATACTTTGTTTTAGTATGCGCAATATGCCTGTAATATGGATATTACAAAATAGAAATTTGCTATTAAAAATGGTTTTACTGAAAATTATCATACACACTACACTTTTTTTTCTAGGGTAAGTGTTGTACTGTTGACTAACTCAGACTGTGTGCAAAGAACAGAAATGTAAACTGTATCATGTAACAAATGAAAAACACGTGTACTATCACAGTTTTGCTCCCTGGCTTCTTTATTTATGGTGCCTTTGTTATCAACATCATATCATGCCACTTTACACAAGACCACTAAACCAACAAGACACATTGTTCCCACAGCTTCAGAGCTCACAAGGAAAACAACAGGCAGCTAAAGTCACTCCCAGTCTCCTGCTATTAAGAAGTCACCAGGTTCCCAAGTCAGCCAAACATATTATTCCAAAAAGACAAGGGATAAAGAAATGATGGACGAAGACGCTGGAATTGTTGAGCAACATAGGATCAAAGAAAGACCAGAATGGGACAATAAAATTCAATATTTGCTAACCTGCATAGGTTTTGCTGTTGGACTTGGTAATGTGTGGAGATTTCCATATTTGTGTCAAATCTATGGCGGAGGTAAGACCACTGGATGGTATGTTTTTAAAGCTGAAATTTATATATAAAACGGCTCAATTTTGGATTGGAAAAAAAAATTTACATTCAATCTTCCACTTTACAAAACAACCAGAAACAATTCTGGAACCTAAACTAAACATAGTGTTGTTGTTGTTTTCTTAAATCCAATTTTCTCTTTAGTCTTAAATTTATCATAGGTGGGATGAGTGAGAAATTATATCCTGAGTTTCATGCTGTTAAAAACATATTTTCCCAAATACACATTGGACATTTTATGCTAATGACTAATAATTAAAAAAATATACACACATTTGATGAACTTAGAATTTTATTTAAAAATATAATTTACTTTTAATTGTTTCTCACTGTGCACCTCAATCAACTACTTAGGAGCCAAAATCTAGTCAGATTTATAGATTATATCCGCATATGGTGTCTTAGCTTCACTTTTCTGTGTTATGAATTTGTTAGTAGATAAAACTGACATTTTTGACCTTCAGTCTACATTTAATAATGTAAAAGTTTCAATCAAAAACTAAACTGACTTTACATTTACAAAAGAATATATACCCTTTGCAATGGTACTGCAAATTGTGGTCAGGTGCATCTCATTTATTTTACAGATGTGCATGACTGGAGGTGCAGCTGTGGAACATTAAGTTGCCTTGGACAGGTTTTCTTTTTAAACTACACCGATCATCCATTCAATATTAACACTGGTGGTTTTAATAGTGTCATGGAGGACAAAGGTCACATTTCAGCATTATGACCAAAAGAAAACAGCCAAGACACTGTAAGGCAGAATGGAATAAACTGAACTGATATGGGTGTGAAAGTCTGTGAGACATATACAGTACTCAGTGCTATGACCGCTGCTAAAATGTTTTTTACAAACTACTAAACTAAGGGTCTGAATACCTTTACAAATGTTTAAGTTTGTGATTTCGACTTTTTTGAAGGTGATTGGCTTCAAACATTAAAAAAAAGAAAAACATACTTTTAATTAGTCTTTATACATTATTAAGTGCATATTGATGGAAATTCAATTAACAGGCATGTTTATTTTCCAGTTAAAGTTAAGCTAGAAACATGTCTTACCACGGGAATTAA